>NW_026967603.1:1200000-1508097 GCF_028390025.1 Pseudophryne corroboree | reverse complement strand
ATGCCACAAAACGGTTGAAGCTCCTGTTCAAAAATGATGCTCCTAAATCAACTTCTGTCACCTTAGTGATACATTTTGGGATAGTACCTTAAATTTAAAGCAGAAATTGGGGCACTTTTGAAATTTTCATTTTTGACCAAAATCGACAAGTCCGGGGCTTAGGGAATTTCTCATATGCCACAAAACGGTTGAAGCTCCTGTTCAACAATGATGCTCCGAAATCAACTTCTGTCACCTTAGTGATACATTTTGGGATAGTACCTAAAGTTTAAAGCAGAAATTGGGGCACTTTTGAAATTTTCATTTTTGACCAAAATCGACAGGTCCGGGGCTTAGGGAATTTCTCATATGCCACAAAATGGTTGAAGCTCCTGTTCAAAAATGATGCTCCTAAATCAACTTCTGTCACCTTAGTGATACATTTTGGGATAGTACCTTAAGTTTAAAGCAGAAATTGGGGCACTTTTGAAATTTAATTTTTGACCAAAATTGACAGGTACGGGGCTTAGGGAATTTCTCATATGCCACAAAACGGTTGAAGCTCCTGTTCAAAAATGATGCTCCTAAATCAACTTCTGTCACCTTAGTGATACATTTTGGGATAGTACCTTAAGTTTAAAGCAGAAATTGGGGCACTTTTGAAATTTTCATTTTTGACCAAAATCGACAGGTCCCGGGCTTAGGGATTTTCTCATATGCCACAAAACGGTTGAAGCTCCTGTTCAAATATGATGCTCCGAAATTAACTTCTGTCACCTTAGTGATACATTTTGGGATAGTACCTAAAGTTTAAAGCAGAAATTGGGGCACTTTTGAAATTTTCATTTTTGACCAAAATCGACAGGTCCGGGGCTTAGGGAATTTCTCATATGCCACAAAATGGTTGAAGCTCCTGTTCAAAAATGATGCTCCTAAATCAACTTCTGTCACCTTAGTGATACATTTTGGGATAGTACCTTAAGTTTAAAGCAGAAATTGGGGCACTTTTGAAATTTAATTTTTGACCAAAATTGACAGGTCCGGGGCTTAGGGATTTTCTCATATGCCACAAAACGGTTGAAGTTCCTGTTCAAAAATGATGCTCCTAAATCAACTTCTGTCACCTTAGTGATACATTTTGGGATAGTACCTTAAGTTTAAAGCAGAAATTGGGGCACTTTTGAAATTTTAATTTTTGACCAAAATCGACAGGTCCGGGGCTTAAGGATTTTCTCATATGCCACAAAACGGTTGAAGCTGCTGTTCAAATATGATGCTCCGAAATCAACTTCTGTCACCTTAGTGATACATTTTGGGATAGTACCTTAAGTTTAAAGCAGAAAATGGGGAACTTTTGAAATTTTCATTTTTGACCAAAATCGACAGGCTTGGGGCTTAGGAAATTTCTCATATGCCACAAAACGGTTGAAGCTTCTGTTAAAAAATGATGCTCCGAAATCAACTTCTGTCACCTTAGTGATACATTTTGGGATAGCACCTAAAGATTAAAGCAGAAATTGGGGCACTTTTGAAATTTTCATTTTTGACCAAAATCGACAGGTCCGGGGCTTAGGGAATTTCTCATATGCCACAAAACGGTTGAAGCTTCTGTTCAAAAATGATGCTCCGAAATCAACTTCTGTCACCTTAGTGATACATTTTGGGATAGCACCTAAAGTTTAAAGCAGAAATTGGGGCACTTTTGAAATTTTCATTTTTGACCAAAATCGACAGGTCCGGGGCTTAGGGAATTTCTCATATGCCACAAAACGGTTGAAGCT
The DNA here is from genome assembly GCF_028390025.1 of Pseudophryne corroboree. NCBI lineage: Eukaryota > Metazoa > Chordata > Amphibia > Anura > Myobatrachidae > Pseudophryne > Pseudophryne corroboree. The sequence continues at coordinate 1,506,337 of NW_026967603.1, read as the reverse complement.
CCTGTTCAAAAATGATGCTCCGAAATCAACTTCTGTCATCTTAGTGATACATTTTGGGACAGCACCTAAAGTTTAAAGCAGAAATTGGGGCACTTTTGAAATTTTAATTTTTGACCAAAATCGACATGTCCGGGGCTTAGGGAGTTTCTCATATGCCACAAAACGGTTAAAGCTTCTGTTCAAAAATGATGCTCCAAAATCAACTTCTGTCACCTTAGTGATACATTTTGGGATAGTACCTAAAGTTTAAAGCAGAAATTGGGGCACTTTTGAAATTTTCCTTTTTGACCAAAATCGACAGGTCCGGGGCTTAGGGAATTTCTCATATGCCACAAAACGGTTGAAGCTTCTGTTCAAAAATGATGCTCCGAAATCAACTTCTGTCACCTTAGTGATACATTTTGGGATAGCACCTAAAGTTTAAAGCAGAAATTGGGGCACTTTTGAAATTTTCATTTTTGACCAAAATCGACAGGTCCGGGGCTTAGGGAATTTCTCATATGCCACGAAACGGTTAAAGCTTCTGTTCAAAAATGATGCTCCAAAATCAACTTCTGTCACCTTAGTGATACATTTTGGGATAGCACCTACAGTTTAAAGCAGAAATTGGGGCACTTTTGAAATTTTCATTTTTGACCAAAATCGACAGGTCCGGGGCTTAGGGAATTTCTCATATGCCACAAAACGGTTAAAGCTTCTGTTCAAAAATGATGCTCCAAAATCAACTTCTGTCACCTTAGTGATACATTTTGGGATAGCACCTACAGTTTAAAGCAGAAATTGGGGCACTTTTGAAATTTTCATTTTTGACCAAAATCGACAGGTCCGGGGCTTAGGGATTTTCTCATATGCCACAAAACGGTTGAAGCTCCTGTTCAAATATGATGCCCCGAAATCAACTTCTGTCACCTTAGTGATACATTTTGGGATAGTACCTAAATTTTAAAGCAGAAATTGGGGCACTTTAGAAATTTTCATTTTTGACCAAAATCGACAGGTCCGGGGCTTAGGGAATTTCTCATATGCCACAAAACGGTTGAAGCTCCTGTTCAAAAATTATGCTCCTAAATCAACTTCTGTCACCTTAGTGATACATTTAGGGATAGTACCTTAAGTTTAAAGCAGAAATTGGGGCACTTTTGAAATTTTCATTTTTGACCAAAATCGACAGGTCCGGGGCTTAGGGAATTTCTCATATGCCACAAAACGGTTGAAGCTCCTGTTCAAAAATGATGCTCCTAAATCAACTTCTGTCACCTTAGTGATACATTTTGGGATAGTACCTTAAGTTTAAAGCAGAAATTGGGGCACTTTTGAAATTTTCATTTTTGACCAAAATCGACAAGTCCGGGGCTTAGGGAATTTCTCATATGCCACAAAACGGTTGAAGCTCCTGTTCAACAATGATGCTCCGAAATCAACTTCTGTCACCTTAGTGATACATTTTGGGATAGCACCTAAAGTTTAAAGCAGAAATTGGGGCACTTTCAAAATTTTCATTTTTGACCAAAATCGACAGGTCCGGACCTTAGGGATTTTCTCATATGCCACAAAACGGTTGAAGCTCCTGTTCAAAAATGATGCTCCTTAATCAACTTCTGTCACCTTAGTGATACATTTTGGGATAGTACCTTAAGTTTAAAGCAGAAATTGGGGCACTTTTGAAATTTTCATTTTTGACCAAAATCGACAGGTCCGGGGCTTAGGGATTTTCTCATATGCCACAAAACGGTTGAACCTCCTGTTCAAATATGATGCTCCGAAATCAACTTCTGTCACCTTAGTGATACATTTTGGGATAGTACCTAAAGTTTAAAGCAGAAATTGGGGCACTTTTGAAATTTTCATTTTTGACCAAAATCGACAGGTCCCGGGCTTAGGGATTTTCTCATATGCCACAAAACGGTTGAAGCTCCTGTTCAAATATGATGCTCCGAAATTAACTTCTGTCACCTTAGTGATACATTTTGGGATAGTACCTAAAGTTTAAAGCAGAAATTGGGGCACTTTTGAAATTTTCATTTTTGACCAAAATCGACAGGTCCGGGGCTTAGGGAATTTCTCATATGCCACAAAATGGTTGAAGCTCCTGTTCAAAAATGATGCTCCTAAATCAACTTCTGTCACCTTAGTGATACATTTTGGGATAGTACCTTAAGTTTAAAGCAGAAATTGGGGCACTTTTGAAATTTAATTTTTGACCAAAATTGACAGGTCCGGGGCTTAGGGAATTTCTCATATGCCAAAAAACGGTTGAAGCTTCTGTTCAAAAATGATGCTCCGAAATCAACTTCTGTCAACTTAGTGATACATTTTGGGATAGTACCTAAAGTTTAAAGCAGAAATTGGGGCACTTTTGAAATTTTCATTTTTGACCAAAATCGACAGGTCCGGGGCTTAGGGAATTTCTCATATGCCACAAATCGGTTGAAGCTTCTGTTCAAAAATGATGCTCCGAAATCAACTTCTGTCACCTTAGTGATACATTTTGGGATAGCACCTAAAGTTTAAAGCAAAAATTGGGGCACTTTTGAAATTTTCATTTTTGACCAAAATCGACAGGTCCGGGGCTTAGGGAATTTCTCATATGCCAAAAAACGGTTGAAGCTTCTGTTCAAAAATGATGCTCCGAAATCAACTTCTGTCACCTTAGTGATATATTTTGGGATAGTACCTAAAGTTTAAAGCAGAAATTGGGGCACTTTTGAAATTTTCATTTTTGACCAAAATTGACAAATCCGGGGCTTAGGGAATTTCTCATATGCCACAAAACGGTTGAAGCTCCTATTCAAAAATGATGCTCCAAAATCAACTTCTGTCACCTTAGTTATACATTTTGGGATAGTACCTAAAGTTTAAAGCAGAAATTGGGGCACTTTTGAAATTTTCATTTTTGACCAAAATCGACAGGTCCGGGGCTTAGGGATTTTCTCATATGCCACAAAACGGTTGAAGCTCCTGTTCAAATATGATGACCCGAAATCAACTTCTGTCACCTTAGTGATACATTTTGGGATAGTACCTAAAGTTTAAAGCAGAAATTGGGGCACTTTTGAAATTTTCATTTTTGACCAAAATCGACAGGTCCGGGGCTTAGGGAATTTCTCATATGCCACAAAACGGTTGAAGCTCCTGTTCAAAAATGATGCTCCAAAATCAACTTCTGTCACCTTAGTTATACATTTTGGGATAGTACCTAAAGTTTAAAGCAGAAATTGGGGCACTTTTGAAATTTTCATTTTTGACCAAAATCGACAGGTCCGGGGCTTAGGGAATTTCTCATATGCCACAAAACGGTTGAAGCTCCTGTTCAAAAATGATGCTCCTAAATCAACTTCTGTCACCTTAGTGATACATTTTGGGATAGTACCTTAAGTTTAAAGCAGAAATTGGGGCACTTTTGAAATTTTCATTTTTGACCAAAATCGACAAGTCCGGGGCTTAGGGAATTTCTCATATGCCACAAAACGGTTGAAGCTCCTGTTCAACAATGATGCTCCGAAATCAACTTCTGTCACCTTAGTGATACATTTTGGGATAGCACCTAAAGTTTAAAGCAGAAATTGGGGCACTTTCAAAATTTTCATTTTTGACCAAAATCGACAGGTCCGGACCTTAGGGATTTTCTCATATGCCACAAAACGGTTGAAGCTCCTGTTCAAAAATGATGCTCCTTAATCAACTTCTGTCACCTTAGTGATACATTTTGGGATAGTACCTTAAGTTTAAAGCAGAAATTGGGGCACTTTTGAAATTTTCATTTTTGACCAAAATCGACAGGTCCGGGGCTTAGGGATTTTCTCATATGCCACAAAACGGTTGAACCTCCTGTTCAAATATGATGCTCCGAAATCAACTTCTGTCACCTTAGTGATACATTTTGGGATAGTACCTAAAGTTTAAAGCAGAAATTGGGGCACTTTTGAAATTTTCATTTTTGACCAAAATTGACAGGTCCCGGGCTTAGGGATTTTCTCATATGCCACAAAACGGTTGAAGCTCCTGTTCAAATATGATGCTCCGAAATTAACTTCTGTCACCTTAGTGATACATTTTGGGATAGTACCTAAAGTTTAAAGCAGAAATTGGGGCACTTTTGAAATTTTCATTTTTGACCAAAATCGACAGGTCCGGGGCTCAGGGAATTTCTCATATGCCACAAAATGGTTGAAGCTCCTGTTCAAAAATGATGCTCCTAAATCAACTTCTGTCACCTTAGTGATACATTTTGGGATAGTACCTTAAGTTTAAAGCAGAAATTGGGGCACTTTTGAAATTTAATTTTTGACCAAAATTGACAGGTCCGGGGCTTAGGGAATTTCTCATATGCCAAAAAACGGTTGAAGCTTCTGTTCAAAAATGATGCTCCGAAATCAACTTCTGTCAACTTAGTGATACATTTTGGGATAGTACCTAAAGTTTAAAGCAGAAATTGGGGCACTTTTGAAATTTTCATTTTTGACCAAAATCGACAGGTCCGGGGCTTAGGGAATTTCTCATATGCCACAAATCGGTTGAAGCTTCTGTTCAAAAATGATGCTCCGAAATCAACTTCTGTCACCTTAGTGATACATTTTGGGATAGCACCTAAAGTTTAAAGCAAAAATTGGGGCACTTTTGAAATTTTCATTTTTGACCAAAATCGACAGGTCCGGGGCTTAGGGAATTTCTCATATGCCAAAAAACGGTTGAAGCTTCTGTTCAAAAATGATGCTCCGAAATCAACTTCTGTCACCTTAGTGATATATTTTGGGATAGTACCTAAAGTTTAAAGCAGAAATTGGGGCACTTTTGAAATTTTCATTTTTGACCAAAATTGACAAATCCGGGGCTTAGGGAATTTCTCATATGCCACAAAACGGTTGAAGCTCCTATTCAAAAATGATGCTCCAAAATCAACTTCTGTCACCTTAGTTATACATTTTGGGATAGTACCTAAAGTTTAAAGCAGAAATTGGGGCACTTTTGAAATTTTCATTTTTGACCAAAATCGACAGGTCCGGGGCTTAGGGATTTTCTCATATGCCACAAAACGGTTGAAGCTCCTGTTCAAATATGATGACCCGAAATCAACTTCTGTCACCTTAGTGATACATTTTGGGATAGTACCTAAAGTTTAAAGCAGAAATTGGGGCACTTTTGAAATTTTCATTTTTGACCAAAATCGACAGGTCCGGGGCTTAGGGAATTTCTCATATGCCACAAAACGGTTGAAGCTCCTGTTCAAAAATGATGCTCCAAAATCAACTTCTGTCACCTTAGTTATACATTTTGGGATAGTACCTAAAGTTTAAAGCAGAAATTGGGGCACTTTTGAAATTTTCATTTTTGACCAAAATCGACAGGTCCGGGGCTTAGGGAATTTCTCATATGCCACAAAACGGTTGAAGCTTCTGTTCAAAAATGATGCTCCGAAATCAACTTCTGTCACCTTAGTGATACATTTTGGGATAGCACCTAAAGTTTAAAGCAGAAATTGGGGCACTTTTGAAATTTTCATTTTTGACCAAAATCGACAGGCCCGGGGCTTAGGGATTTTCTCATATGCCACAAAACGGTTGAAGCTCCTGTTCAAAAATGATGCTCCGGAATCAACTTCTGTCACCTTAGTGATACATCTTGGGATAGTACCTAAAGTTTAAAGCAGAAATTGGGGCACTTTTGAAATTTTCATTTTTGACCAAAATCGACAGGTCCGGGGCTTAGGGATTTTCTCATATGCCACAAAACGGTTGAAGCTCCTGTTCAAATATGATGCTCCGAAATCAACTTCTGTCACCTTAGTGATACATTTTGGGATAGTACCTAAAGTTTAAAGCAGAAATTGGGGCACTCCTGAAATTTTCATTTTTGACCAAAATCGACAGGTCCGGGGCTTAGGGAATTTCTCATGTGCCACAAAACGGTTGAAGCTCCTGTTCAAAAATGATGCTCCGGAATCAACTTCTGTCACCTTAGTGATACATCTTGGGATAGTACCTAAAGTTTAAAGCAGAAATTGGGGCACTTTTGAAAATTTCATTTTTGACCAAAATCGACAGGTCCGGCCGGGGCTTAGGGAATTTCTCATATGCCACAAAACGGTTGAAGCTCCTGTTCAAAAATGATGCTCCGGAATCAACTTCTGTCACCTTAGTGATACATTTTGGGATAGTACCTAAAGTTTAAAGCAGAAATTGGGGCACTCTTGAAAATTTCATTTTTGACCAAAATCGACAGGTCCGGGGCTTAGGGAATTTCTCATATGCCACAAAACGGTTGAAGCTCCTGTTCAAAAATGATGCTCCGGAATCAACTTCTGTCACCTTAGTGATACATCTTGGGATAGTACCTAAAGTTTAAAGCAGAAATTGGGGCACTTTTGAAATTTTCATTTTTGACCAAAATCGACAGGTCCGGGGCTTAGGGAATTTCTCATATGCCACAAATCGGTTGAAGCTTCTGTTCAAAAATGATGCTCCGAAATCAACTTCTGTCACCTTAGTGATACATTTTGGGATAGCACCTAAAGTTTAAAGCAGAAATTGGGGCACTTTTGAAATTTTCATTTTTGACCAAAATCGACAGGCCCGGGGCTTAGGGATTTTCTCATATGCCACAAAACGGTTGAAGCTCCTGTTCAAAAATGATGCTCCGGAATCAACTTCTGTCACCTTAGTGATACATCTTGGGATAGTACCTAAAGTTTAAAGCAGAAATTGGGGCACTTTTGAAATTTTCATTTTTGACCAAAATCGACAGGTCCGGGGCTTAGGGATTTTCTCATATGCCACAAAACGGTTGAAGCTCCTGTTCAAATATGATGCTCCGAAATCAACTTCTGTCACCTTAGTGATACATTTTGGGATAGTACCTAAAGTTTAAAGCAGAAATTGGGGCACTCCTGAAATTTTCATTTTTGACCAAAATCGACAGGTCCGGGGCTTAGGGAATTTCTCATGTGCCACAAAACGGTTGAAGCTCCTGTTCAAAAATGATGCTCCGGAATCAACTTCTGTCACCTTAGTGATACATCTTGGGATAGTACCTAAAGTTTAAAGCAGAAATTGGGGCACTTTTGAAAATTTCATTTTTGACCAAAATCGACAGGTCCGGCCGGGGCTTAGGGAATTTCTCATATGCCACAAAACGGTTGAAGCTCCTGTTCAAAAATGATGCTCCGGAATCAACTTCTGTCACCTTAGTGATACATTTTGGGATAGTACCTAAAGTTTAAAGCAGAAATTGGGGCACTCTTGAAAATTTCATTTTTGACCAAAATCGACAGGTCCGGGGCTTAGGGAATTTCTCATATGCCACAAAACGGTTGAAGCTCCTGTTCAAAAATGATGCTCCGGAATCAACTTCTGTCACCTTAGTGATACATCTTGGGATAGTACCTAAAGTTTAAAGCAGAAATTGGGGCACTTTTGAAATTTTCATTTTTGACCAAAATCGACAGGTCCGGGGCTTAGGGAATTTCTCATATGCCACAAATCGGTTGAAGCTTCTGTTCAAAAATGATGCTCCGAAATCAACTTCTGTCACCTTAGTGATACATTTTGGGATAGCACCTAAAGTTTAAAGCAAAAATTGGGGCACTTTTGAAATTTTCATTTTTGACCAAAATCGACAGGTCCGGGGCTTAGGGAATTTCTCATATGCCAAAAAACGGTAGAAGCTTCTGTTCAAAAATGATGCTCCGAAATCAACTTCTGTCAACTTAGTGATACATTTTGGGATAGTACCTAAAGTTTAAAGCAGAAATTGGGGCACTTTTGAAATTTTCATTTTTGACCAAAATTGACAGATCCGGGGCTTAGGGAATTTCTCATATGCCACAAAACGGTTGAAGCTCCTATTCAAAAATGATGCTCCAAAATCAACTTCTGTCACCTTAGTTATACATTTTGGGATAGTACCTAAAGTTTAAAGCAGAAATTGGGGCACTTTTGAAATTTTCATTTTTGACCAAAATCGACAGGTCCGGGGCTTAGGGAATTTCTCATATGCCACTAAACGGTTGAAGCTCCTGTTCAAATATGATGCCCCGAAATCAACTTCTGTCACCTTAGTGATACATTTTGGGATAGTACCTAAAGTTTAAAGCAGAAATTGGGGCACTTTTGAAATTTTCATTTTTGACCAAAATCGACAGGTCCGGGGCTTAGGGAATTTCTCATATGCCACAAAACGGTTGAAGCTCCTGTTCAAAAATGATGCTCCTAAATCAACTTCTGTCACCTTAGTGATACATTTTGGGATAGTACCTTAAGTTTAAAGCAGAAATTGGGGCACTTTTGAAATTTTCATTTTTGACCAAAATCGACAGGTCCGGGGCTTAGGGAATTTCTCATATGCCACAAAACGGTTGAAGCTCCTGTTCAACAATGATGCTCCGAAATCAACTTCTGTCACCTTAGTGATACATTTTGGGATAGCACCTAAAGTTTAAAGCAGAAATTGGGGCACTTTCAAAATTTTCATTTTTGACCAAAATCGACAGGTCCGGACCTTAGGGATTTTCTCATATGCCACAAAACGGTTGAAGCTCCTGTTCAAAAATGATGCTCCTTAATCAACTTCTGTCACCTTAGTGATACATTTTGGGATAGCACCTAAAGTTTAAAGCAGAAATTGGGGCACTTTCAAAATTTTCATTTTTGACCAAAATCGACAGGTCCGGACCTTAGGGATTTTCTCATATGCCACAAAACGGTTGAAGCTCCTGTTCAAAAATGATGCTCCTTAATCAACTTCTGTCACCTTAGTGATACATTTTGGGATAGTACCTTAAGTTTAAAGCAGAAATTGGGGCACTTTTGAAATTTTCATTTTTGACCAAAATCGACAGGTCCGGGGCTTAGGGATTTTCTCATATGCCACAAAACGGTTGAAGCTCCTGTTCAAATATGATGCCCCGAAATCAACTTCTGTCACCTTAGTGATACATTTTGGGATAGTACCTAAATTTTAAAGCAGAAATTGGGGCACTTTAGAAATTTTCATTTTTGACCAAAATCGACAGGTCCGGGGCTTAGGGAATTTCTCATATGCCACAAAACGGTTGAAGCTCCTGTTCAAAAATTATGCTCCTAAATCAACTTCTGTCACCTTAGTGATACATTTAGGGATAGTACCTTAAGTTTAAAGCAGAAATTGGGGCACTTTTGAAATTTTCATTTTTGACCAAAATCGACAGGTCCGGGGCTTAGGGAATTTCTCATATGCCACAAAATGGTTGAAGCTCCTGTTCAAAAATGATGCTCCTAAATCAACTTCTGTCACCTTAGTGATACATTTTGGGATAGTACCTTAAGTTTAAAGCAGAAATTGGGGCACTTTTGAAATTTTCATTTTTGACCAAAATCGACAAGTCCGGGGCTTAGGGAATTTCTCATATGCCACAAAACGGTTGAAGCTCCTGTTCAACAATGATGCTCCGAAATCAACTTCTGTCACCTTAGTGATACATTTTGGGATAGCACCTAAAGTTTAAAGCAGAAATTGGGGCACTTTCAAAATTTTCATTTTTGACCAAAATCGACAGGTCCGGACCTTAGGGATTTTCTCATATGCCACAAAACGGTTGAAGCTCCTGTTCAAAAATGATGCTCCTTAATCAACTTCTGTCACCTTAGTGATACATTTTGGGATAGTACCTTAAGTTTAAAGCAGAAATTGGGGCACTTTTGAAATTTTCATTTTTGACCAAAATCGACAGGTCCGGGGCTTAGGGATTTTCTCATATGCCACAAAACGGTTGAAGCTCCTGTTCAAATATGATGCTCCGAAATCAACTTCTGTCACCTTAGTGATACATTTTGGGATAGTACCTAAAGTTTAAAGCAGAAATTGGGGCACTTTTGAAATTTTCATTTTTGACCAAAATCGACAGGTCCCGGGCTTAGGGATTTTCTCATATGCCACAAAACGGTTGAAGCTCCTGTTCAAATATGATGCTCCGAAATTAACTTCTGTCACCTTAGTGATACATTTTGGGATAGTACCTAAAGTTTAAAGCAGAAATTGGGGCACTTTTGAAATTTTCATTTTTGACCAAAATCGACAGGTCCGGGGCTTAGGGAATTTCTCATATGCCACAAAACGGTTGAAGCTCCTGTTCAAAAATGATGCTCCTAAATCAACTTCTGTCACCTTAGTGATACATTTTGGGATAGTACCTTAAGTTTAAAGCAGAAATTGGGGCACTTTTGAAATTTTCATTTTTGACCAAAATCGACAAGTCCGGGGCTTAGGGAATTTCTCATATGCCACAAAACGGTTGAAGCTCCTGTTCAACAATGATGCTCCGAAATCAACTTCTGTCACCTTAGTGATACATTTTGGGATAGCACCTAAAGTTTAAAGCAGAAATTGGGGCACTTTCAAAATTTTCATTTTTGACCAAAATCGACAGGTCCGGACCTTAGGGATTTTCTCATATGCCACAAAACGGTTGAAGCTCCTGTTCAAAAATGATGCTCCTTAATCAACTTCTGTCACCTTAGTGATACATTTTGGGATAGTACCTTAAGTTTAAAGCAGAAATTGGGGCACTTTTGAAATTTTCATTTTTGACCAAAATCGACAGGTCCGGGGCTTAGGGATTTTCTCATATGCCACAAAACGGTTGAAGCTCCTGTTCAAATATGATGCTCCGAAATCAACTTCTGTCACCTTAGTGATACATTTTGGGATAGTACCTAAAGTTTAAAGCAGAAATTGGGGCACTTTTGAAATTTTCATTTTTGACCAAAATCGACAGGTCCCGGGCTTAGGGATTTTCTCATATGCCACAAAACGGTTGAAGCTCCTGTTCAAATATGATGCTCCGAAATTAACTTCTGTCACCTTAGTGATACATTTTGGGATAGTACCTAAAGTTTAAAGCAGAAATTGGGGCACTTTTGAAATTTTCATTTTTGACCAAAATCGACAGGTCCGGGGCTTAGGGATTTTCTCATATGCCACAAAACGGTTGAAGCTCCTGTTCAAATATGATGCTCCTAAATCAACTTCTGTCACCTTAGTGATACATATTGGGATAGTACCTAAAGTTTAAGGCAGAAATTGGGGCACTTTTGAAATTTTCATTTTTGACCAAAATCGACAGGTCCGGGGCTTAGGGATTTTCTCATATGCCACAAAACGGTTGAAGCTCCTGTTCAAATATGATGCCCCGAAATCAACTTCTGTCACCTTAGTGATACATTTTGGGATAGTACCTAAATTTTAAAGCAGAAATTGGGGCACTTTAGAAATTTTCATTTTTGACCAAAATCGACAGGTCCGGGGCTTAGGGAATTTCTCATATGCCACAAAACGGTTGAAGCTCCTGTTCAAAAATTATGCTCCTAAATCAACTTCTGTCACCTTAGTGATACATTTAGGGATAGTACCTTAAGTTTAAAGCAGAAATTGGGGCACTTTTGAAATTTTCATTTTTGACCAAAATCGACAGGTCCGGGGCTTAGGGAATTTCTCATATGCCACAAAACGGTTGAAGCTCCTGTTCAAAAATGATGCTCCTAAATCAACTTCTGTCACCTTAGTGATACATTTTGGGATAGTACCTTAAGTTTAAAGCAGAAATTGGGGCACTTTTGAAATTTTCATTTTTGACCAAAATCGACAAGTCCGGGGCTTAGGGAATTTCTCATATGCCACAAAACGGTTGAAGCTCCTGTTCAACAATGATGCTCCGAAATCAACTTCTGTCACCTTAGTGATACATTTTGGGATAGCACCTAAAGTTTAAAGCAGAAATTGGGGCACTTTCAAAATTTTCATTTTTGACCAAAATCGACAGGTCCGGACCTTAGGGATTTTCTCATATGCCACAAAACGGTTGAAGCTCCTGTTCAAAAATGATGCTCCTTAATCAACTTCTGTCACCTTAGTGATACATTTTGGGATAGTACCTTAAGTTTAAAGCAGAAATTGGGGCACTTTTGAAATTTTCATTTTTGACCAAAATCGACAGGTCCGGGGCTTAGGGATTTTCTCATATGCCACAAAACGGTTGAAGCTCCTGTTCAAATATGATGCTCCGAAATCAACTTCTGTCACCTTAGTGATACATTTTGGGATAGTACCTAAAGTTTAAAGCAGAAATTGGGGCACTTTTGAAATTTTCATTTTTGACCAAAATCGACAGGTCCCGGGCTTAGGGATTTTCTCATATGCCACAAAACGGTTGAAGCTCCTGTTCAAATATGATGCTCCGAAATTAACTTCTGTCACCTTAGTGATACATTTTGGGATAGTACCTAAAGTTTAAAGCAGAAATTGGGGCACTTTTGAAATTTTCATTTTTGACCAAAATCGACAGGTCCGGGGCTTAGGGAATTTCTCATATGCCACAAAATGGTTGAAGCTCCTGTTCAAAAATGATGCTCCTAAATCAACTTCTGTCACCTTAGTGATACATTTTGGGATAGTACCTTAAGTTTAAAGCAGAAATTGGGGCACTTTTGAAATTTAATTTTTGACCAAAATTGACAGGTCCGGGGCTTAGGGAATTTCTCATATGCCACAAAACGGTTGAAGCTCCTGTTCAAAAATGATGCTCCTAAATCAACTTCTGTCACCTTAGTGATACATTTTGGGATAGTACCTTAAGTTTAAAGCAGAAATTGGGGCACTTTTGAAATTTTCATTTTTGACCAAAATCGACAGGTCCCGGGCTTAGGGATTTTCTCATATGCCACAAAACGGTTGAAGCTCCTGTTCAAATATGATGCTCCGAAATTAACTTCTGTCACCTTAGTGATACATTTTGGGATAGTACCTAAAGTTTAAAGCAGAAATTGGGGCACTTTTGAAATTTTCATTTTTGACCAAAATCGACAGGTCCGGGGCTTAGGGAATTTCTCATATGCCACAAAATGGTTGAAGCTCCTGTTCAAAAATGATGCTCCTAAATCAACTTCTGTCACCTTAGTGATACATTTTGGGATAGTACCTTAAGTTTAAAGCAGAAATTGGGGCACTTTTGAAATTTAATTTTTGACCAAAATTGACAGGTCCGGGGCTTAGGGATTTTCTCATATGCCACAAAACGGTTGAAGCTCCTGTTCAAAAATGATGCTCCTAAATCAACTTCTGTCACCTTAGTGATACATTTTGGGATAGTACCTTAAGTTTAAAGCAGAAATTGGGGCACTTTTGAAATTTTAATTTTTGACCAAAATCGACAGGTCCGGGGCTTAAGGATTTTCTCATATGCCACAAAACGGTTGAAGCTGCTGTTCAAATATGATGCTCCGAAATCAACTTCTGTCACCTTAGTGATACATTTTGGGATAGTACCTTAAGTTTAAAGCAGAAAATGGGGAACTTTTGAAATTTTCATTTTTGACCAAAATCGACAGGCTTGGGGCTTAGGAAATTTCTCATATGCCACAAAACGGTTGAATCTTCTGTTAAAAAATGATGCTCCGAAATCAACTTCTGTCACCTTAGTGATACATTTTGGGATAGCACCTAAAGATTAAAGCAGAAATTGGGGCACTTTTGAAATTTTCATTTTTGACCAAAATCGACAGGTCCGGGGCTTAGGGAATTTCTCATATGCCACAAAACGGTTGAAGCTTCTGTTCAAAAATGATGCTCCGAAATCAACTTCTGTCACCTTAGTGATACATTTTGGGATAGCACCTAAAGTTTAAAGCAGAAATTGGGGCACTTTTGAAATTTTCATTTTTGACCAATATCGACAGGTCCGGGGCTTAGGGAATTTCTCATATGCCACAAAACGGTTGAAGCTCCTGTTCAAAAATGATGCTCCGAAATCAACTTCTGTCATCTTAGTGATACATTTTGGGACAGCACCTACAGTTTAAAGCAGAAATTGGGGCACTTTTGAAATTTTCATTTTTGACCAAAATCGACAGGTCCGGGGCTTAGGGATTTTCTCATATGCCACAAAACGGTTGAAGCTCCTGTTCAAATATGATGCCCCGAAATCAACTTCTGTCACCTTAGTGATACATTTTGGGATAGTACCTAAATTTTAAAGCAGAAATTGGGGCACTTTAGAAATTTTCATTTTTGACCAAAATCGACAGGTCCGGGGCTTAGGGAATTTCTCATATGCCACAAAACGGTTGAAGCTCCTGTTCAAAAATTATGCTCCTAAATCAACTTCTGTCACCTTAGTGATACATTTAGGGATAGTACCTTAAGTTTAAAGCAGAAATTGGGGCACTTTTGAAATTTTCATTTTTGACCAAAATCGACAGGTCCGGGGCTTAGGGAATTTCTCATATGCCACAAAACGGTTGAAGCTCCTGTTCAAAAATGATGCTCCTAAATCAACTTCTGTCACCTTAGTGATACATTTTGGGATAGTACCTTAAGTTTAAAGCAGAAATTGGGGCACTTTTGAAATTTTCATTTTTGACCAAAATCGACAAGTCCGGGGCTTAGGGAATTTCTCATATGCCACAAAACGGTTGAAGCTCCTGTTCAACAATGATGCTCCGAAATCAACTTCTGTCACCTTAGTGATACATTTTGGGATAGCACCTAAAGTTTAAAGCAGAAATTGGGGCACTTTCAAAATTTTCATTTTTGACCAAAATCGACAGGTCCGGACCTTAGGGATTTTCTCATATGCCACAAAACGGTTGAAGCTCCTGTTCAAAAATGATGCTCCTTAATCAACTTCTGTCACCTTAGTGATACATTTTGGGATAGTACCTTAAGTTTAAAGCAGAAATTGGGGCACTTTTGAAATTTTCATTTTTGACCAAAATCGACAGGTCCGGGGCTTAGGGATTTTCTCATATGCCACAAAACGGTTGAAGCTCCTGTTCAAATATGATGCTCCGAAATCAACTTCTGTCACCTTAGTGATACATTTTGGGATAGTACCTAAAGTTTAAAGCAGAAATTGGGGCACTTTTGAAATTTTCATTTTTGACCAAAATCGACAGGTCCCGGGCTTAGGGATTTTCTCATATGCCACAAAACGGTTGAAGCTCCTGTTCAAATATGATGCTCCGAAATTAACTTCTGTCACCTTAGTGATACATTTTGGGATAGTACCTAAAGTTTAAAGCAGAAATTGGGGCACTTTTGAAATTTTCATTTTTGACCAAAATCGACAGGTCCGGGGCTTAGGGAATTTCTCATATGCCACAAAATGGTTGAAGCTCCTGTTCAAAAATGATGCTCCTAAATCAACTTCTGTCACCTTAGTGATACATTTTGGGATAGTACCTTAAGTTTAAAGCAGAAATTGGGGCACTTTTGAAATTTAATTTTTGACCAAAATTGACAGGTCCGGGGCTTAGGGAATTTCTCATATGCCACAAAACGGTTGAAGCTCCTGTTCAAAAATGATGCTCCTAAATCAACTTCTGTCACCTTAGTGATACATTTTGGGATAGTACCTTAAGTTTAAAGCAGAAATTGGGGCACTTTTGAAATTTTCATTTTTGACCAAAATCGACAGGTCCCGGGCTTAGGGATTTTCTCATATGCCACAAAACGGTTGAAGCTCCTGTTCAAATATGATGCTCCGAAATTAACTTCTGTCACCTTAGTGATACATTTTGGGATAGTACCTAAAGTTTAAAGCAGAAATTGGGGCACTTTTGAAATTTTCATTTTTGACCAAAATCGACAGGTCCGGGGCTTAGGGAATTTCTCATATGCCACAAAATGGTTGAAGCTCCTGTTCAAAAATGATGCTCCTAAATCAACTTCTGTCACCTTAGTGATACATTTTGGGATAGTACCTTAAGTTTAAAGCAGAAATTGGGGCACTTTTGAAATTTAATTTTTGACCAAAATTGACAGGTCCGGGGCATAGGGATTTTCTCATATGCCACAAAACGGTTGAAGCTCCTGTTCAAAAATGATGCTCCTAAATCAACTTCTGTCACCTTAGTGATACATTTTGGGATAGTACCTTAAGTTTAAAGCAGAAATTGGGGCACTTTTGAAATTTTAATTTTTGACCAAAATCGACAGGTCCGGGGCTTAAGGATTTTCTCATATGCCACAAAACGGTTGAAGCTGCTGTTCAAATATGATGCTCCGAAATCAACTTCTGTCACCTTAGTGATACATTTTGGGATAGTACCTTAAGTTTAAAGCAGAAAATGGGGAACTTTTGAAATTTTCATTTTTGACCAAAATCGACAGGCTTGGGGCTTAGGAAATTTCTCATATGCCACAAAACGGTTGAAGCTTCTGTTAAAAAATGATGCTCCGAAATCAACTTCTGTCACCTTAGTGATACATTTTGGGATAGCACCTAAAGTTTAAAGCAGAAATTGGGGCACTTTTGAAATTTTCATTTTTGACCAAAATCGACAGGTCCGGGGCTTAGGGAATTTCTCATATGCCACAAAACGGTTGAAGCTTCTGTTCAAAAATGATGCTCCGAAATCAACTTCTGTCACCTTAGTGATACATTTTGGGATAGCACCTAAAGTTTAAAGCAGAAATTGGGGCACTTTTGAAATTTTCATTTTTGACCAAAATCGACAGGTCCGGGGCTTAGGGAATTTCTCATATGCCACAAAACGGTTGAAGCTCCAGTTCAAAAATGATGCTCCGAAATCAACTTCTGTCATCTTAGTGATACATTTTGGGACAGCACCTAAAGTTTAAAGCAGAAATTGGGGCACTTTTGAAATTTAAATTTTTGACCAAAATCGACATGTCCGGGGCTTAGGGAGTTTCTCATATGCCACAAAACGGTTAAAGCTTCTGTTCAAAAATGATGCTCCAAAATCAACTTCTGTCACCTTAGTGATACATTTTGGGATAGCACCTACAGTTTAAAGCAGAAATTGGGGCACTTTTGAAATTTTCATTTTTGACCAAAATCGACAGGTCCGGGGCTTAGGGATTTTCTCATATGCCACAAAACGGTTGAAGCTCCTGTTCAAATATGATGCTCCGAAATCAACTTCTGTCACCTTAGTGATACATTTTGGGATAGTACCTAAAGTTTAAAGCAGAAATTGGGGCACTTTTGAAATTTTCCTTTTTGACCAAAATCGACAGGTCCGGGGCTTAGGGAATTTCTCATATGCCACAAAACGGTTGAAGCTTCTGTTCAAAAATGATGCTCCGAAATCAACTTCTGTCACCTTAGTGATACATTTTGGGATAGCACCTAAAGTTTAAAGCAGAAATTGGGGCACTTTTGAAATTTTCATTTTTGACCAAAATCGACAGGTCCGGGGCTTAGGGAATTTCTCATATGCCACGAAACGGTTAAAGCTTCTGTTCAAAAATGATGCTCCAAAATCAACTTCTGTCACCTTAGTGATACATTTTGGGATAGCACCTACAGTTTAAAGCAGAAATTGGGGCACTTTTGAAATTTTCATTTTTGACCAAAATCGACAGGTCCGGGGCTTAGGGAATTTCTCATATGCCACAAAACGGTTAAAGCTTCTGTTCAAAAATGATGCTCCAAAATCAACTTCTGTCACCTTAGTGATACATTTTGGGATAGCACCTACAGTTTAAAGCAGAAATTGGGGCACTTTTGAAATTTTCATTTTTGACCAAAATCGACAGGTCCGGGGCTTAGGGAATTTCTCATATGCCACAAAAAACGGTTGAAGCTTCTGTTCAAAAATGATGCTCCAAAATCAACTTCTGTCACCTTAGTGATACATTTTGGGATAGCACCTACAGTTTAAAGCAGAAAATGGGGCACTTTTGAAATTTTCATTTTTGACCAAAATCGACAGGTCCGGGGCTTAGGGAATTTCTCATATGCCAAAAAACGGTTGAAGCTTCTGTTCAAAAATGATGCTCCGAAATCAACTTCTGTCAACTTAGTGATACATTTTGGGATAGTACCTAAAGTTTAAAGCAGAAATTGGGGCACTTTTGAAATTTTAATTTTTGACCAAAATCGACAGATCCGGGGCTTAGGGAATTTCTCATAAGCCACAAAACGGTTGAAGCTCCTATTCAAAAATGATGCTCCGAAATCAACTTCTGTCACCTTAGTGATACATTTTGGGATAGTACCTAAAGTTTAAAGCAGAAATTGGGGCACTTTCAAAATTTTCATTTTTGACCAAAATCGACAGGTCCGGGCCTTAGGGATTTTCTCATATGCCACAAAACGGTTGAAGCTCCTGTTCAAAAATGATGCTCCGAAATCAACTTCTGTCACCTTAGTGATACATTTTGGGATAGTACCTAAAGTTTAAAGCAGAAATTGGGGCACTTTTGAAATTTTCATTTTTGACCAAAATCGACAGGTCCGGGGCTTAGGGAATTTCTCATATGTCACAAAACGGTTCAAGCTTCTGTTCAAAAATGATGCTCCGAAATCAACTTCTGTCACCTTAGTGATACATTTTGGGATAGCACCTAAAGTTTAAAGCAGGAATTGGGGCACTTTTGAAATTTTCATTTTTGACCAAAATCGACAGGTCCGGGGCTTAGGGAATTTCTCATATGCCACAAAACGGTTGAAGCTTCTGTTCAAAAATGATGCTCCAAAATCAACTTCTGTCACCTTAGCGATACATTTTGGGATAGCATCTACAGTTTAAAGCAGAAATTGGGGCACTTTCGAAATTTTCATTTTTGACCAAAATTGACAGGTCCGGGGCTTAGGGAATTTCTCATATGCCACAAAACGGTTGAAGCACCTGTTCAAAAATGATGCTCCGAAATCAACTTCTGTCACCTCAGTGATACATTTTGGGATAGTACCTAAAGTTTAAAGCAGAAATTGGGGCACTTTTGAAATTTTAATTTTTGACCAAAATCGACAGGTCCGGGGCTTAGGGAATTTCTCATATGCCACAACACGGTTGAAGCTTCTGTTCAATAATGATGCTCCGAAATCAACTTCTGTCACCTTAGTGATACATTTTGGGATAGTACCTAAAGTTTAAAGCAGAAATTGGGGTACTTTTGAAATTTTCATTTTTGACCAAAATCAACAGGTCCGGGGCTTATGGAATTTCTCATATGCCACAAAACGGTTGAAGCTCCTGTTCAAAAATGATGCTCCGAAATCAACTACTATCACCTTAGTGATACATTTTGGGATAGTACGTAAAGTTTAAAGCAGAAATTGGGGCACTTTTGAAATTTTCATTTTTGACCAAAATTGACAGGTCCGGGGCTTAGGGAATTTCTCATATGCCACAAAACGGTTGAAGCACCTGTTCAAAAATGATGCTCCGAAATCAACTTCTGTCACCTTAGTGATACATTTTGGGATAGTACCTAAAGTTTAAAGCAGAAATTGGGGCACTTTTGAAATTTTAATTTTTGACCAAAATCGACAGGTCCGGGGCTTAGGGAATTTCTCATATGCCACAACACGGTTGAAGCTTCTGTTCAATAATGATGCTCCGAAATCAACTTCTGTCACCTTAGTGATACATTTTGGGATAGTACCTAAAGTTTAAAGCAGAAATTGGGGCACTTTTGAAAATTTCATTTTTGACCAAAATCGACAGGTCCGGGGCTTAGGGAATTTCTCATATGTCACAAAACGGTTCAAGCTTCTGTTCAAAAATGATGCTCCGAAATCAACTTCTGTCACCTTAGTGATACATTTTGGGATAGCACCTAAAGTTTAAAGCAGAAATTGGGGCACTTTTGAAATTTTCATTTTTGACCAAAATCGACAAGTCCGGGGCTTAGGGAATTTCTCATATGCCACAAAACGGTTGAAGCTTCTGTTCAAAAATGATGCTCCAAAATCAACTTCTGTCACCTTAGTGATACATTTTGGGATATCATCTACAGGTTAAAGCAGAAATTGGGGCACTTTCGAAATTTTCATTTTTGACCAAAATCGACAGGTCCGGGGCTTAGGGAATTTCTCATATGCCACAAAACGGTTAAAGCTTCTGTTCAAAAATGATGCTCCAAAATCAACTTCTGTCACCTTAGTGATACATTTTGGGATAGCACCTACAGTTTAAAGCAGAAATTGGGGCACTTTTGAAATTTTCATTTTTGACCAAAATCGACAGGTCCGGGGCTTAGGGAATTTCTCATATGCCACAAAAAACGGTTGAAGCTTCTGTTCAAAAATGATGCTCCAAAATCAACTTCTGTCACCTTAGTGATACATTTTGGGATAGCACCTACAGTTTAAAGCAGAAAATGGGGCACTTTTGAAATTTTCATTTTTGACCAAAATCGACAGGTCCGGGGCTTAGGGAATTTCTCATATGCCAAAAAACGGTTGAAGCTTCTGTTCAAAAATGATGCTCCGAAATCAACTTCTGTCAACTTAGTGATACATTTTGGGATAGTACCTAAAGTTTAAAGCAGAAATTGGGGCACTTTTGAAATTTTAATTTTTGACCAAAATCGACAGATCCGGGGCTTAGGGAATTTCTCATAAGCCACAAAACGGTTGAAGCTCCTATTCAAAAATGATGCTCCGAAATCAACTTCTGTCACCTTAGTGATACATTTTGGGATAGTACCTAAAGTTTAAAGCAGAAATTGGGGCACTTTCAAAATTTTCATTTTTGACCAAAATCGACAGGTCCGGGCCTTAGGGATTTTCTCATATGCCACAAAACGGTTGAAGCTCCTGTTCAAAAATGATGCTCCGAAATCAACTTCTGTCACCTTAGTGATACATTTTGGGATAGTACCTAAAGTTTAAAGCAGAAATTGGGGCACTTTTGAAATTTTCATTTTTGACCAAAATCGACAGGTTCGGGGCTTAGGGAATTTCTCATATGCCACAAAACGGTTGAAGCTCCTGTTCAACAATAAGGCTCCGAAATCAACTTCTGTCACCTTAGTGATACATTTTGGGATAGCACCTAAAGTTTAAAGCAGAAATTGGGGCACTTTTGAAATTTTCATTTTTGACCAAAATCGACAGGTCCGGGGCTTAGGGAATTTCTCATATGCCACAAAACGGTTGAAGCTTCTGTTCAAAAATTATGCTCCGAAATCAACTTCTGTCACCTTAGTGATACATTTTGGGATAGCACCTAAAGTTTAAAGCAGAAATTGGGGCACTTTTGAAATTTTCATTTTTGACCAAAATCGACAAGTCCGGGGCTTAGGGATTTTCTCATATGCCACAAAACGGTTGAAGCTCCTGTTCAAATATGATGCTCCGAAATCAACTTCTGTCACCTTAGTGATACATTTTGGGACAGCACCTAAAGTGTAAAGCAGAAATTGGGGCACTTTTGAAATTTTAATTTTTGACCAAAATCGACAGGTCCGGGGCTTAGGGAATTTCTCATATGCCACAAAATGGTTGAAGCTTCTGTTCAAAAATGATGCTCCGAAATCAACTTCTGTCACCTTAGTGATACATTTTGGGATAGTACCTACAGTTTAAAGCAGAAAATTGGGCACTTTTGAAATTTTCATTTTTGACCAATATCGACAGGTCCGGGGCATAGGGAATTTCTCATATGCCAAAAAAACGGTTGAAGCTTCTGTTCAAAAATGATGCTCCGAAATCAACTTCTGTCAACTTAGTGATACATTTTGGGATAGTACCTTAAGTTTAAAGCAGAAATTGGGGCACTTTTGAAATTTTCATTTTTGACCAAAATCGACAGGTCCGGGGCTTAGGGAATTTCTCATATGCCACAAAACGGTTGAAGCTCCTGTTCAACAATGATGCTCCGAAATCAACTTCTGTCACCTTAATGATACATTTTGGGATAGCACCTAAAGTTTAAAGCAGAAATTGGGGCACTTTTGAAATTTTCATTTTTGACCAAAATCGACAGGTCCGGGGCTTAGGGATTTTCTCATATGCCACAAAATGGTTGAAGCTCCTGTTCAAATATGATGCTCCGAAATCAACTTCTGTCACCTTAGTGATACATTTTGGGATAGTACCTAAAGTTTAAAGCAGAAATTGGGGCACTTTTGAAATTTTCATTTTTGACCAAAATCGACAGGTCCGGAGCTTAGGGAATTTCTCATATGCCACAAAACGGTTGAAGCTCCTGTTCAACAATAAGGCTCCGAAATCAACTTCTGTCACCTTAGTGATACATTTTGGGATAGCACCTAAAGTTTAAAGCAGAAATTGGGGCACTTTTGAAATTTTCATTTTTGACCAAAATCGACAGGTCCGGGGCTTAGGGAATTTCTCATATGCCACAAAACGGTTGAAGCTTCTGTTCAAAAATTATGCTCCGAAATCAACTTCTGTCACCTTAGTGATACATTTTGGGATAGCACCTAAAGTTTAAAGCAGAAATTGGGGCACTTTTGAAATTTTCTTTTTTGACCAAAATCGACAGGTCCGGGGCTTAGGGATTTTCTCATATGCCACAAAATGGTTGAAGCTTCTGTTCAAAAATGATGCTCCGAAATCAACTTCTGTCACCTTAGTGATACATTTTGGGATAGTACCTAAAGTTTAAAGCAGAAATTGGGGCACTTTTTAAATTTTCATTTTTGACCAAAATCGACAGGTCCGGGGCTTAGGGAATTTCTCATATGCCACAAAACGGTTGAAGCTCCTGTTCAAAAATGATGCTCCGAAATCAACTTCTGTCACCTTCGTGATACATTTTGGGATAGCACCTACAGTTTAAAGCAGAAAATTGGGCACTTTTGAAATTTTCATTTTTGACCAAAATCGACAGGTCCGGGGCTTAGGGAATTTCTCATATGCCACAAAACGGTTGAAGCTCCTGTTCAAAAATGATGCTCCGAAATCAACTTCTGTCACCTTAGAGATACATTTTGGGATAGTCCCTAAAGTTTAAAGCAGAAATTGGGGCCCTTTTGAAATTTTCATTTTTGACCAATATCGACAGGTCCGGGGCTTAGGGAATTTCTCATATGCCAAAAAAACGGTTGAAGCTTCTGTTCAAAAATGATGCTCTGAAATCAACTTCTGTCAACTTAGTGATACATTTTGGGATAGTACCTTAAGTTTAAAGCAGAAATTGGGGCAGTTTTGAAATTTTCATTTTTGACCAAAATCGACAGGTCCGGGGCTTAGGGAATTTCTCATATGCCACAAAACGGTTGAAGCTCCTGTTCAACAATGATGCTCCGAAATCAACTTCTGTCACCTTAGTGATACATTTTGGGATAGCACCTAAAGTTTAAAGCAGAAATTGGGGCACTTTTGAAATTTTCATTTTTGACCAAAATCGACAGGTCCGGGGCTTAGGGATTTTCTCATATGCCACAAAACGGTTGAAGCTCCTGTTCAAAAATGATGCTCCAAAATCAACTTCTGTCACCTTAGTAATACATTTTGGGATAGCACCTACAGTTTAAAGCAGAAAATGGGGCACTTTAGAAATTTTCATTTTTGACCAAAATCGACAGGTCCGGGGCTTAGGGAATTTCTCATATGCCAAAAAACGGTTGAAGCTTCTGTTCAAAAATGATGCTCCGAAATCAACTTCTGTCAACTTAGTGATACATTTTGGGATAGTACCTTAAGTTTAAAGCAGAAATTGGGGCACTTTTGAAATTTTCATTTTTGACCAAAATCGACAGGTCCGGGGCTTAGGGAATTTCTCATATGCCACAAAACGGTTGAAGCTCCTGTTAAACAATGATGCTCCGAAATCAACTTCTGTCACCTTAGTGATACATTTTGGGATAGCACCTAAAGTTTAAAGCAGAAATTGGGGCACTTTTGAAATTTTCATTTTTGACCAAAATCGACAGGTCCGGGGCTTAGGGATTTTCTCATATGCCACAAAACGGTTGAAGCTCCTGTTCAAATATGATGCTCCGAAATCAACTTCTGTCACCTTAGTGATACATTTTGGGATAGCACCTACAGTTTAAAGCAGAAAATTGGGCACTTTTGAAATTTTCATTTTTGACCAAAATCGACAGGTCTGGGGCTTAGGGAATTTCTCATATGCCACAAAACGGTTGAAGCTCCTGTTCAACAATGATGCTCCGAAATCAACTTCTGTCACCTTAGTGATACATTTTGGGATAGCACCTAAAGTTTAAAGCAGAAATTGGGGCACTTTTGAAATTTTCATTTTTGACCAAAATCGACAGGTCCGGGGCTTAGGGATTTTCTCATATGCCACAAAACGGTTGAAGCTCCTGTTCAAATATGATGCTCCGAAATCAACTTCTGTCACCTTAGTGATACATTTTGGGATAGCACCTACAGTTTAAAGCAGAAAATTGGGCACTTTTGAAATTTTCATTTTTGACCAAAATCAACAGATCCGGGGCTTAGGGAATTTCTCATATGCCACAAAACGGTTGAAGCTTCTATTCAAAAATGATGCTCCAAAATCAACTTCTGTCAACTTAGTGATACATTTTGGGATAGTACCTAAAGTTTAAAGCAGAAATTGGGGCACTTTTGAAAATTTCATTTTTGACCAAAATCGACTGGTCCGGGGCTTAGGGAATTTCCCATATGCCACAAAACGGTTGAAGCTTCTGTTCAAAAATGATGCTCCGAAATCAACTTCTGTCACCTTAGTGATACATTTTGGGATAGCACCTAAAGTTTAAAGCAAAAATTGGGGCACTTTTGAAATTTTCATTTTTGACCAAAATCGACAGGTCTGGGGCTTAGGGAATTTCTCATATGCCAAAAAACGGTTGAAGC
Source organism: Pseudophryne corroboree (assembly GCF_028390025.1). Taxonomy (NCBI): domain Eukaryota; kingdom Metazoa; phylum Chordata; class Amphibia; order Anura; family Myobatrachidae; genus Pseudophryne; species Pseudophryne corroboree. Next base: position 1,481,796 of record NW_026967603.1, on the reverse strand, counting down.
TTCTGTTCAAAAATGATGCTCCGAAATCAACTTCTGTCAACTTAGTGATACATTTTGGGATAGTACCTAAAGTTTAAAGCAGAAATTGGGGCACTTTTGAAAATTTCATTTTTGACCAAAATCGACAGGGCCGGGGCTTAGGGAATTTCTCATATGCCAAAAAAACGGTTGAAGCTTCTGTTCAAAAATGATGCTCCGAAATCAACTTCTGTCAACTTAGTGATACATTTTGCGATAGTACCTAAAGTTTAAAGCAGAAATTGGGGCACTTTTGAAATTTTCATTTTTGACCAAAATCGACAGATCCGGGGCTTAGGGAATTTCTCATATGCCACAAAACGGTTGAACCTCCTATTCAAAAATGATGCTCCAAAATCAACTTCTGTCACCTTAGTTATACATTTTGGGATAGTACCTAAAGTTTAAAGCAGAAATTGGGGCACTTTTGAAATTTTCATTTTTGACCAAAATCGACAGGTCCGGGGCTTAGGGAATTTCTCATATGCCAAAAAACGGTTGAAGCTTCTGTTCAAAAATGATGCTCCGAAATCAACTTCTGTCAACTTAGTGATACATTTTGGGATAGTACCTAAAGTTTAAAGCAGAAATTGGGGCACTTTTGAAAATTTCATTTTTGACCAAAATCGACAGGTCCGGGGCTTAGGGAATTTCTCATATGCCAAAAAAACGGTTGAAGCTTCTGTTCAAAAATGATGCTCCGAAATCAACTTCTGTCAACTTAGTGATACATTTTGGGATAGTACCTAAAGTTTAAAGCAGAAATTGGGGCACTTTTGAAATTTTCATTTTTGACCAAAATCGACAGATCCGGGGCTTAGGGAATTTCTCATATGCCACAAAACGGTTGAAGCTTCTGTTCAAAAATTATGCTCCAAAATCAACTTCTGTCACCTTAGTGATACATTTTGGGATAGCACCTAAAGTTTAAAGCAGAAATTGGGGCACTTTTGAAATTTTCATTTTTGACCAAAATCGACAAGTCCGGGGCTTAGGGATTTTCTCATATGCCACAAAACGGTTGAAGCTCCTGTTCAAATATGATGCTCCGAAATCAACTTCTGTCACCTTAGTGATACATTTTGGGACAGCACCTAAAGTGTAAAGCAGAAATTGGGGCACTTTTGAAATTTTCATTTTTGACCAAAATCGACAGGTCCGGGGCTTAGGGAATTTCTCATATGCCACAAAATGGTTGAAGCTTCTGTTCAAAAATGATGCTCCGAAATCAACTTCTGTCACCTTAGTGATACATTTTGGGATAGTACCTTAAGTTTAAAGCAGAAATTGGGGCACTTTTGAAATTTTCATTTTTGACCAAAATCGACAGGTCCGGGGCTTAGGGAATTTCTCATATGCCACAAAACGGTTGAAGCTCCTGTTCAAAAATGATGCTCCAAAATCAACTTCTGTCACCTTAGTAATACATTTTGGGATAGCACCTACAGTTTAAAGCAGAAAATGGGGCACTTTAGAAATTTTCATTTTTGACCAAAATCGACAGGTCCGGGGCTTAGGGAATTTCTCATATGCCAAAAAACGGTTGAAGCTTCTGTTCAAAAATGATGCTCCGAAATCAACTTCTGTCAACTTAGTGATACATTTTGGGATAGTACCTTAAGTTTAAAGCAGAAATTGGGGCACTTTTGAAATTTTCATTTTTGACCAAAATCGACAGGTCCGGGGCTTAGGGAATTTCTCATATGCCACAAAACGGTTGAAGCTCCTGTTAAACAATGATGCTCCGAAATCAACTTCTGTCACCTTAGTGATACATTTTGGGATAGCACCTAAAGTTTAAAGCAGAAATTGGGGCACTTTTGAAATTTTCATTTTTGACCAAAATCGACAGGTCCGGGGCTTAGGGATTTTCTCATATGCCACAAAACGGTTGAAGCTCCTGTTCAAATATGATGCTCCGAAATCAACTTCTGTCACCTTAGTGATACATTTTGGGATAGCACCTACAGTTTAAAGCAGAAAATTGGGCACTTTTGAAATTTTCATTTTTGACCAAAATCGACAGATCCGGGGCTTAGGGAATTTCTCATATGCCACAAAACGGTTGAAGCTTCTATTCAAAAATGATGCTCCAAAATCAACTTCTGTCAACTTAGTGATACATTTTGGGATAGTACCTAAAGTTTAAAGCAGAAATTGGGGCACTTTTGAAAATTTCATTTTTGACCAAAATCGACTGGTCCGGGGCTTAGGGAATTTCTCATATGCCACAAAACGGTTGAAGCTTCTGTTCAAAAATGATGCTCCGAAATCAACTTCTGTCACCTTAGTGATACATTTTGGGATAGCACCTAAAGTTTAAAGCAAAAATTGGGGCACTTTTGAAATTTTCATTTTTGGCCAAAATCGACAGGTCTGGGGCTTAGGGAATTTCTCATATGCCAAAAAACGGTTGAAGCTTCTGTTCAAAAATGATGCTCCGAAATCAACTTCTGTCAACTTAGTGATACATTTTGGGATAGTACCTAAAGTTTAAAGCAGAAATTGGGGCACTTTTGAAAATTTCATTTTTGACCAAAATCGACAGGGCCGGGGCTTAGGGAATTTCTCATATGCCAAAAAAACGGTTGAAGCTTCTGTTCAAAAATGATGCTCCGAAATCAACTTCTGTCAACTTAGTGATACATTTTGCGATAGTACCTAAAGTTTAAAGCAGAAATTGGGGCACTTTTGAAATTTTCATTTTTGACCAAAATCGACAGATCCGGGGCTTAGGGAATTTCTCATATGCCACAAAACGGTTGAACCTCCTATTCAAAAATGATGCTCCAAAATCAACTTCTGTCACCTTAGTTATACATTTTGGGATAGTACCTAAAGTTTAAAGCAGAAATTGGGGCACTTTTGACATTTTCATTTTTGACCAAAATCGACAGGTCCGGGGCTTAGGGAATTTCTCATATGCCAAAAAACGGTTGAAGCTTCTGTTCAAAAATGATGCTCCGAAATCAACTTCTGTCAACTTACTGATACATTTTGGGATAGTACCTAAAGTTTAAAGCAGAAATTGGGGCACTTTTGAAAATTTCATTTTTGACCAAAATCGACAGGTCCGGGGCTTAGGGAATTTCTCATATGCCAAAAAAACGGTTGAAGCTTCTGTTCAAAAATGATGCTCCGAAATCAACTTCTGTCAACTTAGTGATACATTTTGGGATAGTACCTAAAGTTTAAAGCAGAAATTGGGGCACTTTTGAAATTTTCATTTTTGACCAAAATCGACAGATCCGGGGCTTAGGGAATTTCTCATATGCCACAAAACGGTTGAAGCTCCTATTCAAAAATGATGCTCCAAAATCAACTTCTGTCACCTTAGTTATACATTTTGGGATAGTACCTAAAGTTTAAAGCAGAAATTGGGGCACTTTTGAAATTTTCATTTTTGACCAAAATCGACAGGTCCGGGGCTTAGGGATTTTCTCATATGCCACAAAACGGTTGAAGCTTCTGTTCAAAAATGATGCTCCGAAATCAACTTCTGTCACCTTAGTGATACATTTTGGGATAGCACCTAAAGTTTAAAGCAGAAATTGGGGCACTTTTGAAATTTTCATTTTTGACCAAAATTGACAGGTCCGGGGCTTAGGGATTTTCTCATATGCCACAAAACGGTTGAAGCTCCTGTTCAAATATGATGCTCCGAAATCAACTTCTGTCACCTTAGTGATACATTTTGGGACAGCACATAAAGTTTAAAGCAGAACTTGGGGCACTTTTGAAATTTTCATTTTTGACCAAAATCGACAGGTCCGGGGCTTAGGGAATTTCTCATATACCACAAAACGGTTGAAGTTTCTGTTCAAATATGATGCTCCGAAATCAACTTCTGTCACCTTAGTGATACATTTTGGGACAGCACCTAAAGCTTAAAGCAGAAATTGGGGCACTTTTGAAATTTTCATTTTTAACCAAAATCGACAGGTCCGGGGCTTAGGGAATTTCTCATATGCCAAAAAACGGTTGAAGCTTCTGTTCAAAAATGATGCTCCAAAATCAACTTCTGTCAACTTAGTGATACATTTTGGGATAGTACCTAAAGTTTAAAGCAGAAATTGGGGCACTTTTGAAATTTTCATTTTTGACCAAAATCGACAGGTCCGGGGCTTAGGGAATTTCTCATATGCCACAAAACGGTTGAAGCTCCTGTTCAAAAATGATGCTCCGAAATCAACTTCTGTCACCTTAGTGATACATTTTGGGACAGCACCTAAAGTTTAAAGCAGAAATTGGGGCACTTTTGACATTTTAATTTTTGACCAAAATCGACAGGTCCGGGGCTTAGGGATTTTCTCATATGCCACAAAACGGTTGAAGCTCCTGTTCAAATATGATGCTCCGAAATCAACTTCTGTCACCTTAGTGATACATTTTGGGATAGTACCTAAAGTTTAAAGCAGAAATTGGGGCAGTTTTGAAATTTTCATTTTTGACCAAAATCGACAGGTCCGGGGCTTAGGGAATTTCTCATATGCCACAAAACGGTTGAAGCTCCTGTTCAACAATGATGCTCCGAAATCAACTTCTGTCACCTTAGTGATACATTTTGGGATAGCACCTAAAGTTTAAAGCAGAAATTGGGGCACTTTTGAAATTTTCATTTTTGACCAAAATCGACAAGTCCGGGGCTTAGGGATTTTCTCATATGCCACAAAACGGTTGAAGCTCCTGTTCAAATATGATGCTCCGAAATCAACTTCTGTCACCTTAGTGATACATTTTGGGACAGCACCTAAAGTGTAAAGCAGAAATTGGGGCACTTTTGAAATTTTAATTTTTGACCAAAATCGACAGGTCCGGGGCTTAGGGAATTTCTCATATGCCACAAAATGGTTGAAGCTTCTGTTCAAAAATGATGCTCCGAAATCAACTTCTGTCACCTTAGTGATACATTTTGGGATAGTACCTACAGTTTAAAGCAGAAAATTGGGCACTTTTGAAATTTTCATTTTTGACCAATATCGACAGGTCCGGGGCATAGGGAATTTCTCATATGCCAAAAAAACGGTTGAAGCTTCTGTTCAAAAATGATGCTCCGAAATCAACTTCTGTCAACTTAGTGATACATTTTGGGATAGTACCTTAAGTTTAAAGCAGAAATTGGGGCACTTTTGAAATTTTCATTTTTGACCAAAATCGACAGGTCCGGGGCTTAGGGAATTTCTCATATGCCACAAAACGGTTGAAGCTCCTGTTCAACAATGATGCTCCGAAATCAACTTCTGTCACCTTAATGATACATTTTGGGATAGCACCTAAAGTTTAAAGCAGAAATTGGGGCACTTTTGAAATTTTCATTTTTGACCAAAATCGACAGGTCCGGGGCTTAGGGATTTTCTCATATGCCACAAAATGGTTGAAGCTCCTGTTCAAATATGATGCTCCGAAATCAACTTCTGTCACCTTAGTGATACATTTTGGGATAGTACCTAAAGTTTAAAGCAGAAATTGGGGCACTTTTGAAATTTTCATTTTTGACCAAAATCGACAGGTCCGGAGCTTAGGGAATTTCTCATATGCCACAAAACGGTTGAAGCTCCTGTTCAACAATAAGGCTCCGAAATCAACTTCTGTCACCTTAGTGATACATTTTGGGATAGCACCTAAAGTTTAAAGCAGAAATTGGGGCACTTTTGAAATTTTCATTTTTGACCAAAATCGACAGGTCCGGGGCTTAGGGAATTTCTCATATGCCACAAAACGGTTGAAGCTTCTGTTCAAAAATTATGCTCCGAAATCAACTTCTGTCACCTTAGTGATACATTTTGGGATAGCACCTAAAGTTTAAAGCAGAAATTGGGGCACTTTTGAAATTTTCTTTTTTGACCAAAATCGACAGGTCTGGGGCTTAGGGATTTTCTCATATGCCACAAAATGGTTGAAGCTTCTGTTCAAAAATGATGCTCCGAAATCAACTTCTGTCACCTTAGTGATACATTTTGGGATAGTACCTAAAGTTTAAAGCAGAAATTGGGGCACTTTTTAAATTTTCATTTTTGACCAAAATCGACAGGTCCGGGGCTTAGGGAATTTCTCATATGCCACAAAACGGTTGAAGCTCCTGTTCAAAAATGATGCTCCGAAATCAACTTCTGTCACCTTAGTGATACATTTTGGGATAGCACCTACAGTTTAAAGCAGAAAATTGGGCACTTTTGAAATTTTCATTTTTGACCAAAATCGACAGGTCCGGGGCTTAGGGAATTTCTCATATGCCACAAAACGGTTGAAGCTCCTGTTCAAAAATGATGCTCCGAAATCAACTTCTGTCACCTTAGAGATACATTTTGGGATAGTCCCTAAAGTTTAAAGCAGAAATTGGGGCCCTTTTGAAATTTTCATTTTTGACCAATATCGACAGGTCCGGGGCTTAGGGAATTTCTCATATGCCAAAAAAACGGTTGAAGCTTCTGTTCAAAAATGATGCTCTGAAATCAACTTCTGTCAACTTAGTGATACATTTTGGGATAGTACCTTAAGTTTAAAGCAGAAATTGGGGCAGTTTTGAAATTTTCATTTTTGACCAAAATCGACAGGTCCGGGGCTTAGGGAATTTCTCATATGCCACAAAACGGTTGAAGCTCCTGTTCAACAATGATGCTCCGAAATCAACTTCTGTCACCTTAGTGATACATTTTGGGATAGCACCTAAAGTTTAAAGCAGAAATTGGGGCACTTTTGAAATTTTCATTTTTGACCAAAATCGACAGGTCCGGGGCTTAGGGATTTTCTCATATGCCACAAAACGGTTGAAGCTCCTGTTCAAAAATGATGCTCCAAAATCAACTTCTGTCACCTTAGTAATACATTTTGGGATAGCACCTACAGTTTAAAGCAGAAAATGGGGCACTTTAGAAATTTTCATTTTTGACCAAAATCGACAGGTCCGGGGCTTAGGGAATTTCTCATATGCCAAAAAACGGTTGAAGCTTCTGTTCAAAAATTATGCTCCGAAATCAACTTCTGTCAACTTAGTGATACATTTTGGGATAGTACCTTAAGTTTAAAGCAGAAATTGGGGCACTTTTGAAATTTTCATTTTTGACCAAAATCGACAGGTCCGGGGCTTAGGGAATTTCTCATATGCCACAAAACGGTTGAAGCTCCTGTTAAACAATGATGCTCCGAAATCAACTTCTGTCACCTTAGTGATACATTTTGGGATAGCACCTAAAGTTTAAAGCAGAAATTGGGGCACTTTTGAAATTTTCATTTTTGACCAAAATCGACAGGTCCGGGGCTTAGGGATTTTCTCATATGCCACAAAACGGTTGAAGCTCCTGTTCAAATATGATGCTCCGAAATCAACTTCTGTCACCTTAGTGATACATTTTGGGATAGCACCTACAGTTTAAAGCAGAAAATTGGGCACTTTTGAAATTTTCATTTTTGACCAAAATCGACAGGTCTGGGGCTTAGGGAATTTCTCATATGCCACAAAACGGTTGAAGCTCCTGTTCAACAATGATGCTCCGAAATCAACTTCTGTCACCTTAGTGATACATTTTGGGATAGCACCTAAAGTTTAAAGCAGAAATTGGGGCACTTTTGAAATTTTCATTTTTGACCAAAATCGACAGGTCCGGGGCTTAGGGATTTTCTCATATGCCACAAAACGGTTGAAGCTCCTGTTCAAATATGATGCTCCGAAATCAACTTCTGTCACCTTAGTGATACATTTTGGGATAGCACCTACAGTTTAAAGCAGAAAATTGGGCACTTTTGAAATTTTCATTTTTGACCAAAATCAACAGATCCGGGGCTTAGGGAATTTCTCATATGCCACAAAACGGTTGAAGCTTCTATTCAAAAATGATGCTCCAAAATCAACTTCTGTCAACTTAGTGATACATTTTGGGATAGTACCTAAAGTTTAAAGCAGAAATTGGGGCACTTTTGAAAATTTCATTTTTGACCAAAATCGACTGGTCCGGGGCTTAGGGAATTTCCCATATGCCACAAAACGGTTGAAGCTTCTGTTCAAAAATGATGCTCCGAAATCAACTTCTGTCACCTTAGTGATACATTTTGGGATAGCACCTAAAGTTTAAAGCAAAAATTGGGGCACTTTTGAAATTTTCATTTTTGACCAAAATCGACAGGTCTGGGGCTTAGGGAATTTCTCATATGCCAAAAAACGGTTGAAGCTTCTGTTCAAAAATGATGCTCCGAAATCAACTTCTGTCAACTTAGTGATACATTTTGGGATAGTACCTAAAGTTTAAAGCAGAAATTGGGGCACTTTTGAAAATTTCATTTTTGACCAAAATCGACAGGGCCGGGGCTTAGGGAATTTCTCATATGCCAAAAAAACGGTTGAAGCTTCTGTTCAAAAATGATGCTCCGAAATCAACTTCTGTCAACTTAGTGATACATTTTGCGATAGTACCTAAAGTTTAAAGCAGAAATTGGGGCACTTTTGAAATTTTCATTTTTGACCAAAATCGACAGATCCGGGGCTTAGGGAATTTCTCATATGCCACAAAACGGTTGAACCTCCTATTCAAAAATGATGCTCCAAAATCAACTTCTGTCACCTTAGTTATACATTTTGGGATAGTACCTAAAGTTTAAAGCAGAAATTGGGGCACTTTCGAAATTTTCATTTTTGACCAAAATCGACAGGTCCGGGGCTTAGGGAATTTCTCATATGCCAAAAAACGGTTGAAGCTTCTGTTCAAAAATGATGCTCCGAAATCAACTTCTGTCAACTTAGTGATACATTTTGGGATAGTACCTAAAGTTTAAAGCAGAAATTGGGGCACTTTTGAAAATTTCATTTTTGACCAAAATCGACAGGTCCGGGGCTTAGGGAATTTCTCATATGCCAAAAAAACGGTTGAAGCTTCTGTTCAAAAATGATGCTCCGAAATCAACTTCTGTCAACTTAGTGATACATTTTGGGATAGTACCTAAAGTTTAAAGCAGAAATTGGGGCACTTTTGAAATTTTCATTTTTGACCAAAATCGACAGATCCGGGGCTTAGGGAATTTCTCATATGCCACAAAACGGTTGAAGCTTCTGTTCAAAAATTATGCTCCAAAATCAACTTCTGTCACCTTAGTGATACATTTTGGGATAGCACCTAAAGTTTAAAGCAGAAATTGGGGCACTTTTGAAATTTTCATTTTTGACCAAAATCGACAAGTCCGGGGCTTAGGGATTTTCTCATATGCCACAAAACGGTTGAAGCTCCTGTTCAAATATGATGCTCCGAAATCAACTTCTGTCACCTTAGTGATACATTTTGGGACAGCACCTAAAGTGTAAAGCAGAAATTGGGGCACTTTTGAAATTTTCATTTTTGACCAAAATCGACAGGTCCGGGGCTTAGGGAATTTCTCATATGCCACAAAATGGTTGAAGCTTCTGTTCAAAAATGATGCTCCGAAATCAACTTCTGTCACCTTAGTGATACATTTTGGGATAGTACCTTAAGTTTAAAGCAGAAATTGGGGCACTTTTGAAATTTTCATTTTTGACCAAAATCGACAGGTCCGGGGCTTAGGGAATTTCTCATATGCCACAAAACGGTTGAAGCTCCTGTTCAAAAATGATGCTCCAAAATCAACTTCTGTCACCTTAGTAATACATTTTGGGATAGCACCTACAGTTTAAAGCAGAAAATGGGGCACTTTAGAAATTTTCATTTTTGACCAAAATCGACAGGTCCGGGGCTTAGGGAATTTCTCATATGCCAAAAAACGGTTGAAGCTTCTGTTCAAAAATGATGCTCCGAAATCAACTTCTGTCAACTTAGTGATACATTTTGGGATAGTACCTTAAGTTTAAAGCAGAAATTGGGGCACTTTTGAAATTTTCATTTTTGACCAAAATCGACAGGTCCGGGGCTTAGGGAATTTCTCATATGCCACAAAACGGTTGAAGCTCCTGTTAAACAATGATGCTCCGAAATCAACTTCTGTCACCTTAGTGATACATTTTGGGATAGCACCTAAAGTTTAAAGCAGAAATTGGGGCACTTTTGAAATTTTCATTTTTGACCAAAATCGACAGGTCCGGGGCTTAGGGATTTTCTCATATGCCACAAAACGGTTGAAGCTCCTGTTCAAATATGATGCTCCGAAATCAACTTCTGTCACCTTAGTGATACATTTTGGGATAGCACCTACAGTTTAAAGCAGAAAATTGGGCACTTTTGAAATTTTCATTTTTGACCAAAATCGACAGGTCTGGGGCTTAGGGAATTTCTCATATGCCACAAAACGGTTGAAGCTCCTGTTCAACAATGATGCTCCGAAATCAACTTCTGTCACCTTAGTGATACATTTTGGGATAGCACCTAAAGTTTAAAGCAGAAATTGGGGCACTTTTGAAATTTTCATTTTTGACCAAAATCGACAGGTCCGGGGCTTAGGGATTTTCTCATATGCCACAAAACGGTTGAAGCTCCTGTTCAAATATGATGCTCCGAAATCAACTTCTGTCACCTTAGTGATACATTTTGGGATAGCACCTACAGTTTAAAGCAGAAAATTGGGCACTTTTGAAATTTTCATTTTTGACCAAAATCGACAGATCCGGGGCTTAGGGAATTTCTCATATGCCACAAAACGGTTGAAGCTTCTATTCAAAAATGATGCTCCAAAATCAACTTCTGTCAACTTAGTGATACATTTTGGGATAGTACCTAAAGTTTAAAGCAGAAATTGGGGCACTTTTGAAAATTTCATTTTTGACCAAAATCGACTGGTCCGGGGCTTAGGGAATTTCTCATATGCCACAAAACGGTTGAAGCTTCTGTTCAAAAATGATGCTCCGAAATCAACTTCTGTCACCTTAGTGATACATTTTGGGATAGCACCTAAAGTTTAAAGCAAAAATTGGGGCACTTTTGAAATTTTCATTTTTGGCCAAAATCGACAGGTCTGGGGCTTAGGGAATTTCTCATATGCCAAAAAACGGTTGAAGCTTCTGTTCAAAAATGATGCTCCGAAATCAACTTCTGTCAACTTAGTGATACATTTTGGGATAGTACCTAAAGTTTAAAGCAGAAATTGGGGCACTTTTGAAAATTTCATTTTTGACCAAAATCGACAGGGCCGGGGCTTAGGGAATTTCTCATATGCCAAAAAAACGGTTGAAGCTTCTGTTCAAAAATGATGCTCCGAAATCAACTTCTGTCAACTTAGTGATACATTTTGCGATAGTACCTAAAGTTTAAAGCAGAAATTGGGGCACTTTTGAAATTTTCATTTTTGACCAAAATCGACAGATCCGGGGCTTAGGGAATTTCTCATATGCCACAAAACGGTTGAACCTCCTATTCAAAAATGATGCTCCAAAATCAACTTCTGTCACCTTAGTTATACATTTTGGGATAGTACCTAAAGTTTAAAGCAGAAATTGGGGCACTTTTGACATTTTCATTTTTGACCAAAATCGACAGGTCCGGGGCTTAGGGAATTTCTCATATGCCAAAAAACGGTTGAAGCTTCTGTTCAAAAATGATGCTCCGAAATCAACTTCTGTCAACTTACTGATACATTTTGGGATAGTACCTAAAGTTTAAAGCAGAAATTGGGGCACTTTTGAAAATTTCATTTTTGACCAAAATCGACAGGTCCGGGGCTTAGGGAATTTCTCATATGCCAAAAAAACGGTTGAAGCTTCTGTTCAAAAATGATGCTCCGAAATCAACTTCTGTCAACTTAGTGATACATTTTGGGATAGTACCTAAAGTTTAAAGCAGAAATTGGGGCACTTTTGAAATTTTCATTTTTGACCAAAATCGACAGATCCGGGGCTTAGGGAATTTCTCATATGCCACAAAACGGTTGAAGCTCCTATTCAAAAATGATGCTCCAAAATCAACTTCTGTCACCTTAGTTATACATTTTGGGATAGTACCTAAAGTTTAAAGCAGAAATTGGGGCACTTTTGAAATTTTCATTTTTGACCAAAATCGACAGGTCCGGGGCTTAGGGATTTTCTCATATGCCACAAAACGGTTGAAGCTTCTGTTCAAAAATGATGCTCCGAAATCAACTTCTGTCACCTTAGTGATACATTTTGGGATAGCACCTAAAGTTTAAAGCAGAAATTGGGGCACTTTTGAAATTTTCATTTTTGACCAAAATTGACAGGTCCGGGGCTTAGGGATTTTCTCATATGCCACAAAACGGTTGAAGCTCCTGTTCAAATATGATGCTCCGAAATCAACTTCTGTCACCTTAGTGATACATTTTGGGACAGCACATAAAGTTTAAAGCAGAACTTGGGGCACTTTTGAAATTTTCATTTTTGACCAAAATCGACAGGTCCGGGGCTTAGGGAATTTCTCATATACCACAAAACGGTTGAAGTTTCTGTTCAAATATGATGCTCCGAAATCAACTTCTGTCACCTTAGTGATACATTTTGGGACAGCACCTAAAGCTTAAAGCAGAAATTGGGGCACTTTTGAAATTTTCATTTTTAACCAAAATCGACAGGTCCGGGGCTTAGGGAATTTCTCATATGCCAAAAAACGGTTGAAGCTTCTGTTCAAAAATGATGCTCCAAAATCAACTTCTGTCAACTTAGTGATACATTTTGGGATAGTACCTAAAGTTTAAAGCAGAAATTGGGGCACTTTTGAAATTTTCATTTTTGACCAAAATCGACAGGTCCGGGGCTTAGGGAATTTCTCATATGCCACAAAACGGTTGAAGCTCCTGTTCAAAAATGATGCTCCGAAATCAACTTCTGTCACCTTAGTGATACATTTTGGGACAGCACCTAAAGTTTAAAGCAGAAATTGGGGCACTTTTGACATTTTAATTTTTGACCAAAATCGACAGGTCCGGGGCTTAGGGATTTTCTCATATGCCACAAAACGGTTGAAGCTCCTGTTCAAATATGATGCTCCGAAATCAACTTCTGTCACCTTAGTGATACATTTTGGGATAGTACCTAAAGTTTAAAGCAGAAATTGGGGCACTTTTGAAATTTTCATTTTTGACCAAAATCGACAGGTCCGGGGCTTAGGGAATTTCTCATATGCCACAAAACGGTTGAAGCTTCTGTTCAAAAATGATGCTCCGAAATCAACTTCTGTCACCTTAGTGATACATTTTGGGATAGTACCTAAAGTTTAAAGCAGAAATTGGGGCACTTTTGACATTTTCATTTTTGACCAAAATCGACAGGTCCGGGGCTTAGGGATTTCCTCATATGCCACAAAACGGTTAAAGCTCCTGTTCAAATATGATGCTCCGAAATCAACTTCTGTCACCTTAGTGATACATTTTGGGATAGCACCTAAAGTTTAAAGCAGAAATTGGGGCACTTTTGAAATTTTCATTTTTGACCAAAATCGACAGGTCCGGGGCTTAGGGATTTTCTCATATGCCACAAAACGGTTGAAGCTCCTGTTCAAAAATGATGCTCCGAAAACAACTTCTGTCAACTTAGTGATACATTCTGGGATAGTACCTAAAGTTTAAAGCAGAAATTGGGGCACTTTTGAAATTTTCATTTTTGACCAAAATCGACATGTCCGGGGCTTAGGGATTTTCTCATATGCCACAAAACGGTTGAAGCTCCTGTTCAAATATGATGCTCCGAAATCAACTTCTGTCACCTTAGTGATACATTTTGGGACAGAACCTAAAGTTCAAAGCAGAAATTGGGGCACTTTTGAAATTTTCATTTTTGACCAAAATCGACAGGTCCGGGGCTTAGGGAATTTCTCATATACCACAAAACGGTTGAAGTTTCTGTTCAAAAATGATGCTCCGAAATCAACTTCTGTCACCTTAGTGATACATTTTGGGATAGTACCTAAAGTTTAAAGCAGAAATTGGGGCACTTTTGAAATTTTCATTTTTGACCAAAATCGACAGGTCCGGGGCTTAGGGAATTTCTCATATGCCACTAAACGGTTGAAGCTCCAGTTCAAAAATGATGCTCCTAAATCAACTTCTGTCACCTTAGTGATACATTTTGGGACAGCACCTAAAGCTTAAAGCAGAAATTGGGGCACTTTTGAAATTTTCATTTTTGACCAAAATCGACAGGTCCGGGGCTTAGGGAATTTCTCATATGCCAAAAAAATGTTTGAAGCTTCTATTCAAAAATGATGCTCCAAAATCAACTTCTGTCAACTTAGTGATACATTTTGGGATAGTACAGTACCTAAAGTTTAAAGCAGAAATTGGGGCACTTTTGAAATTTTCATTTTTGACCAAAATCGACAGGTCCGGGGCTTAGGGAATTTCTCATATGCCACAAAACGGTTGAAGCTCCTGTTCAAAAATGATGCTCCTAAATCAACTTCTGTCACCTTAGTGATACATTTTGGGATAGTACCTAAAGTTTAAAGCAGAAATTGGGGCACTTTTGACATTTTCATTTTTGACCAAAATCGACAGGTCCGGGGCTTAGGGATTTCCTCATATGCCACAAAACGGTTGAAGCTCCTGTTCAAATATGATGCTCCGAAATCAACTTCTGTCACCTTAGTGATACATTTTGGGATAGTACCTAAAGTTTAAAGCAGAAATTGGGGCACTTTTGAAATTTTCATTTTTGACCAAAATCGACAGGTCCGGGGCTTAGGGAATTTCTCATATACCACAAAATGGTTGAAGCTCCTGTTCAAAAATGATGCTCCGAAATCAACTTCTGTCACCTTAGTGATACATTTTGGGACAGCACCTAAAGTTTAAAGCAGAAATTGGGGCACTTTTGACATTTTCATTTTTGACCAAAATCGACAGGTCCGAGGCTTAGGGATTTTCTCATATGCCACAAAACGGTTGAAGCTCCTGTTCAAATATGATGCTCCGAAATCAACTTCTGTCACCTTAGTGATACATTTTGGGATAGTACCTAAAGTTTAAAGCAGAAATTGGGGCACTTTTGAAATTTTCATTTTTGACCAAAATCGACAGGTCCGGGGCTTAGGGAATTTCTCATATACCACAAAACGGTTGAAGCTCCTGTTCAAAAATGATGCTCCGAAATCAACTTCTGTCACCTAAGTGATACATTTTGGGACAGCACCTAAAGTTTAAAGCAGAAATTGGGGCACTTTTGACATTTTCATTTTTGACCAAAATCGACAGGTCCGGGGCTTAGGGAATTTCTCATATGCCACAAATCGGTTGAAGCTTCTGTTCAAAAATGATGCTCCGAAATCAACTTCTGTCACCTTAGTGATACATTTTGGGACAGCACCAAAAGTTTAAAGCAGAAATTGGGGCACTTTTGAAATTTTCATTTTTGACCAAAATCGACAGGTCCGGGGCTTAGGGAATTTCTCAAATACCACAAAACGGTTGAAGCTCCTGTTCAAAAATGATGCTCCGAAATCAACTTCTGTCACCTTAGTGATACATTTTGGGACAGCACCTAAAGTTTAAAGCAGAAATTGGGGCACTTTTGACATTTTCATTTTTGACCAAAATCGACAGGTCCGGGGCTTAGGGAATTTCTCATATGCCACAAATCGGTTGAAGCTTCTGTTCAAAAATGATGCTCCGAAATCAACTTCTGTCACCTTAGTGATACATTTTGGGATAGCACCTAAAGTTTAAAGCAGAAATTGGGGCACTTTTGAAATTTTCATTTTTGACCAAAATCGACAGGTCCGGGGCTTAGGGATTTTCTCATATGCCACAAAACGGTTGAAGCTCCTGTTCAAATATGATGCTCCGAAATCAACTTCTGTCACCTTAGTGATACATTTTGGGATAGCACCTAAAGTTTAAAGCAGAAATTGGGGCACTTTTGAAATTTTCATTTTTGACCAAAATCGACAGGTCCGGGGCTTAGGGAATTTCTCATATGCCACAAATCGGTTGAAGCTTCTGTTCAAAAATTATGCTCCTAATTCAACTTCTGTCACCTTAGTGATACATTTTGGGATAGCACCTACAGTTTAAAGCAGAAAATTGGGCACTTTTGAAATTTTCATTTTTGACCAAAATCGACAGGTCCGGGCCTTAGGGATTTTCCCATATGCCACAAAACGGTTGAAGCTCCTGTTCAAAAATGATGCTCCGAAATCAACTTCTGTCACCTTAGTGATACATTTTGGGATAGCACCTACAGTTTAAAGCAGAAAATTGGGCACTTTTGAAATTTTCATTTTTGACCAATATCGACAGGTCCGGGGCTTAGGAAATTTCTCATATGCCAAAAAACGGTTGAAGCTTCTGTTCAAAAATGATGCTCCGAAATCAACTTCTGTCACCTTAGTGATACATTTTGGGATAGTACCTAAAGTTTAAAGCAGAAATTGGGGCACTTTCAAAATTTTCATTTTTGACCAAAATCGACAGGTTCGGGCCTTAGGGATTTTCTCATATGCCACAAAACGGTTGAAGCTCCTGTTCAAAAATGATGCTCCGAAATCAACTTCTGTCACCTTAGTGATACATTTTGGGATAGTACCTAAAGTTTAAAGCAGAAATTGGGGCACTTTCAAAATTTTCATTTTTGACTAAAATCGACAGGTCCGGGCCTTAGGGATTTTCTCATATGCCACAAAACGGTTGAATTTCCTGTTCAAAAATGATGCTCCGAAATCAACTTCTGTCACCTTAGTGATACATTTTGGGATAGCACCTAAAGTTTAAAGCAGAAATTGTGGCACTTTTGAAATTTTCATTTTTGACCAAAATCGACAGGTCCGGGGCTTAGGGAATTTCTCATATGCCACAAATCGGTTGCAGCTTCTGTTCAAAAATTATGCTCCGAAATCAACTTCTGTCACCTTACTGATACATTTTGGGATAGCACCTAAAGTTTAAAGCAGAAATTGGGGCACTTTTGAAATTTTCATTTTTGACCAAAATCGACAGGTCCGGGGCTTAGGGATTTTCTCATATGCCACAAAACGGTTGAAGCTCCTGTTCAAATATGATGCTCCGAAATCAACTTCTGTCACCTTAGTGATACATTTTGGGATAGCACCTACAGTTTAAAGCAGAAAATTGGGCACTTTTGAAATTTTCATTTTTGACCAAAATCGACAGATCCGGGGCTTAGGGAATTTCTCATATGCCACAAAACGGTTGAAGCTTCTATTCAAAAATGATGCTCCAAAATCAACTTCTGTCAACTTAGTGATACATTTTGGGATAGTACCTAAAGTTTAAAGCAGAAATTGGGGCACTTTTGAAAATTTCATTTTTGACCAAAATCGACAGGTCCGGGGCTTAGGGAATTTCTCATATGCCACAAAACGGTTGAAGCTCCTGTTCAAAAATGATGCTCCGAAATCAACTTCTGTCACCTTAGTGATACATCTTGGGATAGTACCTAAAGTTTAAAGCAGAAATTGGGGCACTTTTGAAAATTTCATTTTTGACCAAAATCGACAGGTCCGGGGCTTAGGGATTTTCTCATATGCCACAAAACGGTTGAAGCTCCTGTTCAAATATGATGCTCCGAAATCAACTTCTGTCACCTTAGTGATACATTTTGGGACAGCACCAAAAGTTTAAAGCAGAAATTGGGGCACTTTTGAAATTTTCATTTTTGACCAAAATCGACAGGTCCGGGGCTTAGGGAATTTCTCATATACCACAAAACGGTTGAAGCTCCTGTTCAAAAATGATGCTCCGAAATCAACTTCTGTCACCTTAGTGATACATTTTGGGACAGCACCTAAAGTTTAAAGCAGAAATTGGGGCACTTTTGACATTTTCATTTTTGACCAAAATCGACAGGTCCGGGGCTTAGGGAATTTCTCATATGCCACAAATCGGTTGAAGCTTCTGTTCAAAAATGATGCTCCGAAATCAACTTCTGTCACCTTAGTGATACATTTTGGGATAGCACCTAAAGTTTAAAGCAGAAATTGGGGCACTTTTGAAATTTTCATTTTTGACCAAAATCGACAGGTCCGGGGCTTAGGGAATTTCTCATATGCCACAAATCGGTTGAAGCTTCTGTTCAAAAATGATGCTCCGAAATCAACTTCTGTCACCTTAGTGATACATTTTGGGATAGCACCTAAAGTTTAAAGCAGAAATTGGGGCACTTTTGAAATTTTCATTTTTGACCAAAATCGACAGGTCCGGGGCTTAGGGATTTTCTCATATGCCACAAAACGGTTGAAGCTCCTGTTCAAATATGATGCTCCGAAATCAACTTATGTCACCTTAGTGATACATTTTGGGATAGTACCTAAAGTTTAAAGCAGAAATTGGGGCACTTTTGAAATTTTCATTTTTGCCCAAAATCGACAGGTCCGGGGCTTAGGGAATTTCTCATATGCCACAAAACGGTTGAAGCTCCTGTTCAAAAATGATGCTCCGAAATCAACTTCTTTCACCTTAGAGATACATTTTGGGATAGTACCTAAAGTTTAAAGCAGAAATTGGGGCACTTTTAAAATTTTCATTTTTGACCAAAATCGACAGGTCCGGGGCTTAGGGAATTTCTCATATGCCACAAAACGGTTGAAGCTCCTGTTCAAAAATGATGCTCCGAAATCATCTTCTGTCACCTTAGTGATACATCTTGGGATAGTACCTAAAGTTTAAAGCAGAAATTGGGGCACTTTTGAAAATTTCATTTTTGACCAAAATCGACAGGTCCGGGGCTTAGGGATTTTCTCATATGCCACAAAACGGTTGAAGCTCCTGTTCAAATATGATGCTCCGAAATCAACTTCTGTCACCTTAGTGATACATTTTGGGACAGCACCAAAAGTTTAAAGCAGAAATTGGGGCACTTTTGAAATTTTCATTTTTGACCAAAATCGACAGGTCCGGGGCTTAGGGAATTTCTCATATACCACAAAACGGTTGAAGCTCCTGTTCAAAAATGATGCTCCGAAATCAACTTCTGTCACCTTAGTGATACATTTTGGGACAGCACCTAAAGTTTAAAGCAGAAATTGGGGCACTTTTGACATTTTCATTTTTGACCAAAATCGACAGGTCCGGGGCTTAGGGAATTTCTCATATGCCACAAATCGGTTGAAGCTTCTGTTCAAAAATGATGCTCCGAAATCAACTTCTGTCACCTTAGTGATACATTTTGGGATAGCACCTAAAGTTTAAAGCAGAAATTGGGGCACTTTTGAAATTTTCATTTTTGACCAAAATCGACAGGTCCGGGGCTTAGGGAATTTCTCATATGCCACAAATCGGTTGAAGCTTCTGTTAAAAAATGATGCTCCGAAATCAACTTCTGTCACCTTAGTGATACATTTTGGGATAGCACCTAAAGTTTAAAGCAGAAATTGGGGCACTTTTGAAATTTTCATTTTTGACCAAAATCGACAGGTCCGGGGCTTAGGGATTTTCTCATATGCCACAAAACGGTTGAAGCTCCTGTTCAAATATGATGCTCCGAAATCAACTTCTGTCACCTTAGTGATACATTTTGGGATAGTACCTAAAGTTTAAAGCAGAAAATTGGGCACTTTTGAAATTTTCATTTTTGACCAATATCGACAGGTCCGGGGCTTAGGAAATTTCTCATATGCCAAAAAACGGTTGAAGCTTCTGTTCAAAAATGATGCTCCGAAATCAACTTCTGTCAC
This sequence comes from Pseudophryne corroboree, assembly GCF_028390025.1. Lineage (NCBI taxonomy): Eukaryota > Metazoa > Chordata > Amphibia > Anura > Myobatrachidae > Pseudophryne > Pseudophryne corroboree. The sequence goes on along the minus strand of NW_026967603.1, from coordinate 1,462,252 downwards.
CTTAGTGATACATTTTGGGATAGTACCTAAAGTTTAAAGCAGAAATTGGGGCACTTTCAAAATTTTCATTTTTGACCAAAATCGACAGGTTCGGGCCTTAGGGATTTTCTCATATGCCACAAAACGGTTGAAGCTCCTGTTCAAAAATGATGCTCCGAAATCAACTTCTGTCACCTTAGTGATACATTTTGGGATAGCACCTAAAGTTTAAAGCAGAAATTGGGGCACTTTTGAAATTTTCATTTTTGACCAAAATCGACAGGTCCGGGGCTTAGGGATTTTCTCATATGCCACAAAACGGTTGAAGCTCCTGTTCAAAAATGATGCTCCGAAATCAACTTCTGTCACCTTAGTGATACATTTTGGGATAGCACCTAAAGTTTAAAGCAGAAATTGGGGCACTTTTGAAATTTTCATTTTTGACCAAAATCGACAGGTCCGGGGCTTAGGGAATTTCTCATATACCACAAAACGGTTGAAGTTTCTGTTCAAAAATGATGCTCCGAAATCAACTTCTGTCACCTTAGTGATACATTTTGGGATAGTACCTAAAGTTTAAAGCAGAAATTGGGGCACTTTTGAAATTTTCATTTTTGACCAAAATCGACAGGTCCGGGGCTTAGGGAATTTCTCATATGCCACAAAACGGTTGAAGCTCCAGTTCAAAAATGATGCTCCTAAATCAACTTCTGTCACCTTAGTGATACATTTTGGGACAGCACCTAAAGCTTAAAGCAGAAATTGGGGCACTTTTGAAATTTTCATTTTTGACCAAAATCGACAGGTCCGGGGCTTAGGGAATTTCTCATATGCCAAAAAAATGGTTGAAGCTTCTATTCAAAAATGATGCTCCAAAATCAACTTCTGTCAACTTAGTGATACATTTTGGGATAGTACAGTACCTAAAGTTTAAAGCAGAAATTGGGGCACTTTTGAAATTTTCATTTTTGACCAAAATCGACAGGTCCGGGGCTTAGGGAATTTCTCATATGCCACAAAACGGTTGAAGCTCCTGTTCAAAAATGATGCTCCTAAATCAACTTCTGTCACCTTAGTGATACATTTTGGGATAGTACCTAAAGTTTAAAGCAGAAATTGGGGCACTTTTGACATTTTCATTTTTGACCAAAATCGACAGGTCCGGGGCTTAGGGAATTTCTCATATGCCACAAATCGGTTGAAGCTTCTGTTCAAAAATGATGCTCCGAAATCAACTTCTGTCACCTTAGTGATACATTTTGGGATAGCACCTAAAGTTTAAAGCAGAAATTGGGGCACTTTTGAAATTTTCATTTTTGACCAAAATCGACAGGTCCGGGGCTTAGGGATTTTCTCATATGCCACAAAACGGTTGAAGCTCCTGTTCAAATATGATGCTCCGAAATCAACTTCTGTCACCTTAGTGATACATTTTGGGATAGCACCTAAAGTTTAAAGCAGAAATTGGGGCACTTTTGAAATTTTCATTTTTGACCAAAATCGACAGGTCCGGGGCTTAGGGAATTTCTCATATGCCACAAATCGGTTGAAGCTTCTGTTCAAAAATTATGCTCCTAATTCAACTTCTGTCACCTTAGTGATACATTTTGGGATAGCACCTACAGTTTAAAGCAGAAAATTGGGCACTTTTGAAATTTTCATTTTTGACCAAAATCGACAGGTCCGGGCCTTAGGGATTTTCCCATATGCCACAAAACGGTTGAAGCTCCTGTTCAAAAATGATGCTCCGAAATCAACTTCTGTCACCTTAGTGATACATTTTGGGATAGCACCTACAGTTTAAAGCAGAAAATTGGGCACTTTTGAAATTTTCATTTTTGACCAATATCGACAGGTCCGGGGCTTAGGAAATTTCTCATATGCCAAAAAACGGTTGAAGCTTCTGTTCAAAAATGATGCTCCGAAATCAACTTCTGTCACCTTAGTGATACATTTTGGGATAGTACCTAAAGTTTAAAGCAGAAATTGGGGCACTTTCAAAATTTTCATTTTTGACCAAAATCGACAGGTTCGGGCCTTAGGGATTTTCTCATATGCCACAAAACGGTTGAAGCTCCTGTTCAAAAATGATGCTCCGAAATCAACTTCTGTCACCTTAGTGATACATTTTGGGATAGTACCTAAAGTTTAAAGCAGAAATTGGGGCACTTTCAAAATTTTCATTTTTGACTAAAATCGACAGGTCCGGGCCTTAGGGATTTTCTCATATGCCACAAAACGGTTGAATTTCCTGTTCAAAAATGATGCTCCGAAATCAACTTCTGTCACCTTAGTGATACATTTTGGGATAGCACCTAAAGTTTAAAGCAGAAATTGGGGCACTTTTGAAATTTTCATTTTTGACCAAAATCGACAGGTCCGGGGCTTAGGGAATTTCTCATATGCCACAAATCGGTTGCAGCTTCTGTTCAAAAATTATGCTCCGAAATCGACTTCTGTCACCTTACTGATACATTTTGGGATAGCACCTAAAGTTTAAAGCAGAAATTGGGGCACTTTTGAAATTTTCATTTTTGACCAAAATCGACAGGTCCGGGGCTTAGGGATTTTCTCATATGCCACAAAACGGTTGAAGCTCCTGTTCAAATATGATGCTCCGAAATCAACTTCTGTCACCTTAGTGATACATTTTGGGATAGCACCTACAGTTTAAAGCAGAAAATTGGGCACTTTTGAAATTTTCATTTTTGACCAAAATCGACAGATCCGAGGCTTAGGGAATTTCTCATATGCCACAAAACGGTTGAAGCTTCTATTAAAAAATGATGCTCCAAAATCAACTTCTGTCAACTTAGTGATACATTTTGGGATAGTACCTAAAGTTTAAAGCAGAAATTGGGGCACTTTTGAAAATTTCATTTTTGACCAAAATCGACAGGTCCGGGGCTTAGGGAATTTCTCATATGCCACAAAACGGTTGAAGCTCCTGTTCAAAAATGATGCTCCGAAATCAACTTCTGTCACCTTAGTGATACATCTTGGGATAGTACCTAAAGTTTAAAGCAGAAATTGGGGCACTTTTGAAAATTTCATTTTTGACCAAAATCGACAGGTCCGGGGCTTAGGGATTTTCTCATATGCCACAAAACGGTTGAAGCTCCTGTTCAAATATGATGCTCCGAAATCAACTTCTGTCACCTTAGTGATACATTTTGGGACAGCACCAAAAGTTTAAAGCAGAAATTGGGGCACTTTTGAAATTTTCATTTTTGACCAAAATCGACAGGTCCGGGGCTTAGGGAATTTCTCATATACCACAAAACGGTTGAAGCTCCTGTTCAAAAATGATGCTCCGAAATCAACTTCTGTCACCTTAGTGATACATTTTGGGACAGCACCTAAAGTTTAAAGCAGAAATTGGGGCACTTTTGACATTTTCATTTTTGACCAAAATCGACAGGTCCGGGGCTTAGGGAATTTCTCATATGCCACAAATCGGTTGAAGCTTCTGTTCAAAAATGATGCTCCGAAATCAACTTCTGTCACCTTAGTGATACATTTTGGGATAGCACCTAAAGTTTAAAGCAGAAATTGGGGCACTTTTGAAATTTTCATTTTTGACCAAAATCGACAGGTCCGGGGCTTAGGGAATTACTCATATGCCACAAATCGGTTGAAGCTTCTGTTCAAAAATGATGCTCCGAAATCAACTTCTGTCACCTTAGTGATACATTTTGGGATAGCACCTAAAGTTTAAAGCAGAAATTGGGGCACTTTTGAAATTTTCATTTTTGACCAAAATCGACAGGTCCGGGGCTTAGGGATTTTCTCATATGCCACAAAACGGTTGAAGCTCCTGTTCAAATATGATGCTCCGAAATCAACTTCTGTCACCTTAGTGATACATTTTGGGATAGTACCTAAAGTTTAAAGCAGAAATTGGGGCACTTTTGAAATTTTCATTTTTGCCCAAAATCGACAGGTCCGGGGCTTAGGGAATTTCTCATATGCCACAAAACGGTTGAAGCTCCTGTTCAAAAATGATGCTCCGAAATCAACTTCTTTCACCTTAGAGATACATTTTGGGATAGTACCTAAAGTTTAAAGCAGAAATTGGGGCACTTTTAAAATTTTCATTTTTGACCAAAATCGACAGGTCCGGGGCTTAGGGAATTTCTCATATGCCACAAAACGGTTGAAGCTCCTGTTCAAAAATGATGCTCCGAAATCAACTTCTGTCACCTTAGTGATACATCTTGGGATAGTACCTAAAGTTTAAAGCAGAAATTGGGGCACTTTTGAAAATTTCATTTTTGACCAAAATCGACAGGTCCGGGGCTTAGGGATTTTCTCATATGCCACAAAACGGTTGAAGCTCCTGTTCAAATATGATGCTCCGAAATCAACTTCTGTCACCTTAGTGATACATTTTGGGACAGCACCAAAAGTTTAAAGCAGAAATTGGGGCACTTTTGAAATTTTCATTTTTGACCAAAATCGACAGGTCCGGGGCTTAGGGAATTTCTCATATACCACAAAACGGTTGAAGCTCCTGTTCAAAAATGATGCTCCGAAATCAACTTCTGTCACCTTAGTGATACATTTTGGGACAGCACCTAAAGTTTAAAGCAGAAATTGGGGCACTTTTGACATTTTCATTTTTGACCAAAATCGACAGGTCCGGGGCTTAGGGAATTTCTCATATGCCACAAATCGGTTGAAGCTTCTGTTCAAAAATGATGCTCCGAAATCAACTTCTGTCACCTTAGTGATACATTTTGGGATAGTACCTAAAGTTTAAAGCAGAAATTGGGGCACTTTTGAAATTTTCATTTTTGCCCAAAATCGACAGGTCCGGGGCTTAGGGAATTTCTCATATGCCACAAAACGGTTGAAGCTCCTGTTCAAAAATGATGCTCCGAAATCAACTTCTTTCACCTTAGAGATACATTTTGGGATAGTACCTAAAGTTTAAAGCAGAAATTGGGGCACTTTTAAAATTTTCATTTTTGACCAAAATCGACAGGTCCGGGGCTTAGGGAATTTCTCATATGCCACAAATCGGTTGAAGCTTCTGTTCAAAAATTATGCTCCTAATTCAACTTCTGTCACCTTAGTGATACATTTTGGGATAGCACCTACAGTTTAAAGCAGAAAATTGGGCACTTTTGAAATTTTCATTTTTGACCAAAATCGACAGGTCCGGGCCTTAGGGATTTTCCCATATGCCACAAAACGGTTGAAGCTCCTGTTCAAAAATGATGCTCCGAAATCAACTTCTGTCACCTTAGTGATACATTTTGGGATAGCACCTACAGTTTAAAGCAGAAAATTGGGCACTTTTGAAATTTTCATTTTTGACCAATATCGACAGGTCCGGGGCTTAGGAAATTTCTCATATGCCAAAAAACGGTTGAAGCTTCTGTTCAAAAATGATGCTCCGAAATCAACTTCTGTCACCTTAGTGATACATTTTGGGATAGTACCTAAAGTTTAAAGCAGAAATTGGGGCACTTTCAAAATTTTCATTTTTGACTAAAATCGACAGGTCCGGGCCTTAGGGATTTTCTCATATGCCACAAAACGGTTGAATTTCCTGTTCAAAAATGATGCTCCGAAATCAACTTCTGTCACCTTAGTGATACATTTTGGGATAGTACCTAAAGTTTAAAGCAGAAATTGGGGCACTTTTGAAATTTTCATTTTTGACCAAAATCGACAGGTCCGGGGTTTAGGGAATTTCTCATATGCCACAAAACGGTTGAAGCTCCTGTTCAAAAATGATGCTCCGAAATCAACTTCTGTCACCTTAGTGATACATCTTGGGATAGTACCTAAAGTTTAAAGCAGAAATTGGGGCACTTTTGAAAATTTCATTTTTGACCAAAATCGACAGGTCCGGGGCTTAGGGAATTTCTCATATGCCACAAATCGGTTGAAGCTTCTGTTCAAAAATGATGCTCCGAAATCAACTTCTGTCACCTTAGTGATACATTTTGGGATAGCACCTAAAGTTTAAAGCAGAAATTGGGGCACTTTTGAAATTTTCATTTTTGACCAAAATCGACAGGTCCGGGGCTTAGGGATTTTCTCATATGCCACAAAACGGTTGAAGCTCCTGTTCAAATATGATGCTCCGAAATCAACTTCTGTCACCTTAGTGATACATTTTGGGATAGTACCTAAAGTTTAAAGCAGAAATTGGGGCACTTTTGAAATTTTCATTTTTGACCAAAATCGACAGGTCCGGGGCTTAGGGAATTTCTCATATGCCACAAAACGGTTGAAGCTCCTGTTCAAAAATGATGCTCCGAAATCAACTTCTTTCACCTTAGAGATACATTTTGGGATAGTACCTAAAGTTTAAAGCAGAAATTGGGGCACTTTCAAAATTTTCATTTTTGACCAAAATCGACAGGTCCGGGCCTTAGGGATTTTCTCATATGCCACAAAACGGTTGAAGCTCCTGTTCAAAAATGATGCTCCGAAATCAACTTCTGTCACCTTAGTGATACATTTTGGGATAGCACCTAAAGTTTAAAGCAGAAATTGGGGCACTTTTGAAATTTTCATTTTTGACCAAAATCGACAGGTCCGGGGCTTAGGGAATTTCTCATATGCCACAAATCGGTTGAAGCTTCTGTTCAAAAATTATGCTCCTAATTCAACTTCTGTCACCTTAGTGATACATTTTGGGATAGCACCTACAGTTTAAAGCAGAAAATTGGGCACTTTTGAAATTTTCATTTTTGACCAAAATCGACAGGTCCGGGCCTTAGGGATTTTCCCATATGCCACAAAACGGTTGAAGCTCCTGTTCAAAAATGATGCTCCGAAATCAACTTCTGTCACCTTAGTGATACATTTTGGGATAGCACCTAAAGTTTAAAGCAGAAATTGGGGCACTTTTGAAATTTTCATTTTTGACCAAAATCGACAGGTCCGGGGCTTAGGGATTTTCTCATATGCCACAAAATGGTTGAAGCTCCTGTTCAAATATGATGCTCCGAAATCAACTTCTGTCACCTTAGTGATACATTTTGGGATAGCACCTACAGTTTAAAGCAGAAAATTGGGCACTTTTGAAATTTTCATTTTTGACCAAAATCGACAGATCCGGGGCTTAGGGAATTTCTCATATGCCACAAAACGGTTGAAGCTTCTATTCAAAAATGATGCTCCAAAATCAACTTCTGTCAACTTAGTGATACATTTTGGGATAGTACCTAAAGTTTAAAGCAGAAATTGGGGCACTTTTGAAAATTTCATTTTTGACCAAAATCGACAGGTCCGGGGCTTAGGGAAATTCTCATATGCCACAAAACGGTTGAAGCTCCTGTTCAAAAATGATGCTCCGAAATCAACTTCTGTCACCTTAGTGATACATTTTGGGATAGCACCTAAAGTTTAAAGCAGAAATTGGGGCACTTTTGAAATTTTCATTTTTGACCAAAATCGACAGGTTCGGGCCTTAGGGATTTTCTCATATGCCACAAAACGGTTGAAGCTCCTGTTCAAAAATGATGCTCCGAAATCAACTTCTGTCACCTTAGTGATACATTTTGGGATAGTACCTAAAGTTTAAAGCAGAAATTGGGGCACTTTCAAAATTTTCATTTTTGACTAAAATCGACAGGTCCGGGCCTTAGGGATTTTCTCATATGCCACAAAACGGTTGAATTTCCTGTTCAAAAATGATGCTCCGAAATCAACTTCTGTCACCTTAGTGATACATTTTGGGATAGCACCTAAAGTTTAAAGCAGAAATTGGGGCACTTTTGAAATTTTCATTTTTGACCAAAATCGACAGGTCCGGGGCTTAGGGAATTTCTCATATGCCACAAATCGGTTGAAGCTTCTGTTCAAAAATTATGCTCCGAAATCAACTTCTGTCACCTTACTGATACATTTTGGGATAGCACCTAAAGTTTAAAGCAGAAATTGGGGCACTTTTGAAATTTTCATTTTTGACCAAAATCGACAGGTCCGGGGCTTAGGGATTTTCTCATATGCCACAAAACGGTTGAAGCTCCTGTTCAAATATGATGCTCCGAAATCAACTTCTGTCACCTTAGTGATACATTTTGGGATAGCACCTACAGTTTAAAGCAGAAAATTGGGCACTTTTGAAATTTTCATTTTTGACCAAAATCGACAGATCCGGGGCTTAGGGAATTTCTCATATGCCACAAAACGGTTGAAGCTCCTGTTCAAATATGATGCTCCGAAATCAACTTCTGTCACCTTAGTGATACATTTTGGGATAGTACCTAAAGTTTAAAGCAGAAATTGGGGCACTTTTGAAATTTTCATTTTTGCCCAAAATCGACAGGTCCGGGGCTTAGGGAATTTCTCATATGCCACAAAACGGTTGAAGCTCCTGTTCAAAAATGATGCTCCGAAATCAACTTCTTTCACCTTAGAGATACATTTTGGGATAGTACCTAAAGTTTAAAGCAGAAATTGGGGCACTTTTGAAATTTTCATTTTTGCCCAAAATCGACAGGTCCGGGGCTTAGGGAATTTCTCATATGCCACAAAACGGTTGAAGCTCCTGTTCAAAAATGATGCTCCGAAATCAACTTCTTTCACCTTAGAGATACATTTTGGGATAGTACCTAAAGTTTAAAGCAGAAATTGGGGCACTTTTAAAATTTTCATTTTTGACCAAAATCGACAGGTCCGGGGCTTAGGGAATTTCTCATATGCCACAAATCGGTTGAAGCTTCTGTTCAAAAATTATGCTCCTAATTCAACTTCTGTCACCTTAGTGATACATTTTGGGATAGCACCTACAGTTTAAAGCAGAAAATTGGGCACTTTTGAAATTTTCATTTTTTACCAAAATCGACAGGTCCGGGCCTTAGGGATTTTCCCATATGCCACAAAACGGTTGAAGCTCCTGTTCAAAAATGATGCTCCGAAATCAACTTCTGTCACCTTAGTGATACATTTTGGAATAGCACCTACAGTTTAAAGCAGAAAATTGGGCACTTTTGAAATTTTCATTTTTGACCAATATCGACAGGTCCGGCGCTTAGGAAATTTCTCATATGCCAAAAAACGGTTGAAGCTTCTGTTCAAAAATGATGCTCCGAAATCAACTTCTGTCACCTTAGTGATACATTTTGGGATAGTACCTAAAGTTTAAAGCAGAAATTGGGGCACTTTCAAAATTTTCATTTTTGACCAAAATCGACAGGTTCGGGCCTTAGGGATTTTCTCATATGCCACAAAACGGTTGAAGCTCCTGTTCAAAAATGATGCTCCGAAATCAACTTCTGTCACCTTAGTGATACATTTTGGGATAGTACCTAAAGTTTAAAGCAGAAATTGGGGCACTTTCAAAATTTTCATTTTTGACTAAAATCGACAGGTCCGGGCCTTAGGGATTTTCTCATATGCCACAAAACGGTTGAATTTCCTGTTCAAAAATGATGCTCCGAAATCAACTTCTGTCACCTTAGTGATACATTTTGGGATAGTACCTAAAGTTTAAAGCAGAAATTGGGGCACTTTTGAAATTTTCATTTTTGACCAAAATCGACAGGTCCGGGGTTTAGGGAATTTCTCATATGCCACAAAACGGTTGAAGCTCCTGTTCAAAAATGATGCTCCGAAATCAACTTCTGTCACCTTAGTGATACATCTTGGGATAGTACCTAAAGTTTAAAGCAGAAATTGGGGCACTTTTGAAAATTTCATTTTTGACCAAAATCGACAGGTCCGGGGCTTAGGGAATTTCTCATATGCCACAAATCGGTTGAAGCTTCTGTTCAAAAATGATGCTCCGAAATCAACTTCTGTCACCTTAGTGATACATTTTGGGATAGCACCTAAAGTTTAAAGCAGAAATTGGGGCACTTTTGAAATTTTCATTTTTGACCAAAATCGACAGGTCCGGGGCTTAGGGATTTTCTCATATGCCACAAAACGGTTGAAGCTCCTGTTCAAATATGATGCTCCGAAATCAACTTCTGTCACCTTAGTGATACATTTTGGGATAGTACCTAAAGTTTAAAGCAGAAATTGGGGCACTTTTGAAATTTTCATTTTTGACCAAAATCGACAGGTCCGGGGCTTAGGGAATTTCTCATATGCCACAAAACGGTTGAAGCTCCTGTTCAAAAATGATGCTCCGAAATCAACTTCTTTCACCTTAGAGATACATTTTGGGATAGTACCTAAAGTTTAAAGCAGAAATTGGGGCACTTTCAAAATTTTCATTTTTGACCAAAATCGACAGGTCCGGGCCTTAGGGATTTTCTCATATGCCACAAAACGGTTGAAGCTCCTGTTCAAAAATGATGCTCCGAAATCAACTTCTGTCACCTTAGTGATACATTTTGGGATAGCACCTAAAGTTTAAAGCAGAAATTGGGGCACTTTTGAAATTTTCATTTTTGACCAAAATCGACAGGTCCGGGGCTTAGGGAATTTCTCATATGCCACAAATCGGTTGAAGCTTCTGTTCAAAAATTATGCTCCTAATTCAACTTCTGTCACCTTAGTGATACATTTTGGGATAGCACCTACAGTTTAAAGCAGAAAATTGGGCACTTTTGAAATTTTCATTTTTGACCAAAATCGACAGGTCCGGGCCTTAGGGATTTTCCCATATGCCACAAAACGGTTGAAGCTCCTGTTCAAAAATGATGCTCCGAAATCAACTTCTGTCACCTTAGTGATACATTTTGGGATAGCACCTACAGTTTAAAGCAGAAAATTGGGCACTTTTGAAATTTTCATTTTTGACCAATATCGACAGGTCCGGGGCTTAGGAAATTTCTCATATGCCAAAAAACGGTTGAAGCTTCTGTTCAAAAATGATGCTCCGAAATCAACTTCTGTCACCTTAGTGATACATTTTGGGATAGTACCTAAAGTTTAAAGCAGAAATTGGGGCACTTTCAAAATTTTCATTGTTGACCAAAATCGACAGGTTCGGGCCTTAGGGATTTTCTCATATGCCACAAAACGGTTGAAGCTCCTGTTCAAAAATGATGCTCCGAAATCAACTTCTGTCACCTTAGTGATACATTTTGGGATAGCACCTAAAGTTTAAAGCAGAAATTGGGGCACTTTTGAAATTTTCATTTTTGACCAAAATCGACAGGTCCGGGGCTTAGGGAATTTCTCATATGCCACAAATCGGTTGAAGCTTCTGTTCAAAAATTATGCTCCGAAATCAACTTCTGTCACCTTACTGATACATTTTGGGATAGCACCTACAGTTTAAAGCAGAAAATTGGGCACTTTTGAAATTTTCATTTTTGACCAAAATCGACAGATCCGGGGCTTAGGGAATTTCTCATATGCCACAAAACGGTTGAAGCTTCTATTCAAAAATGATGCTCCAAAATCAACTTCTGTCAACTTAGTGATACATTTTGGGATAGTACCTAAAGTTTAAAGCAGAAATTGGGGCACTTTTGAAAAATTCATTTTTGACCAAAATCGACAGGTCTGGGGCTTAGGGAAATTCTCATATGCCACAAAACGGTTGAAGCTCCTGTTCAAAAATGATGCTCCGAAATCAACTTCTGTCACCTTAGTGATACATTTTGGGATAGCACCTAAAGTTTAAAGCAGAAATTGGGGCACTTTTGAAATTTTCATTTTTGACCAAAATCGACAGGTCCGGGGCTTATGGATTTTCTCATATGCCACAAAATGGTTGAAGCTCCTGTTCAAATATGATGCTCCGAAATCAACTTCTGACACCTTAGTGATACATTTTGGGATAGCACCTACAGTTTAAAGCAGAAAATTGGGCACTTTTGAAATTTTCATTTTTGACCAAAATCGACAGATCCGGGGCTTAGGGAATTTCTCATATGCCACAAAACGGTTGAAGCTTCTATTCAAAAATGATGCTCCAAAATCAACTTCTGTCAACTTAGTGATACATTTTGGGATAGTACCTAAAGTTTAAAGCAGAAATTGGGGCACTTTTGAAAATTTCATTTTTGACCAAAATCGACAGGTCCGGGGCTTAGGGAAATTCTCATATGCCACAAAACGGTTGAAGCTCCTGTTCAAAAATGATGCTCCGAAATCAACTTCTGTCACCTTAGTGATACATTTTGGGATAGCACCTAAAGTTTAAAGCAGAAATTGGGGCACTTTTGAAATTTTCATTTTTGACCAAAATCGACAGGTTCGGGCCTTAGGGATTTTCTCATATGCCACAAAACGGTTGAAGCTCCTGTTCAAAAATGATGCTCCGAAATCAACTTCTGTCACCTTAGTGATACATTTTGGGATAGTACCTAAAGTTTAAAGCAGAAATTGGGGCACTTTCAAAATTTTCATTTTTGACTAAAATCGACAGGTCCGGGCCTTAGGGATTTTCTCATATGCCACAAAACGGTTGAATTTCCTGTTCAAAAATGATGCTCCGAAATCAACTTCTGTCACCTTAGTGATACATTTTGGGAAAGCACCTAAAGTTTAAAGCAGAAATTGGGGCACTTTTGAAATTTTCATTTTTGACCAAAATCGACAGGTCCGGGGCTTAGGGAATTTCTCATATGCCACAAATCGGTTGAAGCTTCTGTTCAAAAATTATGCTCCGAAATCAACTTCTGTCACCTTACTGATACATTTTGGGATAGCACCTAAAGTTTAAAGCAGAAATTGGGGCACTTTTGAAATTTTCATTTTTGACCAAAATCGACAGGTCCGGGGCTTAGGGATTTTCTCATATGCCACAAAACGGTTGAAGCTCCTGTTCAAATATGATGCTCCGAAATCAACTTCTGTCACCTTAGTGATACATTTTGGGATAGCACCTACAGTTTAAAGCAGAAAATTGGGCACTTTTGAAATTTTCATTTTTGACCAAAATCGACAGATCCGGGGCTTAGGGAATTTCTCAAATGCCACAAAACGGTTGAAGCTTCTATTCAAAAATGATGCTCCAAAATCAACTTCTGTCAACTTAGTGATACATTTTGGGATAGTACCTAAAGTTTAAAGCAGAAATTGGGGCACTTTTGAAAATTTCATTTTTGACCAAAATCGACAGGTCCGGGGCTTAGGGAATTTCTCATATGCCACAAAACGGTTGAAGCTCCTGTTCAAAAATGATGCTCCGAAATCAACTTCTGTCACCTTAGTGATACATCTTGGGATAGTACCTAAAGTTTAAAGCAGAAATTGGGGCACTTTTGAAAATTTCATTTTTGACCAAAATCGACAGGTCCGGGGCTTAGGGATTTTCTCATATGCCACAAAACGGTTGAAGCTCCTGTTCAAATATGATGCTCCGAAATCAACTTCTGTCACCTTAGTGATACATTTTGGGACAGCTCCAAAAGTTTAAAGCAGACATTGGGGCACTTTTGAAATTTTCATTTTTGACCAAAATCGACAGGTCCGGGGCTTAGGGAATTTCTCATATACCACAAAACGGTTGAAGCTCCTGTTCAAAAATGATGCTCCGAAATCAACTTCTGTCACCTTAGTGATACATTTTGGGACAGCACCTAAAGTTTAAAGCAGAAATTGGGGCACTTTTGACATTTTCATTTTTGACCAAAATCGACAGGTCCGGGGCTTAGGGAATTTCTCATATGCCACAAATCGGTTGAAGCTTCTGTTCACAAATGATGCTCCGAAATCAACTTCTGTCACCTTAGTGATACATTTTGGGATAGCACCTAAAGTTTAAAGCAGAAATTGGGGCACTTTTGAAATTTTCATTTTTGACCGAAATCGACAGGTCCGGGGCTTAGGGATTTTCTCATATGCCACAAAACGGTTGAAGCTCCTGTTCAAATATGATGCTCCGAAATCAACTTCTGTCACCTTAGTGATACATTTTGGGATAGTACCTAAAGTTTAAAGCAGAAATTGGGGCACTTTTGACATTTTCATTTTTGACCAAAATCGACAGGTCCGGGGCTTAGGGAATTTCTCATATGCCACAAATCGGTTGAAGCTTCTGTTCAAAAATGATGCTCCGAAATCAACTTCTGTCACCTTAGTGATACATTTTGGGATAGCACCTAAAGTTTAAAGCAGAAATTGGGGCACTTTTGAAATTTTCATTTTTGACCAAAATCGACAGGTCCAGGGCTTAGGGAATTTCTCATATGCCACAAATCGGTTGAAGCTTCTGTTCAAAAATGATGCTCCGAAATCAACTTCTGTCACCTTAGTGATACATTTTGGGATAGTACCTAAAGTTTAAAGCAGAAATTGGGGCACTTTTGAAATTTTCATTTTTGCCCAAAATCGACAGGTCCGGGGCTTAGGGAATTTCTCATATGCCACAAAACGGTTGAAGCTCCTGTTCAAAAATGATGCTCCGAAATCAACTTCTTTCACCTTAGAGATACATTTTGGGATAGTACCTAAAGTTTAAAGCAGAAATTGGGGCACTTTTAAAATTTTCATTTTTGACCAAAATCGACAGGTCCGGGGCTTAGGGAATTTCTCATATGCCACAAATCGGTTGAAGCTTCTGTTCAAAAATTATGCTCCTAATTCAACTTCTGTCACCTTAGTGATACATTTTGGGATAGCACCTACAGTTTAAAGCAGAAAATTGGGCACTTTTGAAATTTTCATTTTTGACCAAAATCGACAGGTCCGGGCCTTAGGGATTTTCCCATATGCCACAAAACGGTTGAAGCTCCTGTTCAAAAATGATGCTCCGAAATCAACTTCTGTCACCTTAGTGATACATTTTGGGATAGCACCTACAGTTTAAAGCAGAAAATTGGGCACTTTTGAAATTTTCATTTTTGACCAATATCGACAGGTCCGGGGCTTAGGAAATTTCTCATATGCCAAAAAACGGTTGAAGCTTCTGTTCAAAAATGATGCTCCGAAATCAACTTCTGTCACCTTAGTGATACATTTTGGGATAGTACCTAAAGTTTAAAGCAGAAATTGGGGCACTTTCAAAATTTTCATTTTTGACTAAAATCGACAGGTCCGGGCCTTAGGGATTTTCTCATATGCCACAAAACGGTTGAATTTCCTGTTCAAAAATGATGCTCCGAAATCAACTTCTGTCACCTTAGTGATACATTTTGGGATAGTACCTAAAGTTTAAAGCAGAAATTGGGGCACTTTTGAAATTTTCATTTTTGACCAAAATCGACAGGTCCGGGGTTTAGGGAATTTCTCATATGCCACAAAACGGTTGAAGCTCCTGTTCAAAAATGATGCTCCGAAATCAACTTCTGTCACCTTAGTGATACATCTTGGGATAGTACCTAAAGTTTAAAGCAGAAATTGGGGCACTTTTGAAAATTTCATTTTTGACCAAAATCGACAGGTCCGGGGCTTAGGGAATTTCTCATATGCCACAAATCGGTTGAAGCTTCTGTTCAAAAATGATGCTCCGAAATCAACTTCTGTCACCTTAGTGATACATTTTGGGATAGCACCTAAAGTTTAAAGCAGAAATTGGGGCACTTTTGAAATTTTCATTTTTGACCAAAATCGACAGGTCCGGGGCTTAGGGATTTTCTCATATGCCACAAAACGGTTGAAGCTCCTGTTCAAATATGATGCTCCGAAATCAACTTCTGTCACCTTAGTGATACATTTTGGGATAGTACCTAAAGTTTAAAGCAGAAATTGGGGCACTTTTGAAATTTTCATTTTTGACCAAAATCGACAGGTCCGGGGCTTAGGGAATTTCTCATATGCCACAAAACGGTTGAAGCTCCTGTTCAAAAATGATGCTCCGAAATCAACTTCTTTCACCTTAGAGATACATTTTGGGATAGTACCTAAAGTTTAAAGCAGAAATTGGGGCACTTTCAAAATTTTCATTTTTGACCAAAATCGACAGGTCCGGGCCTTAGGGATTTTCTCATATGCCACAAAACGGTTGAAGCTCCTGTTCAAAAATGATGCTCCGAAATCAACTTCTGTCACCTTAGTGATACATTTTGGGATAGCACCTAAAGTTTAAAGCAGAAATTGGGGCACTTTTGAAATTTTCATTTTTGACCAAAATCGACAGGTCCGGGGCTTAGGGAATTTCTCATATGCCACAAATCGGTTGAAGCTTCTGTTCAAAAATTATGCTCCTAATTCAACTTCTGTCACCTTAGTGATACATTTTGGGATAGCACCTACAGTTTAAAGCAGAAAATTGGGCACTTTTGAAATTTTCATTTTTGACCAAAATCGACAGGTCCGGGCCTTAGGGATTTTCCCATATGCCACAAAACGGTTGAAGCTCCTGTTCAAAAATGATGCTCCGAAATCAACTTCTGTCACCTTAGTGATACATTTTGGGATAGCACCTAAAGTTTAAAGCAGAAATTGGGGCACTTTTGAAATTTTCATTTTTGACCAAAATCGACAGGTCCGGGGCTTAGGGATTTTCTCATATGCCACAAAATGGTTGAAGCTCCTGTTCAAATATGATGCTCCGAAATCAACTTCTGTCACCTTAGTGATACATTTTGGGATAGCACCTACAGTTTAAAGCAGAAAATTGGGCACTTTTGAAATTTTCATTTTTGACCAAAATCGACAGATCCGGGGCTTAGGGAATTTCTCATATGCCACAAAACGGTTGAAGCTTCTATTCAAAAATGATGCTCCAAAATCAACTTCTGTCAACTTAGTGATACATTTTGGGATAGTACCTAAAGTTTAAAGCAGAAATTGGGGCACTTTTGAAAATTTCATTTTTGACCAAAATCGACAGGTCCGGGGCTTAGGGAAATTCTCATATGCCACAAAACGGTTGAAGCTCCTGTTCAAAAATGATGCTCCGAAATCAACTTCTGTCACCTTAGTGATACATTTTGGGATAGCACCTAAAGTTTAAAGCAGAAATTGGGGCACTTTTGAAATTTTCATTTTTGACCAAAATCGACAGGTTCGGGCCTTAGGGATTTTCTCATATGCCACAAAACGGTTGAAGCTCCTGTTCAAAAATGATGCTCCGAAATCAACTTCTGTCACCTTAGTGATACATTTTGGGATAGTACCTAAAGTTTAAAGCAGAAATTGGGGCACTTTCAAAATTTTCATTTTTGACTAAAATCGACAGGTCCGGGCCTTAGGGATTTTCTCATATGCCACAAAACGGTTGAATTTCCTGTTCAAAAATGATGCTCCGAAATCAACTTCTGTCACCTTAGTGATACATTTTGGGATAGCACCTAAAGTTTAAAGCAGAAATTGGGGCACTTTTGAAATTTTCATTTTTGACCAAAATCGACAGGTCCGGGGCTTAGGGAATTTCTCATATGCCACAAATCGGTTGAAGCTTCTGTTCAAAAATTATGCTCCGAAATCAACTTCTGTCACCTTACTGATACATTTTGGGATAGCACCTAAAGTTTAAAGCAGAAATTGGGGCACTTTTGAAATTTTCATTTTTGACCAAAATCGACAGGTCCGGGGCTTAGGGATTTTCTCATATGCCACAAAACGGTTGAAGCTCCTGTTCAAATATGATGCTCCGAAATCAACTTCTGTCACCTTAGTGATACATTTTGGGATAGCACCTACAGTTTAAAGCAGAAAATTGGGCACTTTTGAAATTTTCATTTTTGACCAAAATCGACAGATCCGGGGCTTAGGGAATTTCTCATATGCCACAAAACGGTTGAAGCTTCTATTCAAAAATGATGCTCCAAAATCAACTTCTGTCAACTTAGTGATACATTTTGGGATAGTACCTAAAGTTTAAAGCAGAAATTGGGGCACTTTTGAAAATTTCATTTTTGACCAAAATCGACAGGTCCGGGGCTTAGGGAATTTCTCATATGCCACAAAACGGTTGAAGCTCCTGTTCAAAAATGATGCTCCGAAATCAACTTCTGTCACCTTAGTGATACATCTTGGGATAGTACCTAAAGTTTAAAGCAGAAATTGGGGCACTTTTGACATTTTCATTTTTGACCAAAATCGACAGGTCCGGGGCTTAGGGAATTTCTCATATGCCACAAATCGGTTGAAGCTTCTGTTCAAAAATGATGCTCCGAAATCAACTTCTGTCACCTTAGTGATACATTTTGGGATAGCACCTAAAGTTTAAAGCAGAAATTGGGGCACTTTTGAAATTTTCATTTTTGACCAAAATCGACAGGTCCGGGGCTTAGGGATTTTCTCATATGCCACAAAACGGTTGAAGCTCCTGTTCAAATATGATGCTCCGAAATCAACTTCTGTCACCTTAGTGATACATTTTGGGATAGTACCTAAAGTTTAAAGCAGAAATTGGGGCACTTTTGAAATTTTCATTTTTGCCCAAAATCGACAGGTCCGGCGCTTAGGGAATTTCTCATATGCCACAAAACGGTTGAAGCTCCTGTTCAAAAATGATGCTCCGAAATCAACTTCTTTCACCTTAGAGATACATTTTGGGATAGTACCTAAAGTTTAAAGCAGAAATTGGGGCACTTTTGAAATTTTCATTTTTGCCCAAAATCGACAGGTCCGGGGCTTAGGGAATTTCTCATATGCCACAAAACGGTTGAAGCTCCTGTTCAAAAATGATGCTCCGAAATCAACTTCTTTCACCTTAGAGATACATTTTGGGATAGTACCTAAAGTTTAAAGCAGAAATTGGGGCACTTTTAAAATTTTCATTTTTGACCAAAATCGACAGGTCCGGGGCTTAGGGAATTTCTCATATGCCACAAATCGGTTGAAGCTTCTGTTCAAAAATTATGCTCCTAATTCAACTTCTGTCACCTTAGTGATACATTTTGGGATAGCACCTACAGTTTAAAGCAGAAAATTGGGCACTTTTGAAATTTTCATTTTTTACCAAAATCGACAGGTCCGGGCCTTAGGGATTTTCCCATATGCCACAAAACGGTTGAAGCTCCTGTTCAAAAATGATGCTCCGAAATCAACTTCTGTCACCTTAGTGATACATTTTGGAATAGCACCTACAGTTTAAAGCAGAAAATTGGGCACTTTTGAAATTTTCATTTTTGACCAATATCGACAGGTCCGGCGCTTAGGAAATTTCTCATATGCCAAAAAACGGTTGAAGCTTCTGTTCAAAAATGATGCTCCGAAATCAACTTCTGTCACCTTAGTGATACATTTTGGGATAGTACCTAAAGTTTAAAGCAGAAATTGGGGCACTTTCAAAATTTTCATTTTTGACCAAAATCGACAGGTTCGGGCCTTAGGGATTTTCTCATATGCCACAAAACGGTTGAAGCTCCTGTTCAAAAATGATGCTCCGAAATCAACTTCTGTCACCTTAGTGATACATTTTGGGATAGTACCTAAAGTTTAAAGCAGAAATTGGGGCACTTTCAAAATTTTCATTTTTGACTAAAATCGACAGGTCCGGGCCTTAGGGATTTTCTCATATGCCACAAAACGGTTGAATTTCCTGTTCAAAAATGATGCTCCGAAATCAACTTCTGTCACCTTAGTGATACATTTTGGGATAGTACCTAAAGTTTAAAGCAGAAATTGGGGCACTTTTGAAATTTTCATTTTTGACCAAAATCGACAGGTCCGGGGTTTAGGGAATTTCTCATATGCCACAAAACGGTTGAAGCTCCTGTTCAAAAATGATGCTCCGAAATCAACTTCTGTCACCTTAGTGATACATCTTGGGATAGTACCTAAAGTTTAAAGCAGAAATTGGGGCACTTTTGAAAATTTCATTTTTGACCAAAATCGACAGGTCCGGGGCTTAGGGAATTTCTCATATGCCACAAATCGGTTGAAGCTTCTGTTCAAAAATGATGCTCCGAAATCAACTTCTGTCACCTTAGTGATACATTTTGGGATAGCACCTAAAGTTTAAAGCAGAAATTGGGGCACTTTTGAAATTTTCATTTTTGACCAAAATCGACAGGTCCGGGGCTTAGGGATTTTCTCATATGCCACAAAACGGTTGAAGCTCCTGTTCAAATATGATGCTCCGAAATCAACTTCTGTCACCTTAGTGATACATTTTGGGATAGTACCTAAAGTTTAAAGCAGAAATTGGGGCACTTTTGAAATTTTCATTTTTGACCAAAATCGACAGGTCCGGGGCTTAGGGAATTTCTCATATGCCACAAAACGGTTGAAGCTCCTGTTCAAAAATGATGCTCCGAAATCAACTTCTTTCACCTTAGAGATACATTTTGGGATAGTACCTAAAGTTTAAAGCAGAAATTGGGGCACTTTCAAAATTTTCATTTTTGACCAAAATCGACAGGTCCGGGCCTTAGGGATTTTCTCATATGCCACAAAACGGTTGAAGCTCCTGTTCAAAAATGATGCTCCGAAATCAACTTCTGTCACCTTAGTGATACATTTTGGGATAGCACCTAAAGTTTAAAGCAGAAATTGGGGCACTTTTGAAATTTTCATTTTTGACCAAAATCGACAGGTCCGGGGCTTAGGGAATTTCTCATATGCCACAAATCGGTTGAAGCTTCTGTTCAAAAATTATGCTCCTAATTCAACTTCTGTCACCTTAGTGATACATTTTGGGATAGCACCTACAGTTTAAAGCAGAAAATTGGGCACTTTTGAAATTTTCATTTTTGACCAAAATCGACAGGTCCGGGCCTTAGGGATTTTCCCATATGCCACAAAACGGTTGAAGCTCCTGTTCAAAAATGATGCTCCGAAATCAACTTCTGTCACCTTAGTGATACATTTTGGGATAGCACCTACAGTTTAAAGCAGAAAATTGGGCACTTTTGAAATTTTCATTTTTGACCAATATCGACAGGTCCGGGGCTTAGGAAATTTCTCATATGCCAAAAAACGGTTGAAGCTTCTGTTCAAAAATGATGCTCCGAAATCAACTTCTGTCACCTTAGTGATACATTTTGGGATAGTACCTAAAGTTTAAAGCAGAAATTGGGGCACTTTCAAAATTTTCATTGTTGACCAAAATCGACAGGTTCGGGCCTTAGGGATTTTCTCATATGCCACAAAACGGTTGAAGCTCCTGTTCAAAAATGATGCTCCGAAATCAACTTCTGTCACCTTAGTGATACATTTTGGGATAGCACCTAAAGTTTAAAGCAGAAATTGGGGCACTTTTGAAATTTTCATTTTTGACCAAAATCGACAGGTCCGGGGCTTAGGGAATTTCTCATATGCCACAAATCGGTTGAAGCTTCTGTTCAAAAATTATGCTCCGAAATCAACTTCTGTCACCTTACTGATACATTTTGGGATAGCACCTACAGTTTAAAGCAGAAAATTGGGCACTTTTGAAATTTTCATTTTTGACCAAAATCGACAGATCCGGGGCTTAGGGAATTTCTCATATGCCACAAAACGGTTGAAGCTTCTATTCAAAAATGATGCTCCAAAATCAACTTCTGTCAACTTAGTGATACATTTTGGGATAGTACCTAAAGTTTAAAGCAGAAATTGGGGCACTTTTGAAAATTTCATTTTTGACCAAAATCGACAGGTCTGGGGCTTAGGGAAATTCTCATATGCCACAAAACGGTTGAAGCTCCTGTTCAAAAATGATGCTCCGAAATCAACTTCTGTCACCTTAGTGATACATTTTGGGATAGCACCTAAAGTTTAAAGCAGAAATTGGGGCACTTTTGAAATTTTCATTTTTGACCAAAATCGACAGGTCCGGGGCTTATGGATTTTCTCATATGCCACAAAATGGTTGAAGCTCCTGTTCAAATATGATGCTCCGAAATCAACTTCTGACACCTTAGTGATACATTTTGGGATAGCACCTACAGTTTAAAGCAGAAAATTGGGCACTTTTGAAATTTTCATTTTTGACCAAAATCGACAGATCCGGGGCTTAGGGAATTTCTCATATGCCACAAAACGGTTGAAGCTTCTATTCAAAAATGATGCTCCAAAATCAACTTCTGTCAACTTAGTGATACATTTTGGGATAGTACCTAAAGTTTAAAGCAGAAATTGGGGCACTTTTGAAAATTTCATTTTTGACCAAAATCGACAGGTCCGGGGCTTAGGGAAATTCTCATATGCCACAAAACGGTTGAAGCTCCTGTTCAAAAATGATGCTCCGAAATCAACTTCTGTCACCTTAGTGATACATTTTGGGATAGCACCTAAAGTTTAAAGCAGAAATTGGGGCACTTTTGAAATTTTCATTTTTGACCAAAATCGACAGATTCGGGCCTTAGGGATTTTCTCATATGCCACAAAACGGTTGAAGCTCCTGTTCAAAAATGATGCTCCGAAATCAACTTCTGTCACCTTAGTGATACATTTTGGGATAGTACCTAAAGTTTAAAGCAGAAATTGGGGCACTTTCAAAATTTTCATTTTTGACTAAAATCGACAGGTCCGGGCCTTAGGGATTTTCTCATATGCCACAAAACGGTTGAATTTCCTGTTCAAAAATGATGCTCCGAAATCAACTTCTGTCACCTTAGTGATACATTTTGGGAAAGCACCTAAAGTTTAAAGCAGAAATTGGGGCACTTTTGAAATTTTCATTTTTGACCAAAATCGACAGGTCCGGGGCTTAGGGAATTTCTCATATGCCACAAATCGGTTGAAGCTTCTGTTCAAAAATTATGCTCCGAAATCAACTTCTGTCACCTTACTGATACATTTTGGGATAGCACCTAAAGTTTAAAGCAGAAATTGGGGCACTTTTGAAATTTTCATTTTTGACCAAAATCGACAGGTCCGGGGCTTAGGGATTTTCTCATATGCCACAAAACGGTTGAAGCTCCTGTTCAAATATGATGCTCCGAAATCAACTTCTGTCACCTTAGTGATACATTTTGGGATAGCACCTACAGTTTAAAGCAGAAAATTGGGCACTTTTGAAATTTTCATTTTTGACCAAAATCGACAGATCCGGGGCTTAGGGAATTTCTCAAATGCCACAAAACGGTTGAAGCTTCTATTCAAAAATGATGCTCCAAAATCAACTTCTGTCAACTTAGTGATACATTTTGGGATAGTACCTAAAGTTTAAAGCAGAAATTGGGGCACTTTTGAAAATTTCATTTTTGACCAAAATCGACAGGTCCGGGGCTTAGGGAATTTCTCATATGCCACAAAACGGTTGAAGCTCCTGTTCAAAAATGATGCTCCGAAATCAACTTCTGTCACCTTAGTGATACATCTTGGGATAGTACCTAAAGTTTAAAGCAGAAATTGGGGCACTTTTGAAAATTTCATTTTTGACCAAAATCGACAGGTCCGGGGCTTAGGGATTTTCTCATATGCCACAAAACGGTTGAAGCTCCTGTTCAAATATGATGCTCCGAAATCAACTTCTGTCACCTTAGTGATACATTTTGGGACAGCTCCAAAAGTTTAAAGCAGACATTGGGGCACTTTTGAAATTTTCATTTTTGACCAAAATCGACAGGTCCGGGGCTTAGGGAATTTCTCATATACCACAAAACGGTTGAAGCTCCTGTTCAAAAATGATGCTCCGAAATCAACTTCTGTCACCTTAGTGATACATTTTGGGACAGCACCAAAAGTTTAAAGCAGAAATTGGGGCACTTTTGACATTTTCATTTTTGACCAAAATCGACAGGTCCGGGGCTTAGGGAATTTCTCATATGCCACAAATCGGTTGAAGCTTCTGTTCACAAATGATGCTCCGAAATCAACTTCTGTCACCTTAGTGATACATTTTGGGATAGCACCTAAAGTTTAAAGCAGAAATTGGGGCACTTTTGAAATTTTCATTTTTGACCGAAATCGACAGGTCCGGGGCTTAGGGATTTTCTCATATGCCACAAAACGGTTGAAGCTCCTGTTCAAATATGATGCTCCGAAATCAACTTCTGTCACCTTAGTGATACATTTTGGGATAGTACCTAAAGTTTAAAGCAGAAATTGGGGCACTTTTGACATTTTCATTTTTGACCAAAATCGACAGGTCCGGGGCTTAGGGAATTTCTCATATGCCACAAAACGGTTGAAGCTCCTGTTCAAAAATGATGCTCCGAAATCAACTTCTTTCACCTTAGAGATACATTTTGGGATAGTACCTAAAGTTTAAAGCAGAAATTGGGGCACTTTTAAAATTTTCATTTTTGACCAAAATCGACAGGTCCGGGGCTTAGGGAATTTCTCATATGCCACAAATCGGTTGAAGCTTCTGTTCAAAAATTATGCTCCTAATTCAACTTCTGTCACCTTAGTGATACATTTTGGGATAGCACCTACAGTTTAAAGCAGAAAATTGGGCACTTTTGAAATTTTCATTTTTGACCAAAATCGACAGGTCCGGGCCTTAGGGATTTTCCCATATGCCACAAAACGGTTGAAGCTCCTGTTCAAAAATGATGCTCCGAAATCAACTTCTGTCACCTTAGTGATACATTTTGGGATAGCACCTACAGTTTAAAGCAGAAAATTGGGCACTTTTGAAATTTTCATTTTTGACCAATATCGACAGGTCAAGGGCTTAGGAAATTTCTCATATGCCAAAAAACGGTTGAAGCTTCTGTTCAAAAATGATGCTCCGAAATCAACTTCTGTCACCTTAGTGATACATTTTGGGATAGTACCTAAAGTTTAAAGCAGAAATTGGGGCACTTTCAAAATTTTCATTTTTGACTAAAATCGACAGGTCCGGGCCTTAGGGATTTTCTCATATGCCACAAAACGTTTGAATTTCCTGTTCAAAAATGATGCTCCGAAATCAACTTCTGTCACCTTAGTGATACATTTTGGGATAGTACCTAAAGTTTAAAGCAGAAATTGGGGCACTTTTGAAATTTTCATTTTTGACCAAAATCGACAGGTCCGGGGCTTAGGGAATTTCTCATATGCCACAAAACGGTTGAAGCTCCTGTTCAAAAATGATGCTCCGAAATCAACTTCTGTCACCTTAGTGATACATCTTGGGATAGTACCTAAAGTTTAAAGCAGAAATTGGGGCACTTTTGAAAATTTCATTTTTGACCAAAATCGACAGGTCCGGGGCTTAGGGAATTTCTCATATGCCACAAATCGGTTGAAGCTTCTGTTCAAAAATGATGCTCCGAAATCAACTTCTGTCACCTTAGTGATACATTTTGGGATAGCACCTAAAGTTTAAAGCAGAAATTGGGGCACTTTTGAAATTTTCATTTTTGACCAAAATCGACAGGTCCGGGGCTTAGGGATTTTCTCATATGCCACAAAACGGTTGAAGCTCCTGTTCAAATATGATGCTCCGAAATCAACTTCTGTCACCTTAGTGATACATTTTGGGATAGTACCTAAAGTTTAAAGCAGAAATTGGGGCACTTTTGAAATTTTCATTTTTGCCCAAAATCGACAGGTCCGGGGCTTAGGGAATTTCTCATATGCCACAAAACGGTTGAAGCTCCTGTTCAAAAATGATGCTCCGAAATCAACTTCTTTCACCTTAGAGATACATTTTGGGATAGTACCTAAAGTTTAAAGCAGAAATTGGGGCACTTTTAAAATTTTCATTTTTGACCAAAATCGACAGGTCCGGGGCTTAGGGAATTTCTCATATGCCACAAATCGGTTGAAGCTTCTGTTCAAAAATTATGCTCCTAATTCAACTTCTGTCACCTTAGTGATACATTTTGGGATAGCACCTACAGTTTAAAGCAGAAAATTGGGCACTTTTGAAATTTTCATTTTTGACCAAAATCGACAGGTCCGGGCCTTAGGGATTTTCCCATATGCCACAAAACGGTTGAAGCTCCTGTTCAAAAATGATGCTCCGAAATCAACTTCTGTCACCTTAGTGATACATTTTGGGATAGCACCTACAGTTTAAAGCAGAAAATTGGGCACTTTTGAAATTTTCATTTTTGACCAATATCGACAGGTCCAGGGCTTAGGAAATTTCTCATATGCCAAAAAACGGTTGAAGCTTCTGTTCAAAAATGATGCTCCGAAATCAACTTCTGTCACCTTACTGATACATTTTGGGATAGCACCTACAGTTTAAAGCAGAAAATTGGGCACTTTTGAAATTTTCATTTTTGACCAAAATCGACAGATCCGGGGCTTAGGGAATTTCTCATATGCCACAAAACGGTTGAAGCTTCTATTCAAAAATGATGCTCCAAAATCAACTTCTGTCAACTTAGTGATACATTTTGGGATAGTACCTAAAGTTTAAAGCAGAAATTGGGGCACTTTTGAAAATTTCATTTTTGACCAAAATCGACAGGTCTGGGGCTTAGGGAAATTCTCATATGCCACAAAACGGTTGAAGCTCCTGTTCAAAAATGATGCTCCGAAATCAACTTCTGTCACCTTAGTGATACATTTTGGGATAGCACCTAAAGTTTAAAGCAGAAATTGGGGCACTTTTGAAATTTTCATTTTTGACCAAAATCGACAGGTCCGGGGCTTATGGATTTTCTCATATGCCACAAAATGGTTGAAGCTCCTGTTCAAATATGATGCTCCGAAATCAACTTCTGACACCTTAGTGATACATTTTGGGATAGCACCTACAGTTTAAAGCAGAAAATTGGGCACTTTTGAAATTTTCATTTTTGACCAAAATCGACAGATCCGGGGCTTAGGGAATTTCTCATATGCCACAAAACGGTTGAAGCTTCTATTCAAAAATGATGCTCCAAAATCAACTTCTGTCAACTTAGTGATACATTTTGGGATAGTACCTAAAGTTTAAAGCAGAAATTGGGGCACTTTTGAAAATTTCATTTTTGACCAAAATCGACAGGTCCGGGGCTTAGGGAAATTCTCATATGCCACAAAACGGTTGAAGCTCCTGTTCAAAAATGATGCTCCGAAATCAACTTCTGTCACCTTAGTGATACATTTTGGGATAGCACCTAAAGTTTAAAGCAGAAATTGGGGCACTTTTGAAATTTTCATTTTTGACCAAAATCGACAGGTTCGGGCCTTAGGGATTTTCTCATATGCCACAAAACGGTTGAAGCTCCTGTTCAAAAATGATGCTCCGAAATCAACTTCTGTCACCTTAGTGATACATTTTGGGATAGTACCTAAAGTTTAAAGCAGAAATTGGGGCACTTTCAAAATTTTCATTTTTGACTAAAATCGACAGGTCCGGGCCTTAGGGATTTTCTCATATGCCACAAAACGGTTGAATTTCCTGTTCAAAAATGATGCTCCGAAATCAACTTCTGTCACCTTAGTGATACATTTTGGGAAAGCACCTAAAGTTTAAAGCAGAAATTGGGGCACTTTTGAAATTTTCATTTTTGACCAAAATCGACAGGTCCGGGGCTTAGGGAATTTCTCATATGCCACAAATCGGTTGAAGCTTCTGTTCAAAAATTATGCTCCGAAATCAACTTCTGTCACCTTACTGATACATTTTGGGATAGCACCTAAAGTTTAAAGCAGAAATTGGGGCACTTTTGAAATTTTCATTTTTGACCAAAATCGACAGGTCCGGGGCTTAGGGATTTTCTCATATGCCACAAAACGGTTGAAGCTCCTGTTCAAATATGATGCTCCGAAATCAACTTCTGTCACCTTAGTGATACATTTTGGGATAGCACCTACAGTTTAAAGCAGAAAATTGGGCACTTTTGAAATTTTCATTTTTGACCAAAATCGACAGATCCGGGGCTTAGGGAATTTCTCAAATGCCACAAAACGGTTGAAGCTTCTATTCAAAAATGATGCTCCAAAATCAACTTCTGTCAACTTAGTGATACATTTTGGGATAGTACCTAAAGTTTAAAGCAGAAATTGGGGCACTTTTGAAAATTTCATTTTTGACCAAAATCGACAGGTCCGGGGCTTAGGGATTTTCTCATATGCCACAAAACGGTTGAAGCTCCTGTTCAAATATGATGCTCCGAAATCAACTTCTGTCACCTTAGTGATACATTTTGGGACAGCTCCAAAAGTTTAAAGCAGACATTGGGGCACTTTTGAAATTTTCATTTTTGACCAAAATCGACAGGTCCGGGGCTTAGGGAATTTCTCATATACCACAAAACGGTTGAAGCTCCTGTTCAAAAATGATGCTCCGAAATCAACTTCTGTCACCTTAGTGATACATTTTGGGACAGCACCTAAAGTTTAAAGCAGAAATTGGGGCACTTTTGACATTTTCATTTTTGACCAAAATCGACAGGTCCGGGGCTTAGGGAATTTCTCATATGCCACAAATCGGTTGAAGCTTCTGTTCACAAATGATGCTCCGAAATCAACTTCTGTCACCTTAGTGATACATTTTGGGATAGCACCTAAAGTTTAAAGCAGAAATTGGGGCACTTTTGAAATTTTCATTTTTGACCGAAATCGACAGGTCCGGGGCTTAGGGATTTTCTCATATGCCACAAAACGGTTGAAGCTCCTGTTCAAATATGATGCTCCGAAATCAACTTCTGTCACCTTAGTGATACATTTTGGGATAGTACCTAAAGTTTAAAGCAGAAATTGGGGCACTTTTGAAATTTTCATTTTTGCCCAAAATCGACAGGTCCGGGGCTTAGGGAATTTCTCATATGCCACAAAACGGTTGAAGCTCCTGTTCAAAAATGATGCTCCGAAATCAACTTCTTTCACCTTAGAGATACATTTTGGGATAGTACCTAAAGTTTAAAGCAGAAATTGGGGCACTTTTAAAATTTTCATTTTTGACCAAAATCGACAGGTCCGGGGCTTAGGGAATTTCTCATATGCCACAAATCGGTTGAAGCTTCTGTTCAAAAATTATGCTCCTAATTCAACTTCTGTCACCTTAGTGATACATTTTGGGATAGCACCTACAGTTTAAAGCAGAAAATTGGGCACTTTTGAAATTTTCATTTTTGACCAAAATCGACAGGTCCGGGCCTTAGGGATTTTCCCATATGCCACAAAACGGTTGAAGCTCCTGTTCAAAAATGATGCTCCGAAATCAACTTCTGTCACCTTAGTGATACATTTTGGGATAGCACCTACAGTTTAAAGCAGAAAATTGGGCACTTTTGAAATTTTCATTTTTGACCAATATCGACAGGTCAAGGGCTTAGGAAATTTCTCATATGCCAAAAAACGGTTGAAGCTTCTGTTCAAAAATGATGCTCCGAAATCAACTTCTGTCACCTTAGTGATACATTTTGGGATAGTACCTAAAGTTTAAAGCAGAAATTGGGGCACTTTCAAAATTTTCATTTTTGACCAAAATCGACAGGTTCGGGCCTTAGGGATTTTATCATATGCCACAAAACGGTTGAAGCTCCTGTTCAAAAATGATGCTCCGAAATCAACTTCTGTCACCTTAGTGATACATTTTGGGATAGTACCTAAAGTTTAAAGCAGAAATTGGGGCACTTTCAAAATTTTCATTTTTGACTAAAATCGACAGGTCCGGGCCTTAGGGATTTTCTCATATGCCACAAAACGGTTGAATTTCCTGTTCAAAAATGATGCTCCGAAATCAACTTCTGTCACCTTAGTGATACATTTTGGGATAGTACCTAAAGTTTAAAGCAGAAATTGGGGCACTTTTGAAATTTTCATTTTTGACCAAAATCGACAGGTCCGGGGCTTAGGGAATTTCTCATATGCCACAAAACGGTTGAAGCTCCTGTTCAAAAATGATGCTCCGAAATCAACTTCTGTCACCTTAGTGATACATCTTGGGATAGTACCTAAAGTTTAAAGCAGAAATTGGGGCACTTTTGAAAATTTCATTTTTGACCAAAATCGACAGGTCCGGGGCTTAGGGAATTTCTCATATGCCACAAATCGGTTGAAGCTTCTGTTCAAAAATGATGCTCCGAAATCAACTTCTGTCACCTTAGTGATACATTTTGGGATAGCACCTAAAGTTTAAAGCAGAAATTGGGGCACTTTTGAAATTTTCATTTTTGACCAAAATCGACAGGTCCGGGGCTTAGGGATTTTCTCATATGCCACAAAACGGTTGAAGCTCCTGTTCAAATATGATGCTCCGAAATCAACTTCTGTCACCTTAGTGATACATTTTGGGATAGTACCTAAAGTTTAAAGCAGAAATTGGGGCACTTTTGAAATTTTCATTTTTGCCCAAAATCGACAGGTCCGGGGCTTAGGGAATTTCTCATATGCCACAAAACGGTTGAAGCTCCTGTTCAAAAATGATGCTCCGAAATCAACTTCTTTCACCTTAGAGATACATTTTGGGATAGTACCTAAAGTTTAAAGCAGAAATTGGGGCACTTTTAAAATTTTCATTTTTGACCAAAATCGACAGGTCCGGGGCTTAGGGAATTTCTCATATGCCACAAATCGGTTGAAGCTTCTGTTCAAAAATTATGCTCCTAATTCAACTTCTGTCACCTTAGTGATACATTTTGGGATAGCACCTACAGTTTAAAGCAGAAAATTGGGCACTTTTGAAATTTTCATTTTTGACCAAAATCGACAGGTCCGGGCCTCAGGGATTTTCCCATATGCCACAAAACGGTTGAAGCTCCTGTTCAAAAATGATGCTCCGAAATCAACTTCTGTCACCTTAGTGATACATTTTGGGATAGCACCTACAGTTTAAAGCAGAAAATTGGGCACTTTTGAAATTTTCATTTTTGACCAATATCGACAGGTCCAGGGCTTAGGAAATTTCTCATATGCCAAAAAACGGTTGAAGCTTCTGTTCAAAAATGATGCTCCGAAATCAACTTCTGTCACCTTAGTGATACATTTTGGGATAGTACCTAAAGTTTAAAGCAGAAATTGGGGCACTTTCAAAATTTTCATTTTTGACCAAAATCGACAGGTTCGGGCCTTAGGGATTTTATCATATGCCACAAAACGGTTGAAGCTCCTGTTCAAAAATGATGCTCCGAAATCAACTTCTGTCACCTTAGTGATACATTTTGGGATAGTACCTAAAGTTTAAAGCAGAAATTGGGGCACTTTCAAAATTTTCATTTTTGACTAAAATCGACAGGTCCGGGCCTTAGGGATTTTCTCATATGCCACAAAACGGTTGAATTTCCTGTTCAAAAATGATGCTCCGAAATCAACTTCTGTCACCTTAGTGATACATTTTGGGATAGTACCTAAAGTTTAAAGCAGAAATTGGGGCACTTTTGAAATTTTCATTTTTGACCAAAATCGACAGGTCCGGGGCTTAGGGAATTTCTCATATGCCACAAAACGGTTGAAGCTCCTGTTCAAAAATGATGCTCCGAAATCAACTTCTGTCACCTTAGTGATACATCTTGGGATAGTACCTAAAGTTTAAAGCAGAAATTGGGGCACTTTTGAAAATTTCATTTTTGACCAAAATCGACAGGTCCGGGGCTTAGGGAATTTCTCATATGCCACAAATCGGTTGAAGCTTCTGTTCAAAAATGATGCTCCGAAATCAACTTCTGTCACCTTAGTGATACATTTTGGGATAGCACCTAAAGTTTAAAGCAGAAATTGGGGCACTTTTGAAATTTTCATTTTTGACCAAAATCGACAGGTCCGGGGCTTAGGGATTTTCTCATATGCCACAAAACGGTTGAAGCTCCTGTTCAAATATGATGCTCCGAAATCAACTTCTGTCACCTTAGTGATACATTTTGGGATAGTACCTAAAGTTTAAAGCAGAAATTGGGGCACTTTTGAAATTTTCATTTTTGACCAAAATCGACAGGTCCGGGGCTTAGGGAATTTCTCATATGCCACAAAACGGTTGAAGCTCCTGTTCAAAAATGATGCTCCGAAATCAACTTCTTTCACCTTAGAGATACATTTTGGGATAGTACCTAAAGTTTAAAGCAGAAATTGGGGCACTTTTGAAATTTTCATTTTTGACCAAAATCGACAGGTCCGGGCCTTAGGGATTTTCCCATATGCCACAAAACGGTTGAAGCTCCTGTTCAAAAATGATGCTCCGAAATCAACTTCTGTCACCTTAGTGATACATTTTGGGATAGCACCTACAGTTTAAAGCAGAAAATTGGGCACTTTTGAAATGTTCATTTTTGACCAATATCGACAGGTCCGGGGCTTAGGAAATTTCTCATATGCCAAAAAACGGTTGAAGCTTCTGTTCAAAAATGATGCTCCGAAATCAACTTCTGTCACCTTAGTGATACATTTTGGGATAGTACCTAAAGTTTAAAGCAGAAATTGGGGCACTTTCAAAATTTTCATTGTTGACCAAAATCGACAGGTTCGGGCCTTAGGGATTTTCTCATATGCCACAAAACGGTTGAAGCTCCTGTTCAAAAATGATGCTCCGAAATCAACTTCTGTCACCTTAGTGATACATTTTGGGATAGCACCTAAAGTTTAAAGCAGAAATTGGGGCACTTTTGAAATTTTCCTTTTTGACCAAAATCGACAGGTCCGGGGCTTAGGGAATTTCTCATATGCCACAAATCGGTTGAAGCTTCTGTTCAAAAATTATGCTCCGAAATCAACTTCTGTCACCTTACTGATACATTTTGGGATAGCACCTAAAGTTTAAAGCAGAAATTGGGGCACTTTTGAAATTTTCCTTTTTGACCAAAATCGACAGGTCCGGGGCTTAGGGAATTTCTCATATGCCACAAAACGGTTGAAGCTCCTGTTAAAAAATGATGCTCCGAAATCAACTTCTGTCACCTTAGTGATACATCTTGGGATAGTACCTAAAGTTTAAAGCAGAAATTGGGGCACTTTTGAAAATTTCATTTTTGACCAAAATCGACAGGTCCGGGGTTTAGGGAATTTCTCATATGCCAAAAAAACGGTTGAAGCTCTTATTCAAAAATGATGCTCCGAAATCAACTTCTGTCAACTTAGTGATACATTTTGGGATAGTACCTAAAGTTTAAAGCAGAAATTGGGGCACTTTTGAAATTTTCATTTTTGACCAAAATCGACAGATCCGGGGCTTAGGGAATTTCTCATATGCCACAAAACGGTTGAAGTTTCTGTTCAAAAATGATGCTCCGAAATCAACTTCTATCACCTTAGTGATACATTTTGGGACAGCACCAAAAGTTTAAAGCAGAAATTGGGGCACTTTTGAAATTTTCATTTTTGACCAAAATCGACAGGTCCGGGGCTTAGGGAATTTCTCATATACCACAAAACGGTTGAAGCTCCTGTTCAAAAATGATGCTCCGAAATCAACTTCTGTCACCTTAGTGATACATTTTGGGACAGCACCTAAAGTTTAAAGCAGAAATTGGGGCACTTTTGACATTTTCATTTTTGACCAAAATCGACAGGTCCGGGGCTTAGGGAATTTCTCATATGCCACAAATCGGTTGAAGCTTCTGTTCAAAAATGATGCTCCGAAATCAACTTCTGTCACCTTAGTGATACATTTTGGGATAGCACCTAAAGTTTAAAGCAGAAATTGGGGCACTTTTGAAATTTTCATTTTTGACCAAAATCGACAGGTCCGGGGCTTAGGGATTTTCTCATATGCCACAAAACGGTTGAAGCTCCTGTTCAAATATGATGCTCCGAAATCAACTTCTGTCACCTTAGTGATACATTTTGGGATAGTACCTAAAGTTTAAAGCAGAAATTGGGGCACTTTTGAAATTTTCATTTTTGCCCAAAATCGACAGGTCCGGGGCTTAGGGAATTTCTCATATGCCACAAAACGGTTGAAGCTCCTGTTCAAAAATGATGCTCCGAAATCAACTTCTTTCACCTTAGAGATACATTTTGGGATAGTACCTAAAGTTTAAAGCAGAAATTGGGGCACTTTTAAAATTTTCATTTTTGACCAAAATCGACAGGTCCGGGGCTTAGGGAATTTCTCATATGCCACAAATCGGTTGAAGCTTCTGTTCAAAAATTATGCTCCTAATTCAACTTCTGTCACCTTAGTGATACATTTTGGGATAGCACCTACAGTTTAAAGCAGAAAATTGGGCACTTTTGAAATTTTCATTTTTGTCCAAAATCGACAGGTCCGGGCCTTAGGGATTTTCCCATATGCCACAAAACGGTTGAAGCTCCTGTTCAAAAATGATGCTCCGAAATCAACTTCTGTCACCTTAGTGATACATTTTGGGATAGCACCTACAGTTTAAAGCAGAAAATTGGGCACTTTTGAAATTTTCATTTTTGACCAATATCGACAGGTCCAGGGCTTAGGAAATTTCTCATATGCCAAAAAACGGTTGAAGCTTCTGTTCAAAAATGATGCTCCGAAATCAACTTCTGTCACCTTAGTGATACATCTTGGGATAGTACCTAAAGTTTAAAGCAGAAATTGGGGCACTTTTGAAAATTTCATTTTTGACCAAAATCGACAGGTCCGGGGCTTAGGGAATTTCTCATATGCCACAAATCGGTTGAAGCTTCTGTTCAAAAATGATGCTCCGAAATCAACTTCTGTCACCTTAGTGATACATTTTGGGATAGCACCTAAAGTTTAAAGCAGAAATTGGGGCACTTTTGAAATTTTCATTTTTGACCAAAATCGACAGGTCCGGGGCTTAGGGATTTTCTCATATGCCACAAAACGGTTGAAGCTCCTGTTCAAATATGATGCTCCGAAATCAACTTCTGTCACCTTAGTGATACATTTTGGGATAGTACCTAAAGTTTAAAGCAGAAATTGGGGCACTTTTGAAATTTTCATTTTTGACCAAAATCGACAGGTCCGGGGCTTAGGGAATTTCTCATATGCCACAAAACGGTTGAAGCTCCTGTTCAAAAATGATGCTCCGAAATCAACTTCTTTCACCTTAGAGATACATTTTGGGATAGTACCTACAGTTTAAAGCAGAAAATTGGGCACTTTTGAAATTTTCATTTTTGACCAATATCGACAGGTCCGGGGCTTAGGAAATTTCTCATATGCCAAAAAACGGTTGAAGCTTCTGTTCAAAAATGATGCTCCGAAATCAACTTCTGTCACCTTAGTGATACATTTTGGGATAGTACCTAAAGTTTAAAGCAGAAATTGGGGCACTTTCAAAATTTTCATTGTTGACCAAAATCGACAGGTTCGGGCCTTAGGGATTTTCTCATATGCCACAAAACGGTTGAAGCTCCTGTTCAAAAATGATGCTCCGAAATCAACTTCTGTCACCTTAGTGATACATTTTGGGATAGCACCTAAAGTTTAAAGCAGAAATTGGGGCACTTTTGAAATTTTCATTTTTGACCAAAATCGACAGGTCCGGGGCTTAGGGAATTTCTCATATGCCACAAATCGGTTGAAGCTTCTGTTCAAAAATTATGCTCCGAAATCAACTTCTGTCACCTTACTGATACATTTTGGGATAGCACCTAAAGTTTAAAGCAGAAATTGGGGCACTTTTGAAATTTTCCTTTTTGACCAAAATCGACAGGTCCGGGGCTTAGGGATTTTCTCATATGCCACAAAATGGTTGAAGCTCCTGTTCAAATATGATGCTCCGAAATCAACTTCTGTCACCTTAGTGATACATTTTGGGATAGCACCTACAGTTTAAAGCAGAAAATTGGGCACTTTTGAAATTTTCATTTTTGACCAAAATCGACAGATCCGGGGCTTAGGGAATTTCTCATATGCCACAAAACGGTTGAAGCTTCTATTCAAAAATGATGCTCCAAAATCAACTTCTGTCAACTTAGTGATACATTTTGGGATAGTACCTAAAGTTTAAAGCAGAAATTGGGGCACTTTTGAAAATTTCATTTTTGACCAAAATCGACAGGTCCGGGGCTTAGGGAAATTCTCATATGCCACAAAACGGTTGAAGCTCCTGTTCAAAAATGATGCTCCGAAATCAACTTCTGTCACCTTAGTGATACATTTTGGGATAGCACCTAAAGTTTAAAGCAGAAATTGGGGCACTTTTGAAATTTTCATTTTTGACCAAAATCGACAGGTCCGGGGCTTAGGGAATTTCTCATATGCCAAAAAACGGTTGAAGCTCCTGTTAAAAAATGATGCTCCGAAATCAACTTCTGTCACCTTAGTGATACATCTTGGGATAGTACCTAAAGTTTAAAGCAGAAATTGGGGCACTTTTGAAAATTTCATTTTTGACCAAAATCGACAGGTCCGGGGCTTAGGGAATTTCTCATATGCCACAAAACGGTTGAAGCTCCTGTTCAAAAATGATGCTCCGAAATCAACTTCTGTCACCTTAGTGATACATCTTGGGATAGTACCTAAAGTTTAAAGCAGAAATTGGGGCACTTTTGAAAATTTCATTTTTGACCAAAATCGACAGGTCCGGGGCTTAGGGATTTTCTCATATGCCACAAAACGGTTGAAGCTCCTGTTCAAATATGATGCTCCGAAATCAACTTCTGTCACCTTAGTGATACATTTTGGGACAGCACCAAAAGTTTAAAGCAGAAATTGGGGCACTTTTGAAATTTTCATTTTTGACCAAAATCGACAGGTCCGGGGCTTAGGGAATTTCTCATATACCACAAAACGGTTGAAGCTCCTGTTCAAAAATGATGCTCCGAAATCAACTTCTGTCACCTTAGTGATACATTTTGGGACAGCACCTAAAGTTTAAAGCAGAAATTGGGGCACTTTTGACATTTTCATTTTTGACCAAAATCGACAGGTCCGGGGCTTAGGGAATTTCTCATATGCCACAAATCGGTTGAAGCTTCTGTTCACAAATGATGCTCCGAAATCAACTTCTGTCACCTTAGTGATACATTTTGGGATAGCACCTAAAGTTTAAAGCAGAAATTGGGGCACTTTTGAAATTTTCATTTTTGACCAAAATCGACAGGTCCGGGGCTTAGGGATTTTCTCATATGCCACAAAACGGTTGAAGCTCCTGTTCAAATATGATGCTCCGAAATCAACTTCTGTCACCTTAGTGATACATTTTGGGATAGTACCTAAAGTTTAAAGCAGAAATTGGGGCACTTTTGAAATTTTCATTTTTGCCCAAAATCGACAGGTCCGGGGCTTAGGGAATTTCTCATATGCCACAAAACGGTTGAAGCTCCTGTTCAAAAATGATGCTCCGAAATCAACTTCTTTCACCTTAGAGATACATTTTGGGATAGTACCTAAAGTTTAAAGCAGAAATTGGGGCACTTTTAAAATTTTCATTTTTGACCAAAATCGACAGGTCCGGGGCTTAGGGAATTTCTCATATGCCACAAATCGGTTGAAGCTTCTGTTCAAAAATTATGCTCCTAATTCAACTTCTGTCACCTTAGTGATACATTTTGGGATAGCACCTACAGTTTAAAGCAGAAAATTGGGCACTTTTGAAATTTTCATTTTTGACCAAAATCGACAGGTCCGGGCCTTAGGGATTTTCCCATATGCCACAAAACGGTTGAAGCTCCTGTTCAAAAATGATGCTCCGAAATCAACTTCTGTCACCTTAGTGATACATTTTGGGATAGCACCTACAGTTTAAAGCAGAAAATTGGGCACTTTTGAAATTTTCATTTTTGACCAATATCGACAGGTCCAGGGCTTAGGAAATTTCTCATATGCCAAAAAACGGTTGAAGCTTCTGTTCAAAAATGATGCTCCGAAATCAACTTCTGTCACCTTAGTGATACATTTTGGGATAGTACCTAAAGTTTAAAGCAGAAATTGGGGCACTTTCAAAATTTTCATTTTTGACCAAAATCGACAGGTTCGGGCCTTAGGGATTTTATCATATGCCACAAAACGGTTGAAGCTCCTGTTCAAAAATGATGCTCCGAAATCAACTTCTGTCACCTTAGTGATACATTTTGGGATAGTACCTAAAGTTTAAAGCAGAAATTGGGGCACTTTCAAAATTTTCATTTTTGACTAAAATCGACAGGTCCGGGCCTTAGGGATTTTCTCATATGCCACAAAACGGTTGAATTTCCTGTTCAAAAATGATGCTCCGAAATCAACTTCTGTCACCTTAGTGATACATTTTGGGATAGTACCTAAAGTTTAAAGCAGAAATTGGGGCACTTTTGAAATTTTCATTTTTGACCAAAATCGACAGGTCCGGGGCTTAGGGAATTTCTCATATGCCACAAAACGGTTGAAGCTCCTGTTCAAAAATGATGCTCCGAAATCAACTTCTGTCACCTTAGTGATACATCTTGGGATAGTACCTAAAGTTTAAAGCAGAAATTGGGGCACTTTTGAAAATTTCATTTTTGACCAAAATCGACAGGTCCGGGGCTTAGGGAATTTCTCATATGCCACAAATCGGTTGAAGCTCCTGTTCAAAAATGATGCTCCGAAATCAACTTCTGTCACCTTAGTGATACATTTTGGGATAGCACCTAAAGTTTAAAGCAGAAATTGGGGCACTTTTGAAATTTTCATTTTTGACCAAAATCGACAGGTCCGGGGCTTAGGGATTTTCTCATATGCCACAAAACGGTTGAAGCTCCTGTTCAAATATGATGCTCCGAAATCAACTTCTGTCACCTTAGTGATACATTTTGGGATAGTACCTAAAGTTTAAAGCAGAAATTGGGGCACTTTTGAAATTTTCATTTTTGACCAAAATCGACAGGTCCGGGGCTTAGGGATTTTCTCATATGCCACAAAACGGTTGAAGCTCCTGTTCAAAAATGATGCTCCGAAATCAACTTCTGTCACCTTAGTGATACATTTTGGGATAGCACCTAAAGTTTAAAGCAGAAATTGGGGCACTTTTGAAATTTTCATTTTTGACCAAAATCGACACGTCCGGGGCTTAGGGAATTTCTCATATGCCACAAATCGGTTGAAGCTTCTGTTCAAAAATTATGCTCCGAAATCAACTTCTGTCACCTTACTGATACATTTTGGGATAGCACCTAAAGTTTAAAGCAGAAATTGGGGCACTTTTGAAATTTTCCTTTTTGACCAAAATCGACAGGTCCGGGGCTTAGGGATTTTCTCATATGCCACAAAATGGTTGAAGCTCCTGTTCAAATATGATGCTCCGAAATCAACTTCTGTCACCTTAGTGATACATTTTGGGATAGCACCTACAGTTTAAAGCAGAAAATTGGGCACTTTTGAAATTTTCATTTTTGACCAAAATCGACAGATCCGGGGCTTAGGGAATTTCTCATATGCCACAAAACGGTTGAAGCTTCTATTCAAAAATGATGCTCCAAAATCAACTTCTGTCAACTTAGTAATACATTTTGGGATAGTACCTAAAGTTTAAAGCAGAAATTGGGGCACTTTTGAAAATTTCATTTTTGACCAAAATCGACAGGTCCGGGGCTTAGGGAATTTCTCATATACCACAAAACGGTTGAAGCTCCTGTTCAAAAATGATGCTCCGAAATCAACTTCTGTCACCTTAGTGATACATTTTGGGACAGCACCTAAAGTTTAAAGCAGAAATTGGGGCACTTTTGACATTTTCATTTTTGACCAAAATCGACAGGTCCGGGGCTTAGGGAATTTCTCATATGCCACAAATCGGTTGAAGCTTCTGTTCACAAATGATGCTCCGAAATCAACTTCTGTCACCTTAGTGATACATTTTGGGATAGCACCTAAAGTTTAAAGCAGAAATTGGGGCACTTTTGAAATTTTCATTTTTGACCGAAATCGACAGGTCCGGGGCTTAGGGATTTTCTCATATGCCACAAAACGGTTGAAGCTCCTGTTCAAATATGATGCTCCGAAATCAACTTCTGTCACCTTAGTGATACATTTTGGGATAGTACCTAAAGTTTAAAGCAGAAATTGGGGCACTTTTGAAATTTTCATTTTTGCCCAAAATCGACAGGTCCGGGGCTTAGGGAATTTCTCATATGCCACAAAACGGTTGAAGCTCCTGTTCAAAAATGATGCTCCGAAATCAACTTCTTTCACCTTAGAGATACATTTTGGGATAGTACCTAAAGTTTAAAGCAGAAATTGGGGCACTTTTAAAATTTTCATTTTTGACCAAAATCGACAGGTCCGGGGCTTAGGGAATTTCTCATATGCCACAAATCGGTTGAAGCTTCTGTTCAAAAATTATGCTCCTAATTCAACTTCTGTCACCTTAGTGATACATTTTGGGATAGCACCTACAGTTTAAAGCAGAAAATTGGGCACTTTTGAAATTTTCATTTTTGACCAAAATCGACAGGTCCGGGCCTTAGGGATTTTCCCATATGCCACAAAACGGTTGAAGCTCCTGTTCAAAAATGATGCTCCGAAATCAACTTCTGTCACCTTAGTGATACATTTTGGGATAGCACCTACAGTTTAAAGCAGAAAATTGGGCACTTTTGAAATTTTCATTTTTGACCAATATCGACAGGTCAAGGGCTTAGGAAATTTCTCATATGCCAAAAAACGGTTGAAGCTTCTGTTCAAAAATGATGCTCCGAAATCAACTTCTGTCAGCTTAGTGATACATTTTGGGATAGTACCTAAAGTTTAAAGCAGAAATTGGGGCACTTTCAAAATTTTCATTTTTGACCAAAATCGACAGGTTCGGGCCTTAGGGATTTTATCATATGCCACAAAACGGTTGAAGCTCCTGTTCAAAAATGATGCTCCGAAATCAACTTCTGTCACCTTAGTGATACATTTTGGGATAGTACCTAAAGTTTAAAGCAGAAATTGGGGCACTTTCAAAATTTTCATTTTTGACTAAAATCGACAGGTCCGGGCCTTAGGGATTTTCTCATATGCCACAAAACGGTTGAATTTCCTGTTCAAAAATGATGCTCCGAAATCAACTTCTGTCACCTTAGTGATACATTTTGGGATAGTACCTAAAGTTTAAAGCAGAAATTGGGGCACTTTTGAAATTTTCATTTTTGACCAAAATCGACAGGTCCGGGGCTTAGGGAATTTCTCATATGCCACAAAACGGTTGAAGCTCCTGTTCAAAAATGATGCTCCGAAATCAACTTCTGTCACCTTAGTGATACATCTTGGGATAGTACCTAAAGTTTAAAGCAGAAATTGGGGCACTTTTGAAAATTTCATTTTTGACCAAAATCGACAGGTCCGGGGCTTAGGGAATTTCTCATATGCCACAAATCGGTTGAAGCTTCTGTTCAAAAATGATGCTCCGAAATCAACTTCTGTCACCTTAGTGATACATTTTGGGATAGCACCTAAAGTTTAAAGCAGAAATTGGGGCACTTTTGAAATTTTCATTTTTGACCAAAATCGACAGGTCCGGGGCTTAGGGATTTTCTCATATGCCACAAAACGGTTGAAGCTCCTGTTCAAATATGATGCTCCGAAATCAACTTCTGTCACCTTAGTGATACATTTTGGGATAGTACCTAAAGTTTAAAGCAGAAATTGGGGCACTTTTGAAATTTTCATTTTTGCCCAAAATCGACAGGTCCGGGGCTTAGGGAATTTCTCATATGCCACAAAACGGTTGAAGCTCCTGTTCAAAAATGATGCTCCGAAATCAACTTCTTTCACCTTAGAGATACATTTTGGGATAGTACCTAAAGTTTAAAGCAGAAATTGGGGCACTTTTAAAATTTTCATTTTTGACCAAAATCGACAGGTCCGGGGCTTAGGGAATTTCTCATATGCCACAAATCGGTTGAAGCTTCTGTTCAAAAATTATGCTCCTAATTCAACTTCTGTCACCTTAGTGATACATTTTGGGATAGCACCTACAGTTTAAAGCAGAAAATTGGGCACTTTTGAAATTTTCATTTTTGACCAAAATCGACAGGTCCGGGCCTTAGGGATTTTCCCATATGCCACAAAACGGTTGAAGCTCCTGTTCAAAAATGATGCTCCGAAATCAACTTCTGTCACCTTAGTGATACATTTTGGGATAGCACCTACAGTTTAAAGCAGAAAATTGGGCACTTTTGAAATTTTCATTTTTGACCAATATCGACAGGTCCAGGGCTTAGGAAATTTCTCATATGCCAAAAAACGGTTGAAGCTTCTGTTCAAAAATGATGCTCCGAAATCAACTTCTGTCACCTTAGTGATACATTTTGGGATAGTACCTAAAGTTTAAAGCAGAAATTGGGGCACTTTCAAAATTTTCATTTTTGACCAAAATCGACAGGTTCGGGCCTTAGGGATTTTATCATATGCCACAAAACGGTTGAAGCTCCTGTTCAAAAATGATGCTCCGAAATCAACTTCTGTCACCTTAGTGATACATTTTGGGATAGTACCTAAAGTTTAAAGCAGAAATTGGGGCACTTTCAAAATTTTCATTTTTGACTAAAATCGACAGGTCCGGGCCTTAGGGATTTTCTCATATGCCACAAAACGGTTGAATTTCCTGTTCAAAAATGATGCTCCGAAATCAACTTCTGTCACCTTAGTGATACATTTTGGGATAGTACCTAAAGTTTAAAGCAGAAATTGGGGCACTTTTGAAATTTTCATTTTTGACCAAAATCGACAGGTCCGGGGCTTAGGGAATTTCTCATATGCCACAAAACGGTTGAAGCTCCTGTTCAAAAATGATGCTCCGAAATCAACTTCTGTCACCTTAGTGATACATCTTGGGATAGTACCTAAAGTTTAAAGCAGAAATTGGGGCACTTTTGAAAATTTCATTTTTGACCAAAATCGACAGGTCCGGGGCTTAGGGAATTTCTCATATGCCACAAATCGGTTGAAGCTTCTGTTCAAAAATGATGCTCCGAAATCAACTTCTGTCACCTTAGTGATACATTTTGGGATAGCACCTAAAGTTTAAAGCAGAAATTGGGGCACTTTTGAAATTTTCATTTTTGACCAAAATCGACAGGTCCGGGGCTTAGGGATTTTCTCATATGCCACAAAACGGTTGAAGCTCCTGTTCAAATATGATGCTCCGAAATCAACTTCTGTCACCTTAGTGATACATTTTGGGATAGTACCTAAAGTTTAAAGCAGAAATTGGGGCACTTTTGAAATTTTCATTTTTGACCAAAATCGACAGGTCCGGGGCTTAGGGAATTTCTCATATGCCACAAAACGGTTGAAGCTCCTGTTCAAAAATGATGCTCCGAAATCAACTTCTTTCACCTTAGAGATACATTTTGGGATAGTACCTAAAGTTTAAAGCAGAAATTGGGGCACTTTTGAAATTTTCATTTTTGACCAAAATCGACAGGTCCGGGCCTTAGGGATTTTCCCATATGCCACAAAACGGTTGAAGCTCCTGTTCAAAAATGATGCTCCGAAATCAACTTCTGTCACCTTAGTGATACATTTTGGGATAGCACCTACAGTTTAAAGCAGAAAATTGGGCACTTTTGAAATGTTCATTTTTGACCAATATCGACAGGTCCGGGGCTTAGGAAATTTCTCATATGCCAAAAAACGGTTGAAGCTTCTGTTCAAAAATGATGCTCCGAAATCAACTTCTGTCACCTTAGTGATACATTTTGGGATAGTACCTAAAGTTTAAAGCAGAAATTGGGGCACTTTCAAAATTTTCATTGTTGACCAAAATCGACAGGTTCGGGCCTTAGGGATTTTCTCATATGCCACAAAACGGTTGAAGCTCCTGTTCAAAAATGATGCTCCGAAATCAACTTCTGTCACCTTAGTGATACATTTTGGGATAGCACCTAAAGTTTAAAGCAGAAATTGGGGCACTTTTGAAATTTTCCTTTTTGACCAAAATCGACAGGTCCGGGGCTTAGGGAATTTCTCATATGCCACAAATCGGTTGAAGCTTCTGTTCAAAAATTATGCTCCGAAATCAACTTCTGTCACCTTACTGATACATTTTGGGATAGCACCTAAAGTTTAAAGCAGAAATTGGGGCACTTTTGAAATTTTCCTTTTTGACCAAAATCGACAGGTCCGGGGCTTAGGGAATTTCTCATATGCCACAAAACGGTTGAAGCTCCTGTTAAAAAATGATGCTCCGAAATCAACTTCTGTCACCTTAGTGATACATCTTGGGATAGTACCTAAAGTTTAAAGCAGAAATTGGGGCACTTTTGAAAATTTCATTTTTGACCAAAATCGACAGGTCCGGGGTTTAGGGAATTTCTCATATGCCAAAAAAACGGTTGAAGCTCTTATTCAAAAATGATGCTCCGAAATCAACTTCTGTCAACTTAGTGATACATTTTGGGATAGTACCTAAAGTTTAAAGCAGAAATTGGGGCACTTTTGAAATTTTCATTTTTGACCAAAATCGACAGATCCGGGGCTTAGGGAATTTCTCATATGCCACAAAACGGTTGAAGTTTCTGTTCAAAAATGATGCTCCGAAATCAACTTCTATCACCTTAGTGATACATTTTGGGACAGCACCAAAAGTTTAAAGCAGAAATTGGGGCACTTTTGAAATTTTCATTTTTGACCAAAATCGACAGGTCCGGGGCTTAGGGAATTTCTCATATACCACAAAACGGTTGAAGCTCCTGTTCAAAAATGATGCTCCGAAATCAACTTCTGTCACCTTAGTGATACATTTTGGGACAGCACCTAAAGTTTAAAGCAGAAATTGGGGCACTTTTGACATTTTCATTTTTGACCAAAATCGACAGGTCCGGGGCTTAGGGAATTTCTCATATGCCACAAATCGGTTGAAGCTTCTGTTCAAAAATGATGCTCCGAAATCAACTTCTGTCACCTTAGTGATACATTTTGGGATAGCACCTAAAGTTTAAAGCAGAAATTGGGGCACTTTTGAAATTTTCATTTTTGACCAAAATCGACAGGTCCGGGGCTTAGGGATTTTCTCATATGCCACAAAACGGTTGAAGCTCCTGTTCAAATATGATGCTCCGAAATCAACTTCTGTCACCTTAGTGATACATTTTGGGATAGTACCTAAAGTTTAAAGCAGAAATTGGGGCACTTTTGAAATTTTCATTTTTGCCCAAAATCGACAGGTCCGGGGCTTAGGGAATTTCTCATATGCCACAAAACGGTTGAAGCTCCTGTTCAAAAATGATGCTCCGAAATCAACTTCTTTCACCTTAGAGATACATTTTGGGATAGTACCTAAAGTTTAAAGCAGAAATTGGGGCACTTTTAAAATTTTCATTTTTGACCAAAATCGACAGGTCCGGGGCTTAGGGAATTTCTCATATGCCACAAATCGGTTGAAGCTTCTGTTCAAAAATTATGCTCCTAATTCAACTTCTGTCACCTTAGTGATACATTTTGGGATAGCACCTACAGTTTAAAGCAGAAAATTGGGCACTTTTGAAATTTTCATTTTTGACCAAAATCGACAGGTCCGGGCCTTAGGGATTTTCCCATATGCCACAAAACGGTTGAAGCTCCTGTTCAAAAATGATGCTCCGAAATCAACTTCTGTCACCTTAGTGATACATTTTGGGATAGCACCTAAAGTTTAAAGCAGAAATTGGGGCACTTTTGAAATTTTCATTTTTGACCAAAATCGACAGG
This sequence comes from Pseudophryne corroboree, assembly GCF_028390025.1. NCBI lineage: Eukaryota > Metazoa > Chordata > Amphibia > Anura > Myobatrachidae > Pseudophryne > Pseudophryne corroboree. The sequence continues at coordinate 1,417,263 of NW_026967603.1, read as the reverse complement.
TCCGGGGCTTAGGGATTTTCTCATATGCCACAAAACGGTTGAAGCTCCTGTTCAAATATGATGCTCCGAAATCAACTTCTGTCACCTTAGTGATACATTTTGGGATAGTACCTAAAGTTTAAAGCAGAAATTGGGGCACTTTTGAAATTTTCATTTTTGACCAAAATCGACAGGTCCGGGGCTTAGGGAATTTCTCATATGCCACAAAACGGTTGAAGCTCCTGTTCAAAAATGATGCTCCGAAATCAACTTCTTTCACCTTAGAGATACATTTTGGGATAGTACCTACAGTTTAAAGCAGAAAATTGGGCACTTTTGAAATTTTCATTTTTGACCAATATCGACAGGTCCGGGGCTTAGGAAATTTCTCATATGCCAAAAAACGGTTGAAGCTTCTGTTCAAAAATGATGCTCCGAAATCAACTTCTGTCACCTTAGTGATACATTTTGGGATAGTACCTAAAGTTTAAAGCAGAAATTGGGGCACTTTCAAAATTTTCATTGTTGACCAAAATCGACAGGTTCGGGCCTTAGGGATTTTCTCATATGCCACAAAACGGTTGAAGCTCCTGTTCAAAAATGATGCTCCGAAATCAACTTCTGTCACCTTAGTGATACATTTTGGGATAGCACCTAAAGTTTAAAGCAGAAATTGGGGCACTTTTGAAATTTTCATTTTTGACCAAAATCGACAGGTCCGGGGCTTAGGGAATTTCTCATATGCCACAAATCGGTTGAAGCTTCTGTTCAAAAATTATGCTCCGAAATCAACTTCTGTCACCTTACTGATACATTTTGGGATAGCACCTAAAGTTTAAAGCAGAAATTGGGGCACTTTTGAAATTTTCCTTTTTGACCAAAATCGACAGGTCCGGGGCTTAGGGATTTTCTCATATGCCACAAAATGGTTGAAGCTCCTGTTCAAATATGATGCTCCGAAATCAACTTCTGTCACCTTAGTGATACATTTTGGGATAGCACCTACAGTTTAAAGCAGAAAATTGGGCACTTTTGAAATTTTCATTTTTGACCAAAATCGACAGATCCGGGGCTTAGGGAATTTCTCATATGCCACAAAACGGTTGAAGCTTCTATTCAAAAATGATGCTCCAAAATCAACTTCTGTCAACTTAGTGATACATTTTGGGATAGTACCTAAAGTTTAAAGCAGAAATTGGGGCACTTTTGAAAATTTCATTTTTGACCAAAATCGACAGGTCCGGGGCTTAGGGAAATTCTCATATGCCACAAAACGGTTGAAGCTCCTGTTCAAAAATGATGCTCCGAAATCAACTTCTGTCACCTTAGTGATACATTTTGGGATAGCACCTAAAGTTTAAAGCAGAAATTGGGGCACTTTTGAAATTTTCATTTTTGACCAAAATCGACAGGTCCGGGGCTTAGGGAATTTCTCATATGCCAAAAAACGGTTGAAGCTCCTGTTAAAAAATGATGCTCCGAAATCAACTTCTGTCACCTTAGTGATACATCTTGGGATAGTACCTAAAGTTTAAAGCAGAAATTGGGGCACTTTTGAAAATTTCATTTTTGACCAAAATCGACAGGTCCGGGGCTTAGGGAATTTCTCATATGCCACAAAACGGTTGAAGCTCCTGTTCAAAAATGATGCTCCGAAATCAACTTCTGTCACCTTAGTGATACATCTTGGGATAGTACCTAAAGTTTAAAGCAGAAATTGGGGCACTTTTGAAAATTTCATTTTTGACCAAAATCGACAGGTCCGGGGCTTAGGGATTTTCTCATATGCCACAAAACGGTTGAAGCTCCTGTTCAAATATGATGCTCCGAAATCAACTTCTGTCACCTTAGTGATACATTTTGGGACAGCACCAAAAGTTTAAAGCAGAAATTGGGGCACTTTTGAAATTTTCATTTTTGACCAAAATCGACAGGTCCGGGGCTTAGGGAATTTCTCATATACCACAAAACGGTTGAAGCTCCTGTTCAAAAATGATGCTCCGAAATCAACTTCTGTCACCTTAGTGATACATTTTGGGACAGCACCTAAAGTTTAAAGCAGAAATTGGGGCACTTTTGACATTTTCATTTTTGACCAAAATCGACAGGTCCGGGGCTTAGGGAATTTCTCATATGCCACAAATCGGTTGAAGCTTCTGTTCACAAATGATGCTCCGAAATCAACTTCTGTCACCTTAGTGATACATTTTGGGATAGCACCTAAAGTTTAAAGCAGAAATTGGGGCACTTTTGAAATTTTCATTTTTGACCAAAATCGACAGGTCCGGGGCTTAGGGATTTTCTCATATGCCACAAAACGGTTGAAGCTCCTGTTCAAATATGATGCTCCGAAATCAACTTCTGTCACCTTAGTGATACATTTTGGGATAGTACCTAAAGTTTAAAGCAGAAATTGGGGCACTTTTGAAATTTTCATTTTTGCCCAAAATCGACAGGTCCGGGGCTTAGGGAATTTCTCATATGCCACAAAACGGTTGAAGCTCCTGTTCAAAAATGATGCTCCGAAATCAACTTCTTTCACCTTAGAGATACATTTTGGGATAGTACCTAAAGTTTAAAGCAGAAATTGGGGCACTTTTAAAATTTTCATTTTTGACCAAAATCGACAGGTCCGGGGCTTAGGGAATTTCTCATATGCCACAAATCGGTTGAAGCTTCTGTTCAAAAATTATGCTCCTAATTCAACTTCTGTCACCTTAGTGATACATTTTGGGATAGCACCTACAGTTTAAAGCAGAAAATTGGGCACTTTTGAAATTTTCATTTTTGACCAAAATCGACAGGTCCGGGCCTTAGGGATTTTCCCATATGCCACAAAACGGTTGAAGCTCCTGTTCAAAAATGATGCTCCGAAATCAACTTCTGTCACCTTAGTGATACATTTTGGGATAGCACCTACAGTTTAAAGCAGAAAATTGGGCACTTTTGAAATTTTCATTTTTGACCAATATCGACAGGTCCAGGGCTTAGGAAATTTCTCATATGCCAAAAAACGGTTGAAGCTTCTGTTCAAAAATGATGCTCCGAAATCAACTTCTGTCACCTTAGTGATACATTTTGGGATAGTACCTAAAGTTTAAAGCAGAAATTGGGGCACTTTCAAAATTTTCATTTTTGACCAAAATCGACAGGTTCGGGCCTTAGGGATTTTATCATATGCCACAAAACGGTTGAAGCTCCTGTTCAAAAATGATGCTCCGAAATCAACTTCTGTCACCTTAGTGATACATTTTGGGATAGTACCTAAAGTTTAAAGCAGAAATTGGGGCACTTTCAAAATTTTCATTTTTGACTAAAATCGACTGGTCCGGGCCTTAGGGATTTTCTCATATGCCACAAAACGGTTGAATTTCCTGTTCAAAAATGATGCTCCGAAATCAACTTCTGTCACCTTAGTGATACATTTTGGGATAGTACCTAAAGTTTAAAGCAGAAATTGGGGCACTTTTGAAATTTTCATTTTTGACCAAAATCGACAGGTCCGGGGCTTAGGGAATTTCTCATATGCCACAAAACGGTTGAAGCTCCTGTTCAAAAATGATGCTCCGAAATCAACTTCTGTCACCTTAGTGATACATCTTGGGATAGTACCTAAAGTTTAAAGCAGAAATTGGGGCACTTTTGAAAATTTCATTTTTGACCAAAATCGACAGGTCCGGGGCTTAGGGAATTTCTCATATGCCACAAATCGGTTGAAGCTCCTGTTCAAAAATGATGCTCCGAAATCAACTTCTGTCACCTTAGTGATACATTTTGGGATAGCACCTAAAGTTTAAAGCAGAAATTGGGGCACTTTTGAAATTTTCATTTTTGACCAAAATCGACAGGTCCGGGGCTTAGGGATTTTCTCATATGCCACAAAACGGTTGAAGCTCCTGTTCAAATATGATGCTCCGAAATCAACTTCTGTCACCTTAGTGATACATTTTGGGATAGTACCTAAAGTTTAAAGCAGAAATTGGGGCACTTTTGAAATTTTCATTTTTGACCAAAATCGACAGGTCCGGGGCTTAGGGATTTTCTCATATGCCACAAAACGGTTGAAGCTCCTGTTCAAAAATGATGCTCCGAAATCAACTTCTGTCACCTTAGTGATACATTTTGGGATAGCACCTAAAGTTTAAAGCAGAAATTGGGGCACTTTTGAAATTTTCATTTTTGACCAAAATCGACACGTCCGGGGCTTAGGGAATTTCTCATATGCCACAAATCGGTTGAAGCTTCTGTTCAAAAATTATGCTCCGAAATCAACTTCTGTCACCTTACTGATACATTTTGGGATAGCACCTAAAGTTTAAAGCAGAAATTGGGGCACTTTTGAAATTTTCCTTTTTGACCAAAATCGACAGGTCCGGGGCTTAGGGATTTTCTCATATGCCACAAAATGGTTGAAGCTCCTGTTCAAATATGATGCTCCGAAATCAACTTCTGTCACCTTAGTGATACATTTTGGGATAGCACCTACAGTTTAAAGCAGAAAATTGGGCACTTTTGAAATTTTCATTTTTGACCAAAATCGACAGATCCGGGGCTTAGGGAATTTCTCATATGCCACAAAACGGTTGAAGCTTCTATTCAAAAATGATGCTCCAAAATCAACTTCTGTCAACTTAGTAATACATTTTGGGATAGTACCTAAAGTTTAAAGCAGAAATTGGGGCACTTTTGAAAATTTCATTTTTGACCAAAATCGACAGGTCCGGGGCTTAGGGAAATTCTCATATGCCACAAAACGGTTGAAGCTCCTGTTCAAAAATGATGCTCCGAAATAAACTTCTGTCACCTTAGTGATACATTTTGGGATAGCACCTAAAGTTTAAAGCAGAAATTGGGGCACTTTTGAAATTTTCATTTTTGACCAAAATCGACAGGTCCGGGGCTTAGGGAATTTCTCATATGCCAAAAAACGGTTGAAGCTCCTGTTAAAAAATGATGCTCCGAAATCAACTTCTGTCACCTTAGTGATACATCTTGGGATAGTACCTAAAGTTTAAAGCAGAAATTGGGGCACTTTTGAAAATTTCATTTTTGACCAAAATCGACAGGTCCGGGGCTTAGGGAATTTCTCATATGCCAAAAAAACGGTTGAAGCTCTTATTCAAAAATGATGCTCCGAAATCAACTTCTGTCAACTTAGTGATACATTTTGGGATAGTACCTAAAGTTTAAAGCAGAAATTGGGGCACTTTTGAAATTTTCATTTTTGACCAAAATCGACAGATCCGGGGCTTAGGGAATTTCTCATATGCCACAAAACGGTTGAAGTTTCTGTTCAAAAATGATGCTCCGAAATCAACTTCTATCACCTTAGTGATACATTTTGGGACAGCACCAAAAGTTTAAAGCAGAAATTGGGGCACTTTTGAAATTTTCATTTTTGACCAAAATCGACAGGTCCGGGGCTTAGGGAATTTCTCATATACCACAAAACGGTTGAAGCTCCTGTTCAAAAATGATGCTCCGAAATCAACTTCTGTCACCTTAGTGATACATTTTGGGACAGCACCTAAAGTTTAAAGCAGAAATTGGGGCACTTTTGACATTTTCATTTTTGACCAAAATCGACAGGTCCGGGGCTTAGGGAATTTCTCATATGCCACAAATCGGTTGAAGCTTCTGTTCAAAAATGATGCTCCGAAATCAACTTCTGTCACCTTAGTGATACATTTTGGGATAGCACCTAAAGTTTAAAGCAGAAATTGGGGCACTTTTGAAATTTTCATTTTTGACCAAAATCGACAGGTCCGGGGCTTAGGGATTTTCTCATATGCCACAAAACGGTTGAAGCTCCTGTTCAAATATGATGCTCCGAAATCAACTTCTGTCACCTTAGTGATACATTTTGGGATAGTACCTAAAGTTTAAAGCAGAAATTGGGGCACTTTTGAAATTTTCATTTTTGCCCAAAATCGACAGGTCCGGGGCTTAGGGAATTTCTCATATGCCACAAAACGGTTGAAGCTCCTGTTCAAAAATGATGCTCCGAAATCAACTTCTTTCACCTTAGAGATACATTTTGGGATAGTACCTAAAGTTTAAAGCAGAAATTGGGGCACTTTTAAAATTTTCATTTTTGACCAAAATCGACAGGTCCGGGGCTTAGGGAATTTCTCATATGCCACAAATCGGTTGAAGCTTCTGTTCAAAAATTATGCTCCTAATTCAACTTCTGTCACCTTAGTGATACATTTTGGGATAGCACCTACAGTTTAAAGCAGAAAATTGGGCACTTTTGAAATTTTCATTTTTGACCAAAATCGACAGGTCCGGGCCTTAGGGATTTTCCCATATGCCACAAAACGGTTGAAGCTCCTGTTCAAAAATGATGCTCCGAAATCAACTTCTGTCACCTTAGTGATACATTTTGGGATAGCACCTACAGTTTAAAGCAGAAAATTGGGCACTTTTGAAATTTTCATTTTTGACCAATATCGACAGGTCCAGGGCTTAGGAAATTTCTCATATGCCAAAAAACGGTTGAAGCTTCTGTTCAAAAATGATGCTCCGAAATCAACTTCTGTCACCTTAGTGATACATTTTGGGATAGTACCTAAAGTTTAAAGCAGAAATTGGGGCACTTTCAAAATTTTCATTTTTGACCAAAATCGACAGGTTCGGGCCTTAGGGATTTTCTCATATGCCACAAAACGGTTGAAGCTCCTGTTCAAAAATGATGCTCCGAAATCAACTTCTGTCACCTTAGTGATACATTTTGGGATAGTACCTAAAGTTTAAAGCAGAAATTGGGGCACTTTCAAAATTTTCATTTTTGACTAAAATCGACAGGTCCGGGCCTTAGGGATTTTCTCATATGCCACAAAACGGTTGAATTTCCTGTTCAAAAATGATGCTCCGAAATCAACTTCTGTCACCTTAGTGATACATTTTGGGATAGTACCTAAAGTTTAAAGCAGAAATTGGGGCACTTTTGAAATTTTCATTTTTGACCAAAATCGACAGGTCCGGGGCTTAGGGAATTTCTCATATGCCACAAAACGGTTGAAGCTCCTGTTCAAAAATGATGCTCCGAAATCAACTTCTGTCACCTTAGTGATACATCTTGGGATAGTACCTAAAGTTTAAAGCAGAAATTGGGGCACTTTTGAAAATTGCATTTTTGACCAAAATCGACAGGTCCGGGGCTTAGGGAATTTCTCATATGCCACAAATCGGTTGAAGCTTCTGTTCAAAAATGATGCTCCGAAATCAACTTCTGTCACCTTAGTGATACATTTTGGGATAGCACCTAAAGTTTAAAGCAGAAATTGGGGCACTTTTGAAATTTTCATTTTTGACCAAAATCGACAGGTCCGGGGCTTAGGGATTTTCTCATATGCCACAAAACGGTTGAAGCTCCTGTTCAAATATGATGCTCCGAAATCAACTTCTGTCACCTTAGTGATACATTTTGGGATAGTACCTAAAGTTTAAAGCAGAAATTGGGGCACTTTTGAAATTTTCATTTTTGACCAAAATCGACAGGTCCGGGGCTTAGGGAATTTCTCATATGCCACAAAACGGTTGAAGCTCCTGTTCAAAAATGATGCTCCGAAATCAACTTCTTTCACCTTAGAGATACATTTTGGGATAGTACCTAAAGTTTAAAGCAGAAATTGGGGCACTTTTGAAATTTTCATTTTTGACCAAAATCGACAGGTCCGGGCCTTAGGGATTTTCCCATATGCCACAAAACGGTTGAAGCTCCTGTTCAAAAATGATGCTCCGAAATCAACTTCTGTCACCTTAGTGATACATTTTGGGATAGCACCTACAGTTTAAAGCAGAAAATTGGGCACTTTTGAAATTTTCATTTTTGACCAATATCGACAGGTCCGGGGCTTAGGAAATTTCTCATATGCCAAAAAACGGTTGAAGCTTCTGTTCAAAAATGATGCTCCGAAATCAACTTCTGTCACCTTAGTGATACATTTTGGGATAGTACCTAAAGTTTAAAGCAGAAATTGGGGCACTTTCAAAATTTTCATTGTTGACCAAAATCGACAGGTTCGGGCCTTAGGGATTTTCTCATATGCCACAAAATGGTTGAAGCTCCTGTTCAAAAATGATGCTCCGAATTCAACTTCTGTCACCTTAGTGATACATTTTGGGATAGCACCTAAAGTTTAAAGCAGAAATTGGGGCACTTTTGAAATTTTCATTTTTGACCAAAATCGACAGGTCCGGGGCTTAGGGAATTTCTCATATGCCACAAATCGGTTGAAGCTTCTGTTCAAAAATTATGCTCCGAAATCAACTTCTGTCACCTTACTGATACATTTTGGGATAGCACCTAAAGTTTAAAGCAGAAATTGGGGCACTTTTGAAATTTTCCTTTTTGACCAAAATCGACAGGTCCGGGGCTTAGGGATTTTCTCATATGCCACAAAATGGTTGAAGCTCCTGTTCAAATATGATGCTCCGAAATCAACTTCTGTCACCTTAGTGATACATTTTGGGATAGCACCTACAGTTTAAAGCAGAAAATTGGGCACTTTTGAAATTTTCATTTTTGACCAAAATCGACAGATCCGGGGCTTAGGGAATTTCTCATATGCCACAAAACGGTTGAAGCTTCTATTCAAAAATGATGCTCCAAAATCAACTTCTGTCAACTTAGTGATACATTTTGGGATAGTACCTAAAGTTTAAAGCAGAAATTGGGGCACTTTTGAAAATTTCATTTTTGACCAAAATCGACAGGTCCGGGGCTTAGGGAAATTCTCATATGCCACAAAACGGTTGAAGCTCCTGTTCAAAAATGATGCTCCGAAATCAACTTCTGTCACCTTAGTGATACATTTTGGGATAGCACCTAAAGTTTAAAGCAGAAATTGGGGCACTTTTGAAATTTTCATTTTTGACCAAAATCGACAGGTCCGGGGCTTAGGGAATTTCTCATATGCCAAAAAACGGTTGAAGCTCCTGTTAAAAAATGATGCTCCGAAATCAACTTCTGTCACCTTAGTGATACATCTTGGGATAGTACCTAAAGTTTAAAGCAGAAATTGGGGCACTTTTGAAAATTTCATTTTTGACCAAAATCGACAGGTCCGGGGCTTAGGGAATTTCTCATATGCCAAAAAAACGGTTGAAGCTCTTATTCAAAAATGATGCTCCGAAATCAACTTCTGTCAACTTAGTGATACATTTTGGGATAGTACCTAAAGTTTAAAGCAGAAATTGGGGCACTTTTGAAATTTTCATTTTTGACCAAAATCGACAGATCCGGGGCTTAGGGAATTTCTCATATGCCACAAAACGGTTGAAGCTCCTGTTCAAAAATGATGCTCCGAAATCAACTTCTGTCACCTTAGTGATACATCTTGGGATAGTACCTAAAGTTTAAAGCAGAAATTGGGGCACTTTTGAAAATTTAATTTTTGACCAAAATCGACAGGTCCGGGGCTTAGGGATTTTCTCATATGCCACAAAACGGTTGAAGCTCCTGTTCAAATATGATGCTCCGAAATCAACTTCTGTCACCTTAGTGATACATTTTGGGACAGCACCAAAAGTTTAAAGCAGAAATTGGGGCACTTTTGAAATTTTCATTTTTGACCAAAATCGACAGGTCCGGGGCTTAGGGAATTTCTCATATACCACAAAACGGTTGAAGCTCCTGTTCAAAAATGATGCTCCGAAATCAACTTCTGTCACCTTAGTGATACATTTTGGGACAGCACCTAAAGTTTAAAGCAGAAATTGGGGCACTTTTGAAATTTTCATTTTTGACCAAAATCGACAGGTCCGGGGCTTAGGGAATTTCTCATATGCCACAAATCGGTTGAAGCTTCTGTTCAAAAATGATGCTCCGAAATCAACTTCTGTCACCTTAGTGATACATTTTGGGATAGCACCTAAAGTTTAAAGCAGAAATTGGGGCACTTTTGAAATTTTCATTTTTGACCAAAATCGACAGGTCCGGGGCTTAGGAAATTTCTCATATGCCAAAAAACGGTTGAAGCTTCTGTTCAAAAATGATGCTCCGAAATCAACTTCTGTCACCTTAGTGATACATTTTGGGATAGTACCTAAAGTTTAAAGCAGAAATTGGGGCACTTTTGAAATTTTCATTTTTGACCAAAATCGACAGGTCCGGGGCTTAGGAAATTTCTCATATGCCAAAAAACGGTTGAAGCTTCTGTTCAAAAATGATGCTCCGAAATCAACTTCTGTCACCTTAGTGATACATTTTGGGATAGTACCTAAAGTTTAAAGCAGAAATTGGGGCACTTTTGAAATTTTCATTTTTGACCAAAATCGACAGGTCCGGGGCTTAGGGAATTTCTCATATGCCACAAAACGGTTGAAGCTCCTGTTCAAAAATGATGCTCCGAAATCAACTTCTGTCACCTTAGTGATACATCTTGGGATAGTACCTAAAGTTTAAAGCAGAAATTGGGGCACTTTTGAAAATTTCATTTTTGACCAAAATCGACAGGTCCGGGGCTTAGGGAATTTCTCATATGCCACAAATCGGTTGAAGCTTCTGTTCAAAAATGATGCTCCGAAATCAACTTCTGTCACCTTAGTGATACATTTTGGGATAGCACCTAAAGTTTAAAGCAGAAATTGGGGCACTTTTGAAATTTTCATTTTTGACCAAAATCGACAGGTCCGGGGCTTAGGGATTTTCTCATATGCCACAAAACGGTTGAAGCTCCTGTTCAAATATGATGCTCCGAAATCAACTTCTGTCACCTTAGTGATACATTTTGGGATAGTACCTAAAGTTTAAAGCAGAAATTGGGGCACTTTTGAAATTTTCATTTTTGACCAAAATCGACAGGTCCGGGGCTTAGGGAATTTCTCATATGCCACAAAACGGTTGAAGCTCCTGTTCAAAAACGATGCTCCGAAATCAACTTCTTTCACCTTAGAGATACATTTTGGGATAGTACCTAAAGTTTAAAGCAGAAATTGGGGCACTTTCAAAATTTTCATTTTTGACCAAAATCGACAGGTCCGGGCCTTAGGGATTTTCTCATATGCCACAAAACGGTTGAAGCTCCTGTTCAAAAATGATGCTCCGAAATCAACTTCTGTCACCTTAGTGATACATTTTGGGATAGCACCTAAAGTTTAAAGCAGAAATTGGGGCACTTTTGAAATTTTCATTTTTGACCAAAATCGACAGGTCCGGGGCTTAGGGAATTTCTCATATGCCACAAATCGGTTGAAGCTTCTGTTCAAAAATTATGCTCCTAATTCAACTTCTGTCACCTTAGTGATACATTTTGGGATAGCACCTACAGTTTAAAGCAGAAAATTGGGCACTTTTGAAATTTTCATTTTTGACCAAAATCGACAGGTCCGGGCCTTAGGGATTTTCCCATATGCCACAAAACGGTTGAAGCTCCTGTTCAAAAATGATGCTCCGAAATCAACTTCTGTCACCTTAGTGATACATTTTGGGATAGCACCTACAGTTTAAAGCAGAAAATTGGGCACTTTTGAAATTTTCATTTTTGACCAATATCGACAGGTCCGGGGCTTAGGAAATTTCTCATATGCCAAAAAACGGTTGAAGCTTCTGTTCAAAAATGATGCTCCGAAATCAACTTCTGTCACCTTAGTGATACATTTTGGGATAGTACCTAAAGTTTAAAGCAGAAATTGGGGCACTTTCAAAATTTTCATTGTTGACCAAAATCGACAGGTTCGGGCCTTAGGGATTTTCTCATATGCCACAAAACGGTTGAAGCTCCTGTTCAAAAATGATGCTCCGAAATCAACTTCTGTCACCTTAGTGATACATTTTGGGATAGCACCTAAAGTTTAAAGCAGAAATTGGGGCACTTTTGAAATTTTCATTTTTGACCAAAATCGACAGGTCCGGGGCTTAGGGAATTTCTCATATGCCACAAATCGGTTGAAGCTTCTGTTCAAAAATTATGCTCCGAAATCAACTTCTGTCACCTTACTGATACATTTTGGGATAGCACCTAAAGTTTAAAGCAGAAATTGGGGCACTTTTGAAATTTTCCTTTTTGACCAAAATCGACAGGTCCGGGGCTTAGGGATTTTCTCATATGCCACAAAATGGTTGAAGCTCCTGTTCAAATATGATGCTCCGAAATCAACTTCTGTCACCTTAGTGATACATTTTGGGATAGCACCTACAGTTTAAAGCAGAAAATTGGGCACTTTTGAAATTTTCATTTTTGACCAAAATCGACAGATCCGGGGCTTAGGGAATTTCTCATATGCCACAAAACGGTTGAAGCTTCTATTCAAAAATGATGCTCCAAAATCAACTTCTGTCAACTTAGTGATACATTTTGGGATAGTACCTAAAGTTTAAAGCAGAAATTGGGGCACTTTTGAAAATTTCATTTTTGACCAAAATCGACAGGTCCGGGGCTTAGGGAAATTCTCATATGCCACAAAACGGTTGAAGCTCCTGTTCAAAAATGATGCTCCGAAATCAACTTCTGTCACCTTAGTGATACATTTTGGGATAGCACCTAAAGTTTAAAGCAGAAATTGGGGCACTTTTGAAATTTTCATTTTTGACCAAAATCGACAGATCCGGGGCTTAGGGAATTTCTCATATGCCACAAAACGGTTGAAGTTTCTGTTCAAAAATGATGCTCCGAAATCAACTTCTATCACCTTAGTGATACATTTTGGGATAGTACCTAAAGTTTAAAGCAGAAATTGGGGCACCTTTGAACTTTTCATTTTTGACCAAAATTGACAGGTCCGGGGCTTAGGGATTTTCTCATATGCCACAAAACGGTTGAAGCTTCTGTTCAAAAATGATGCTCCGAAATCAACTTCTGTCACCTTAGTGATACATTTTGGGATAGTACCTAAAGTTTAAAGCAGAAATTGGGGCACTTTTGAGATTTTCATTTTTGACCAAAATCGACAGGTCCGGGGCTTAGGGAATTTCTCATATGCCACAAAACGGTTGAAGCTTCTGTTCAAAAATGATGCTCCGAAATCAACTTCTGTCACCTTAGTGATACATTTTGGGATAGCACCTAAAGTTTAAAGCAGAAATTGGGGCACTTTTGAAATTTTCATTTTTGACCAAAATCGACAGGTCCGGGGCTTAGGGAATTTCTCATATGCCAAAAAACGGTTGAAGCTTCTGTTCAAAAATGATGCTCCAAAATCAACTTCTATCACCTTAGTGATACATTTTGGGATAGTACCTAAAGTTTAAAGCAGAAATTGGGGCACTTTTGAAATTTTCATTTTTCACCAAAATCGACAGGTCCGGGGCTTAGGGAATTTCTCATATGCCACAAAACGGTTGAAGCTCCTGTTCAAAAATGATGCTCCGAAATCAACTTCTGTCACCTTAGTGATACATTTTGGGATAGTACCTAAAGTTTAAAGCAGAAATTGGGGCACTTTCAAAATTTTCATTGTTGACCAAAATCGACAGGTTCGGGCCTTAGGGATTTTCTCATATGCCACAAAACGGTTGAAGCTCCTGTTCAAAAATGATGCTCCGAAATCAACTTCTGTCACCTTAGTGATACATTTTGGGATAGCACCTAAAGTTTAAAGCAGAAATTGGGGCACTTTTGAAATTTTCCTTTTTGACCAAAATCGACAGGTCCGGGGCTTAGGGATTTTCTCATATGCCACAAAATGGTTGAAGCTCCTGTTCAAATATGATGCTCCGAAATCAACTTCTGTCACCTTAGTGATACATTTTGGGATAGCACCTACAGTTTAAAGCAGAAAATTAGGCACTTTTGAAAATTTCATTTTTGACCAAAATCGACAGGTCCGGGGCTTAGGGAAATTCTCATATGCCACAAAACGGTTGAAGCTCCTGTTCAAAAATGATGCTCCGAAATCAACTTCTGTCACCTTAGTGATACATTTTGGGATAGCACCTAAAGTTTAAAGCAGAAATTGGGGCACTTTTGAAATTTTCATTTTTGACCAAAATCGACAGGTCCGGGGCTTAGGGAATTTCTCATATGCCAAAAAACGGTTGAAGCTCCTGTTAAAAAATGATGCTCCGAAATCAACTTCTGTCACCTTAGTGATACATCTTGGGATAGTACCTAAAGTTTAAAGCAGAAATTGGGGCACTTTTGAAAATTTCATTTTTGACCAAAATCGACAGGTCCGGGGCTTAGGGAATTTCTCATATGCCAAAAAAACGGTTGAAGCTCTTATTCAAAAATGATGCTCCGAAATCAACTTCTGTCAACTTAGTGATACATTTTGGGATAGTACCTAAAGTTTAAAGCAGAAATTGGGGCACTTTTGAAATTTTCATTTTTGACCAAAATCGACAGATCCGGGGCTTAGGGAATTTCTCATATGCCACAAAACGGTTGAAGTTTCTGTTCAAAAATGATGCTCCGAAATCAACTTCTATCACCTTAGTGATACATTTTGGGATAGTACCTAAAGTTTAAAGCAGAAATTGGGGCACCTTTGAACTTTTCATTTTTGACCAAAATTGACAGGTCCGGGGCTTAGGGATTTTCTCATATGCCACAAAACGGTTGAAGCTTCTGTTCAAAAATGATGCTCCGAAATCAACTTCTGTCACCTTAGTGATACATTTTGGGATAGTACCTAAAGTTTAAAGCAGAAATTGGGGCACTTTTGAGATTTTCATTTTTGACCAAAATCGACAGGTCCGGGGCTTAGGGAATTTCTCATATGCCACAAAACGGTTGAAGCTTCTGTTCAAAAATGATGCTCCGAAATCAACTTCTGTCACCTTAGTGATACATTTTGGGATAGCACCTAAAGTTTAAAGCAGAAATTGGGGCACTTTTGAAATTTTCATTTTTGACCAAAATCGACAGGTCCGGGGCTTAGGGAATTTCTCATATGCCAAAAAACGGTTGAAGCTACTGTTCAAAAATGATGCTCCAAAATCAACTTCTATCACCTTAGTGATACATTTTGGGATAGTACCTAAAGTTTAAAGCAGAAATTGGGGCACTTTTGAAATTTTCATTTTTCACCAAAATCGACAGGTCCGGGGCTTAGGGATTTTCTCATATGCCACAAAACGGTTGAATTTCCTGTTCAAAAATGATGCTCCGAAATCAACTTCTGTCACCTTAGTGATACATTTTGGGATAGCACCTAAAGTTTAAAGCAGAAATTGGGGCACTTTTGAAATTTTCATTTTTGACCAAAATCGACAGGTCCGGGGCTTAGGGAATTTCTCATATGCCACAAATCGGTTGAAGCTTCTGTTCAAAAATTATGCTCCGAAATCAACTTCTGTCACCTTACTGATACATTTTGGGATAGCACCTAAAGTTTAAAGCAGAAATTGGGGTACTTTTGAAATTTTCATTTTTGACCAAAATCGACAGGTCCGGGGCTTAGGGATTTTCTCATATGCCACAAAACGGTTGAAGCTCCTGTTCAAATATGATGCTCCGAAATCAACTTCTGTCACCTTAGTGATACATTTTGGGATAGCACCTACAGTTTAAAGCAGAAAATTGGGCACTTTTGAAATTTTCATTTTTGACCAAAATCGACAGATCCGGGGCTTAGGGAATTTCTCATATGCCAAAAAACGGTTGAAGCTCCTGTTAAAAAATGATGCTCCGAAATCAACTTCTGTCACCTTAGTGATACATCTTGGGATAGTACCTAAAGTTTAAAGCAGAAATTGGGGCACTTTTGAAAATTTCATTTTTGACCAAAATCGACAGGTCCGGGGCTTAGGGAATTTCTCATATGCCAAAAAAACGGTTGAAGCTCTTATTCAAAAATGATGCTCCGAAATCAACTTCTGTCACCTTAGTGATACATTTTGGGATAGCACCTACAGTTTAAAGCAGAAAATTGGGCACTTTTGAAATTTTCATTTTTGACCAAAATCGACAGGTCCGGGCCTTAGGGATTTTCCCATATGCCACAAAACGGTTGAAGCTCCTGTTCAAAAATGATGCTCCGAAATCAACTTCTGTCACCTTAGTGATACATTTTGGGATAGCACCTACAGTTTAAAGCAGAAAATTGGGCACTTTTGAAATTTTCATTTTTGACCAATATCGACAGGTCCGGGGCTTAGGAAATTTCTCATATGCCAAAAAACGGTTGAAGCTTCTGTTCAAAAATGATGCTCCGAAATCAACTTCTGTCACCTTAGTGATACATTTTGGGATAGTACCTAAAGTTTAAAGCAGAAATTGGGGCACTTTCAAAATTTTCATTGTTGACCAAAATCGACAGGTTCGGGCCTTAGGGATTTTCTCATATGCCACAAAACGGTTGAAGCTCCTGTTCAAAAATGATGCTCCGAAATCAACTTCTGTCACCTTAGTGATACATTTTGGGATAGCACCTAAAGTTTAAAGCAGAAATTGGGGCACTTTTGAAATTTTCCTTTTTGACCAAAATCGACAGGTCCGGGGCTTAGGGATTTTCTCATATGCCACAAAATGGTTGAAGCTCCTGTTCAAATATGATGCTCCGAAATCAACTTCTGTCACCTTAGTGATACATTTTGGGATAGCACCTACAGTTTAAAGCAGAAAATTGGGCACTTTTGAAATTTTCATTTTTGACCAAAATCGACAGATCCGGGGCTTAGGGAATTTCTCATATGCCACAAAACGGTTGAAGCTTCTATTCAAAAATGATGCTCCAAAATCAACTTCTGTCAACTTAGTGATACATTTTGGGATAGTACCTAAAGTTTAAAGCAGAAATTGGGGCACTTTTGAAAATTTCATTTTTGACCAAAATCGACAGGTCCGGGGCTTAGGGAAATTCTCATATGCCACAAAACGGTTGAAGCTCCTGTTCAAAAATGATGCTCCGAAATCAACTTCTGTCACCTTAGTGATACATTTTGGGATAGCACCTAAAGTTTAAAGCAGAAATTGGGGCACTTTTGAAATTTTCATTTTTGACCAAAATCGACAGATCCGGGGCTTAGGGAATTTCTCATATGCCACAAAACGGTTGAAGTTTCTGTTCAAAAATGATGCTCCGAAATCAACTTCTATCACCTTAGTGATACATTTTGGGATAGTACCTAAAGTTTAAAGCAGAAATTGGGGCACCTTTGAACTTTTCATTTTTGACCAAAATTGACAGGTCCGGGGCTTAGGGATTTTCTCATATGCCACAAAACGGTTGAAGCTTCTGTTCAAAAATGATGCTCCGAAATCAACTTCTGTCACCTTAGTGATACATTTTGGGATAGTACCTAAAGTTTAAAGCAGAAATTGGGGCACTTTTGAGATTTTCATTTTTGACCAAAATCGACAGGTCCGGGGCTTAGGGAATTTCTCATATGCCACAAAACGGTTGAAGCTTCTGTTCAAAAATGATGCTCCGAAATCAACTTCTGTCACCTTAGTGATACATTTTGGGATAGCACCTAAAGTTTAAAGCAGAAATTGGGGCACTTTTGAAATTTTCATTTTTGACCAAAATCGACAGGTCCGGGGCTTAGGGAATTTCTCATATGCCAAAAAACGGTTGAAGCTTCTGTTCAAAAATGATGCTCCAAAATCAACTTCTATCACCTTAGTGATACATTTTGGGATAGTACCTAAAGTTTAAAGCAGAAATTGGGGCACTTTTGAAATTTTCATTTTTCACCAAAATCGACAGGTCCGGGGCTTAGGGAATTTCTCATATGCCACAAAACGGTTGAAGCTCCTGTTCAAAAATGATGCTCCGAAATCAACTTCTGTCACCTTAGTGATACATTTTGGGATAGTACCTAAAGTTTAAAGCAGAAATTGGGGCACTTTCAAAATTTTCATTGTTGACCAAAATCGACAGGTTCGGGCCTTAGGGATTTTCTCATATGCCACAAAACGGTTGAAGCTCCTGTTCAAAAATGATGCTCCGAAATCAACTTCTGTCACCTTAGTGATACATTTTGGGATAGCACCTAAAGTTTAAAGCAGAAATTGGGGCACTTTTGAAATTTTCCTTTTTGACCAAAATCGACAGGTCCGGGGCTTAGGGATTTTCTCATATGCCACAAAATGGTTGAAGCTCCTGTTCAAATATGATGCTCCGAAATCAACTTCTGTCACCTTAGTGATACATTTTGGGATAGCACCTACAGTTTAAAGCAGAAAATTGGGCACTTTTGAAAATTTCATTTTTGACCAAAATCGACAGGTCCGGGGCTTAGGGAAATTCTCATATGCCACAAAACGGTTGAAGCTCCTGTTCAAAAATGATGCTCCGAAATCAACTTCTGTCACCTTAGTGATACATTTTGGGATAGCACCTAAAGTTTAAAGCAGAAATTGGGGCACTTTTGAAATTTTCATTTTTGACCAAAATCGACAGGTCCGGGGCTTAGGGAATTTCTCATATGCCAAAAAACGGTTGAAGCTCCTGTTAAAAAATGATGCTCCGAAATCAACTTCTGTCACCTTAGTGATACATCTTGGGATAGTACCTAAAGTTTAAAGCAGAAATTGGGGCACTTTTGAAAATTTCATTTTTGACCAAAATCGACAGGTCCGGGGCTTAGGGAATTTCTCATATGCCAAAAAAACGGTTGAAGCTCTTATTCAAAAATGATGCTCCGAAATCAACTTCTGTCAACTTAGTGATACATTTTGGGATAGTACCTAAAGTTTAAAGCAGAAATTGGGGCACTTTTGAAATTTTCATTTTTGACCAAAATCGACAGATCCGGGGCTTAGGGAATTTCTCATATGCCACAAAACGGTTGAAGTTTCTGTTCAAAAATGATGCTCCGAAATCAACTTCTATCACCTTAGTGATACATTTTGGGATAGTACCTAAAGTTTAAAGCAGAAATTGGGGCACCTTTGAACTTTTCATTTTTGACCAAAATTGACAGGTCCGGGGCTTAGGGATTTTCTCATATGCCACAAAACGGTTGAAGCTTCTGTTCAAAAATGATGCTCCGAAATCAACTTCTGTCACCTTAGTGATACATTTTGGGATAGTACCTAAAGTTTAAAGCAGAAATTGGGGCACTTTTGAGATTTTCATTTTTGACCAAAATCGACAGGTCCGGGGCTTAGGGAATTTCTCATATGCCACAAAACGGTTGAAGCTTCTGTTCAAAAATGATGCTCCGAAATCAACTTCTGTCACCTTAGTGATACATTTTGGGATAGCACCTAAAGTTTAAAGCAGAAATTGGGGCACTTTTGAAATTTTCATTTTTGACCAAAATCGACAGGTCCGGGGCTTAGGGAATTTCTCATATGCCAAAAAACGGTTGAAGCTACTGTTCAAAAATGATGCTCCAAAATCAACTTCTATCACCTTAGTGATACATTTTGGGATAGTACCTAAAGTTTAAAGCAGAAATTGGGGCACTTTTGAAATTTTCATTTTTCACCAAAATCGACAGGTCCGGGGCTTAGGGATTTTCTCATATGCCACAAAACGGTTGAATTTCCTGTTCAAAAATGATGCTCCGAAATCAACTTCTGTCACCTTAGTGATACATTTTGGGATAGCACCTAAAGTTTAAAGCAGAAATTGGGGCACTTTTGAAATTTTCATTTTTGACCAAAATCGACAGGTCCGGGGCTTAGGGAATTTCTCATATGCCACAAATCGGTTGAAGCTTCTGTTCAAAAATTATGCTCCGAAATCAACTTCTGTCACCTTACTGATACATTTTGGGATAGCACCTAAAGTTTAAAGCAGAAATTGGGGTACTTTTGAAATTTTCATTTTTGACCAAAATCGACAGGTCCGGGGCTTAGGGATTTTCTCATATGCCACAAAACGGTTGAAGCTCCTGTTCAAATATGATGCTCCGAAATCAACTTCTGTCACCTTAGTGATACATTTTGGGATAGCACCTACAGTTTAAAGCAGAAAATTGGGCACTTTTGAAATTTTCATTTTTGACCAAAATCGACAGATCCGGGGCTTAGGGAATTTCTCATATGCCAAAAAACGGTTGAAGCTCCTGTTAAAAAATGATGCTCCGAAATCAACTTCTGTCACCTTAGTGATACATCTTGGGATAGTACCTAAAGTTTAAAGCAGAAATTGGGGCACTTTTGAAAATTTCATTTTTGACCAAAATCGACAGGTCCGGGGCTTAGGGAATTTCTCATATGCCAAAAAAACGGTTGAAGCTCTTATTCAAAAATGATGCTCCGAAATCAACTTCTGTCACCTTAGTGATACATTTTGGGATAGCACCTAAAGTTTAAAGCAGAAATTGGGGCACTTTTGAAATTTTCATTTTTGACCAAAATCGACAGATCCGGGGCTTAGGGAATTTCTCATATGCCACAAAACGGTTGAAGTTTCTGTTCAAAAATGATGCTCCGAAATCAACTTCTATCACCTTAGTGATACATTTTGGGATAGTACCTAAAGTTTAAAGCAGAAATTGGGGCACCTTTGAACTTTTCATTTTTGACCAAAATTGACAGGTCCGGGGCTTAGGGATTTTCTCATATGCCACAAAACGGTTGAAGCTTCTGTTCAAAAATGATGCTCCGAAATCAACTTCTGTCACCTTAGTGATACATTTTGGGATAGTACCTAAAGTTTAAAGCAGAAATTGGGGCACTTTTGAGATTTTCATTTTTGACCAAAATCGACAGGTCCGGGGCTTAGGGAATTTCTCATATGCCACAAAACGGTTGAAGCTTCTGTTCAAAAATGATGCTCCGAAATCAACTTCTGTCACCTTAGTGATACATTTTGGGATAGCACCTAAAGTTTAAAGCAGAAATTGGGGCACTTTTGAAATTTTCATTTTTGACCAAAATCGACAGGTCCGGGGCTTAGGGAATTTCTCATATGCCAAAAAACGGTTGAAGCTTCTGTTCAAAAATGATGCTCCAAAATCAACTTCTATCACCTTAGTGATACATTTTGGGATAGTACCTAAAGTTTAAAGCAGAAATTGGGGCACTTTTGAAATTTTCATTTTTCACCAAAATCGACAGGTCCGGGGCTTAGGGAATTTCTCATATGCCACAAAACGGTTGAAGCTCCTGTTCAAAAATGATGCTCCGAAATCAACTTCTGTCACCTTAGTGATACATTTTGGGATAGTACCTAAAGTTTAAAGCAGAAATTGGGGCACTTTCAAAATTTTCATTGTTGACCAAAATCGACAGGTTCGGGCCTTAGGGATTTTCTCATATGCCACAAAACGGTTGAAGCTCCTGTTCAAAAATGATGCTCCGAAATCAACTTCTGTCACCTTAGTGATACATTTTGGGATAGCACCTAAAGTTTAAAGCAGAAATTGGGGCACTTTTGAAATTTTCCTTTTTGACCAAAATCGACAGGTCCGGGGCTTAGGGATTTTCTCATATGCCACAAAATGGTTGAAGCTCCTGTTCAAATATGATGCTCCGAAATCAACTTCTGTCACCTTAGTGATACATTTTGGGATAGCACCTACAGTTTAAAGCAGAAAATTGGGCACTTTTGAAATTTTCATTTTTGACCAAAATCGACAGGTCCGGGGCTTAGGGAATTTCTCATATGCCAAAAAACGGTTGAAGCTCCTGTTAAAAAATGATGCTCCGAAATCAACTTCTGTCACCTTAGTGATACATCTTGGGATAGTACCTAAAGTTTAAAGCAGAAATTGGGGCACTTTTGAAAATTTCATTTTTGACTAAAATCGACAGGTCCGGGGCTTAGGGAATTTCTCATATGCCAAAAAAACGGTTGAAGCTCTTATTCAAAAATGATGCTCCGAAATCAACTTCTGTCAACTTAGTGATACATTTTGGGATAGTACCTAAAGTTTAAAGCAGAAATTGGGGCACTTTTGAAATTTTCATTTTTGACCAAAATCGACAGATCCGGGGCTTAGGGAATTTCTCATATGCCACAAAACGGTTGAAGTTTCTGTTCAAAAATGATGCTCCGAAATCAACTTCTATCACCTTAGTGATACATTTTGGGATAGTACCTAAAGTTTAAAGCAGAAATTGGGGCACCTTTGAACTTTTCATTTTTGACCAAAATTGACAGGTCCGGGGCTTAGGGATTTTCTCATATGCCACAAAACGGTTGAAGCTTCTGTTCAAAAATGATGCTCCGAAATCAACTTCTGTCACCTTAGTGATACATTTTGGGATAGTACCTAAAGTTTAAAGCAGAAATTGGGGCACTTTTGAGATTTTCATTTTTGACCAAAATCGACAGGTCCGGGGCTTAGGGAATTTCTCATATGCCACAAAACGGTTGAAGCTTCTGTTCAAAAATGATGCTCCGAAATCAACTTCTGTCACCTTAGTGATACATTTTGGGATAGCACCTAAAGTTTAAAGCAGAAATTGGGGCACTTTTGAAATTTTCATTTTTGACCAAAATCGACAGGTCCGGGGCTTAGGGAATTTCTCATATGCCAAAAAACGGTTGAAGCTACTGTTCAAAAATGATGCTCCAAAATCAACTTCTATCACCTTAGTGATACATTTTGGGATAGTACCTAAAGTTTAAAGCAGAAATTGGGGCACTTTTGAAATTTTCATTTTTCACCAAAATCGACAGGTCCGGGGCTTAGGGATTTTCTCATATGCCACAAAACGGTTGAATTTCCTGTTCAAAAATGATGCTCCGAAATCAACTTCTGTCACCTTAGTGATACATTTTGGGATAGCACCTAAAGTTTAAAGCAGAAATTGGGGCACTTTTGAAATTTTCATTTTTGACCAAAATCGACAGGTCCGGGGCTTAGGGAATTTCTCATATGCCACAAATCGGTTGAAGCTTCTGTTCAAAAATTATGCTCCGAAATCAACTTCTGTCACCTTACTGATACATTTTGGGATAGCACCTAAAGTTTAAAGCAGAAATTGGGGTACTTTTGAAATTTTCATTTTTGACCAAAATCGACAGGTCCGGGGCTTAGGGATTTTCTCATATGCCACAAAACGGTTGAAGCTCCTGTTCAAATATGATGCTCCGAAATCAACTTCTGTCACCTTAGTGATACATTTTGGGATAGCACCTACAGTTTAAAGCAGAAAATTGGGCACTTTTGAAATTTTCATTTTTGACCAAAATCGACAGATCCGGGGCTTAGGGAATTTCTCATATGCCAAAAAACGGTTGAAGCTCCTGTTAAAAAATGATGCTCCGAAATCAACTTCTGTCACCTTAGTGATACATCTTGGGATAGTACCTAAAGTTTAAAGCAGAAATTGGGGCACTTTTGAAAATTTCATTTTTGACCAAAATCGACAGGTCCGGGGCTTAGGGAATTTCTCATATGCCAAAAAAACGGTTGAAGCTCTTATTCAAAAATGATGCTCCGAAATCAACTTCTGTCAACTTAGTGATACATTTTGGGATAGTACCTAAAGTTTAAAGCAGAAATTGGGGCACTTTTGAAATTTTCATTTTTGACCAAAATCGACAGATCCGGGGCTTAGGGAATTTCTCATATGCCACAAAACGGTTGAAGTTTCTGTTCAAAAATGATGCTCCGAAATCAACTTCTATCACCTTAGTGATACATTTTGGGATAGTACCTAAAGTTTAAAGCAGAAATTGGGGCACCTTTGAACTTTTCATTTTTGACCAAAATTGACAGGTCCGGGGCTTAGGGATTTTCTCATATGCCACAAAACGGTTGAAGCTTCTGTTCAAAAATGATGCTCCGAAATCAACTTCTGTCACCTTAGTGATACATTTTGGGATAGTACCTAAAGTTTAAAGCAGAAATTGGGGCACTTTTGAGATTTTCATTTTTGACCAAAATCGACAGGTCCGGGGCTTAGGGAATTTCTCATATGCCACAAAACGGTTGAAGCTTCTGTTCAAAAATGATGCTCCGAAATCAACTTCTGTCACCTTAGTGATACATTTTGGGATAGCACCTAAAGTTTAAAGCAGAAATTGGGGCACTTTTGAAATTTTCATTTTTGACCAAAATCGACAGGTCCGGGGCTTAGGGAATTTCTCATATGCCAAAAAACGGTTGAAGCTACTGTTCAAAAATGATGCTCCAAAATCAACTTCTATCACCTTAGTGATACATTTTGGGATAGTACCTAAAGTTTAAAGCAGAAATTGGGGCACTTTCAAAATTTTCATTTTTGACTAAAATTGACAGGTCCGGGCCTTAGGGATTTTCTCATATGCCACAAAACGGTTGAATTTCCTGTTCAAAAATGATGCTCCGAAATCAACTTCTGTCACCTTAGTGATACATTTTGGGATAGCACCTAAAGTTTAAAGCAGAAATTGGGGCACTTTTGAAATTTTCATTTTTGACCAAAATCGACAGGTCCGGGGCTTAGGGAATTTCTCATATGCCACAAATCGGTTGAAGCTTCTGTTCAAAAATTATGCTCCGAAATCAACTTCTGTCACCTTACTGATACATTTTGGGATAGCACCTAAAGTTTAAAGCAGAAATTGGGGTACTTTTGAAATTTTCATTTTTGACCAAAATCGACAGGTCCGGGGCTTAGGGATTTTCTCATATGCCACAAAACGGTTGAAGCTCCTGTTCAAATATGATGCTCCGAAATCAACTTCTGTCACCTTAGTGATACATTTTGGGATAGCACCTACAGTTTAAAGCAGAAAATTGGGCACTTTTGAAATTTTCATTTTTGACCAAAATCGACAGATCCGGGGCTTAGGGAATTTCTCATATGCCACAAAACGGTTGAAGCTTCTATTCAAAAATGATGCTCCAAAATCAACTTCTGTCAACTTAGTGATACATTTTGGGATAGTACCTAAAGTTTAAAGCAGAAATTGGGGCACTTTTGAAAATTTCATTTTTGACCAAAATCGACAGGTCCGGGGCTTAGGGAATTTCTCATATGCCACAAAACGGTTGAAGCTCCTGTTCAAAAATGATGCTCCGAAATCAACTTCTGTCACCTTAGTGATACATCTTGGGATAGTACCTAAAGTTTAAAGCAGAAATTAAGGCACTTTTGAAAATTTCATTTTTGACCAAAATCGACAGGTCCGGGGCTTAGGGAATTTCTCATATGCCACAAAACGGTTGAAGCTTCTGTTCAAAAATGATGCTCCGAAATCAACTTCTGTCACCTTAGTGATACATTTTGGGATAGCACCTAAAGTTTAAAGCAAAAATTGGGGCACTTTTGAAATTTTCATTTTTGACCAAAATCGACAGGTCCGGGGCTTAGGGAATTTCTCATATGCCAAAAAACGGTTGAAGCTTCTGTTCAAAAATGATGCTCCGAAATCAACTTCTGTCAACTTAGTGATACATTTTGGGATAGTACCTAAAGTTTAAAGCAGAAATTGTGGCACTTTTGAAAATTTCATTTTTGACCAAAATCGACAGGTCCGGGGCTTAGGGAAATTCTCATATGCCACAAAACGGTTGAAGCTCCTGTTCAAAAATGATGCTCCGAAATCAACTTCTGTCACCTTAGTGATACGTTTTGGGATAGCACCTAAAGTTTAAAGCAGAAATTGGGGCACTTTTGAAATTTTCATTTTTGACCAAAATCGACAGGTCCGGGGCTTAGGGAATTTCTCATATGCCAAAAAACGGTTGAAGCTCCAGTTAAAAAATGATGCTCCGAAATCAACTTCTGTCACCTTAGTGATACATCTTGGGATAGTACCTAAAGTTTAAAGCAGAAATTGAGGCACTTTTGAAAATTTCATTTTTGACCAAAATCGACAGGTCCGGGGCTTAGGGAATTTCTCATATGCCAAAAAAACGGTTGAAGCTCCTGTTCAAAAATGATGCTCCGAAATCAACTTCTGTCAACTTAGTGATACATTTTGGGATAGTACCTAAAGTTTAAAGCAGAAATTGGGGCACTTTTGAAATTTTCATTTTTGACCAAAATCGACAGATACGGGGCTTAGGGAATTTCTCATATGCCACAAAACGGTTGAAGTTTCTGTTCAAAAATGATGCTCCGAAATCAACTTCTATCACCTTAGTGATACATTTTGGGATAGTACCTAAAGTTTAAAGCAGAAATTGGGGCACCTTTGAACTTTTCATTTTTGACCAAAATTGACAGGTCCGGGGCTTAGGGATTTTCTCATATGCCACAAAACGGTTGAAGCTTCTGTTCAAAAATGATGCTCCGAAATCAACTTCTGTCACCTTAGTGATACATTTTGGGATAGTACCTAAAGTTTAAAGCAGAAATTGGGGCACTTTTGAGATTTTCATTTTTGACCAAAATCGACAGTTCAGGGGCTTAGGGAATTTCTCATATGCCACAAAACGGTTGAAGCTTCTGTTCAAAAATGATGCTCCGAAATCAACTTCTGTCAACTTAGTGATACATTTTGGGATAGTACCTAAAGTTTAAAGCAGAAATTGGGGCACTTTTGAGATTTTCATTTTTGACCAAAATCGACAGTTCAGGGGCTTAGGGAATTTCTCATATGCCACAAAACGGTTGAAGCTTCTGTTCAAAAATGATGCTCCGAAATCAACTTCTGTCAACTTAGTGATACATTTTGGGATAGTACCTAAAGTTTAAAGCAGAAATTGGGGCACTTTTGAAATTTTCATTTTTGACCAAAATCGACAGGTCCGAGGCATAGGGAATTTCTCATATGCCACAAAACGGTTGAAGCTCCTGTTCAAAAATGATGCTCCGAAATCAACTTCTGTCACCTTAGAGATACATTTTGGGATAGTACCTAAAGTTTAAAGCAGAAATTGGGGCACTTTCAACATTTTCATTTTTGACCAAAATCGACAGGTCCGGGGCTTAGGGAATTTCTCATATGCCAAAAAACGGTTGAAGCTTCTGTTCAAAAATGATGCTCCGAAATCAACTTCTGTCAACTTAGTGATACATTTTGGGATAGTACCTAAAGTTTAAAGCAGAAATTGGGGCACTTTTGAAATTTTCATTATTGACCAAAATCGACAGGTCCGGGCCTTAGGGATTTTCCCATATGCCACAAAACGGTTGAAGCTCCTGTTCAAAAATGATGCTCCGAAATCAACTTCTGTCACCTTAGTGATACATTTTGGGATAGCACCTACAGTTTAAAGCAGAAAATTGGGCACTTTTGAAATTTTCATTTTTGACCAATATCGACAGGTCCGGGGCTTAGGAAATTTCTCATATGCCAAAAAACGGTTGAAGCTTCTGTTCAAAAATGATGCTCCGAAATCAACTTCTGTCACCTTAGTGATACATTTTGGGATAGTACCTAAAGTTTAAAGCAGAAATTGGGGCACTTTCAAAATTTTCATTTTTGACCAAAATCGACAGGTCCGGGGCATAGGGAATTTCTCATATGCCACAAAACGGTTGAAGCTCCTGTTCAAAAATGATGCTCCGAAATCAACTTCTGTCTCCTTAGAGATACATTTTGGGATAGTACCTAAAGTTTAAAGCAGAAATTGGGGCACTTTCAACATTTTCATTTTTGACCAAAATCGACAGGTCCGGGCCTTAGGGATTTTCTCATATGCCACAAAACGGTTGAAGCTCCTGTTCAAAAATGATGCTCCGAAATCAACTTCTGTCACCTTAGTGATACATTTTGGGATAGCACCTAAAGTTTAAAGCAGAAATTGGGGCACTTTTGAAATTTTCATTTTTGACCAAAATCGACAGGTCCGGGGCTTAGGGAATTTCTCATATGCCAAAAAACGGTTGAAGCTTCTGTTCAAAAATGATGCTCCGAAATCAACTTCTGTCAACTTAGTGATACATTTTGGGATAGTACCTAAAGTTTAAAGCAGAAATTGGGGCACTTTTGAAATTTTCATTTTTGACCAAAATCGACAGGTCCGGGGCTTAGGGAATTTCTCATATGCCACAAAACGGTTGAAGCTCCTGTTCAAAAATGATGCTCCGAAATCAACTTCTTTCACCTTAGAGATACATTTTGGGATAGTACCTAAAGTTTAAAGCAGAAATTGGGGCACTTTCAAAATTTTCATTTTTGACCAAAATCGACAGGTCCGGGCCTTAGGGATTTTCTCATATGCCACAAAACGGTTGAAGCTCCTGTTCAAAAATGATGCTCCGAAATCAACTTCTGTCACCTTAGTGATACATTTTGGGATAGCACCTAAAGTTTAAAGCAGAAATTGGGGCACTTTTGAAATTTTCATTTTTGACCAAAATCGACAGGTCCGGGGCTTAGGGAATTTCTCATATGCCACAAATCGGTTGAAGCTTCTGTTCAAAAATTATGCTCCTAATTCAACTTCTGTCACCTTAGTGATACATTTTGGGATAGCACCTAAAGTTTAAAGCAGAAATTGGGGCACTTTTGACATTTTCATTTTTGACCAAAATCGACAGGTCCAGGGCTTAGGGATTTTCTCATATGCCACAAAACGGTTGAAGCTCCTGTTCAAAAACGATGCTCCGAAATCAACTTCTGTCAACTTAGTGATACATTGTGGGATAGTACCTAAAGTTTAAAGCAGAAATTGGGGCACTTTTGAAATTTTCATTTTTGACCAAAATCGACAGGTCCGGGGCTTAGGGATTTTCTCATATGCCACAAAACGGTTGAAGCTCCTGTTCAAATATGATGCTCCGAAATCAACTTCTGTCACCTTAGTGATACATTTTGGGATAGCACCTACAGTTTAAAGCAGAAAATTGGGCACTTTTGAAATTTTCATTTTTGACCAAAATCGACAGATCCGGGGCTTAGGGAATTTCTCATATGCCACAAAACGGTTGAAGCTTCTCTTCAAAAATGATGCTCCAAAATCAACTTCTGTCAACTTAGTGATACATTTTGGGATAGTACCTAAAGTTTAAAGCAGAAATTGGGGCACTTTTGAAAATTTCATTTTTGACCAAAATCGACAGGTCCGGGGCTTAGGGAATTTCTCATATGCCACAAAACGGTTGAAGCTCCTGTTCAAAAATGATGCTCCGAAATCAACTTCTGTCACCTTAGTGATACATCTTGGGATAGTACCTAAGGTTTAAAGCAGAAATTGGGGCACTTTTGAAAATTTCATTTTTGACCAAAATCGACAGGTCCGGGGCTTAGGGAATTTCTCATATGCCACAAAACGGTTGAAGCTTCTGTTCAAAAATGATGCTCCGAAATCAACTTCTGTCACCTTAGTGATACATTTTGGGATAGCACCTAAAGTTTAAAGCAAAAATTGGGGCACTTTTGAAATTTTCATTTTTGACCAAAATCGACAGGTCCGGGGCTTAGGGAATTTCTCATATGCCAAAAAAACGGTTGAAGCTCCTGTTCAAAAATGATGCTCCGAAATCAACTTCTGTCACCTTAGTGATACATTTTGGGATAGCACCTAAAGTTTAAAGCAGAAATTGGGGCACTTTTGAAATTTTAATTTTTGACCAAAATCGACAGGTCCGGGGCTTAGGGAATTTCTCATATGCCACAAAACGGTTGAAGTTTCTGTTCAAAAATGATGCTCCGAAATCAACTTCTATCACCTTAGTGATACATTTTGGGATAGTACCTAAAGTTTAAAGCAGAAATTGGGGCACCTTTAAACTTTTCATTTTTGACCAAAATTGACAGGTCCGGGGCTTAGGGATTTTCTCATATGCCACAAAACGGTTGAAGCTTCTGTTCAAAAATGATGCTCCGAAATCAACTTCTGTCACCTTAGTGATACATTTTGGGATAGTACCTAAAGTTTAAAGCAGAAATTGGGGCACTTTTGAGATTTTCATTTTTGACCAAAATCGACAGGTCCGGGGCTTAGGGAATTTCTCATATGCCACAAAACGGTTGAAGCTTCTGTTCAAAAATGATGCTCCGAAATCAACTTCTGTCACCTTAGTGATACATTTTGGGATAGCACCTAAAGTTTAAAGCAGAAATTGGGGCACTTTTGAAATTTTAATTTTTGACCAAAATCGACAGGTCCGGGGCTTAGGGAATTTCTCATATGCCAAAAAACGGTTGAAGCTTCTGTTCAAAAATGATGCTCCAAAATCAACTTCTATCACCTTAGTGATACATTTTGGGATAGTACCTAAAGTTTAAAGCAGAAATTGGGGCACTTTTGAAATTTTCATTTTTCATCAAAATCAACAGGTCCGGGGCTTAGGGAATTTCTCATATGCCACAAAACGGTTGAAGCTCCTGTTCAAAAATGATGCTCCGAAATCAACTTCTGTCACCTTAGAGATACATTTTGGGATAGTACCTAAAGTTTAAAGCAGAAATTGGGGCACTTTCAACATTTTCATTTTTGACCAAAATCGACAGGTCCGGGCCTTAGGGATTTTCTCATATGCCACAAAACGGTTGAAGCTCCTGTTCAAAAATGATGCTCCGAAATCAACTTCTGTCACCTTAGTGATACATTTTGGGATAGCACCTAAAGTTTAAAGCAGAAATTGGGGCACTTTTGAAATTTTCATTTTTGACCAAAATCGACAGGTCCGGGGCTTAGGGAATTTCTCATATGCCAAAAAACGGTTGAAGCTTCTGTTCAAAAACGATGCTCCGAAATCAACTTCTGTCACCTTAGTGATACATTTTGGGATAGTACCTAAAGTTTAAAGCAGAAATTGGGGCACTTTTGAAATTTTCATTTTTGACCAAAATCGACAGGTCCGGGGCTTAGGGAATTTCTCATATGTCACAAAACGGTAGAAGCTCCTGTTCAAAAATGATGCTCCGAAATCAACTTCTTTCACCTTAGAGATACATTTTGGGATAGTACCTAAAGTTTAAAGCAGAAATTGGGGCTCTTTCAAAATTTTCATTTTTGACCAAAATCGACAGGTCCGGGCCTTAGGGATTTTCCCATATGCCACAAAACGGTTGAAGCTCCTGTTCAAAAATTATGCTCCGAAATCAACTTCTGTCACCTTAGTGATACATTTTGGGATAGCACCTACAGTTTAAAGCAGAAAATTGGGCACTTTTGAAATTTTCATTTTTGACCAATATCGACAGGTCCGGGGCTTAGGAAATTTCTCATATGCCAAAAAACGGTTGAAGCTTCTGTTCAAAAATGATGCTCCGAAATCAACTTCTGTCACCTTAGTGATACATTTTGGGATAGTACCTAAAGTTTAAAGCAGAAATTGGGGCACTTTCAAAATTTTCATTTTTGACCAAAATCGACAGGTCCGGGGCATAGGGAATTTCTCATATGCCAAAAAACGGTTGAAGCTTCTGTTCAAAAATGATGCTCCGAAATCAACTTCTGTCAACTTAGTGATACATTTTGGGATAGTACCTAAAGTTTAAAGCAGAAATTGGGGCACTTTTGAAATTTTCATTTTTGACCAAAATCGACAGGTCCGGGGCTTAGGGAATTTCTCATATGCCACAAAACGGTTGAAGCTCCTGTTCAAAAATGATGCTCCGAAATCAACTTCTTTCACCTTAGAGATACATTTTGGGATAGTACCTAAAGTTTAAAGCAGAAATTGGGGCACTTTCAAAATTTTCATTTTTGACCAAAATCGACAGGTCCGGGCCTTAGGGATTTTCTCATATGCCACAAAACGGTTGAAGCTCCTGTTCAAAAATGATGCTCCGAAATCAACTTCTGTCACCTTAGTGATACATTTTGGGATAGCACCTAAAGTTTAAAGCAGAAATTGGGGCACTTTTGAAATTTTCATTTTTGACCAAAATCGACAGGTCCGGGGCTTAGGGAATTTCTCATATGCCACAAATCGGTTGAAGCTTCTGTTCAAAAATTATGCTCCTAATTCAACTTCTGTCACCTTAGTGATACATTTTGGGATAGCACCTAAAGTTTAAAGCAGAAATTGGGGCACTTTTGAAATTTTCATTTTTGACCAAAATCGACAGGTCCAGGGCTTAGGGATTTTCTCATATGCCACAAAACGGTTGAAGCTCCTGTTCAAAAACGATGCTCCGAAATCAACTTCTGTCAACTTAGTGATACATTTTGGGATAGTACCTAAAGTTTAAAGCAGAAATTGGGGCACTTTTGAAATTTTCATTTTTGACCAAAATCGACAGGTCCGGGGCTTAGGGATTTTCTCATATGCCACAAAACGGTTGAAGCTCCTGTTCAAATATGATGCTCCGAAATCAACTTCTGTCACCTTAGTGATACATTTTGGGATAGCACCTACAGTTTAAAGCAGAAAATTGGGCACTTTTGAAATTTTCATTTTTGACCAAAATCGACAGATCCGGGGCTTAGGGAATTTCTCATATGCCATAAAACGGTTGAAGCTTCTATTCAAAAATGATGCTCCAAAATCAACTTCTGTCAACTTAGTGATACATTTTGGGATAGTACCTAAAGTTTAAAGCAGAAATTGGGGCACTTTTGAAAATTTCATTTTTGACCAAAATCGACAGGTCCGGGGCTTAGGGAATTTCTCATATGCCACAAAACGGTTGAAGCTCCTGTTCAAAAATGATGCTCCGAAATCAACTTCTGTCACCTTAGTGATACATCTTGGGATAGTACCTAAAGTTTAAAGCAGAAATTGGGGCACTTTTGAAAATTTCATTTTTGACCAAAATCGACAGGTCCGGGGCTTAGGGAATTTCTCATATGCCACAAAACGGTTGAAGTTTCTGTTCAAAAATGATGCTCCGAAATCAACTTCTATCACCTTAGTGATACATTTTGGGATAGTACCTAAAGTTTAAAGCAGAAATTGGGGCACCTTTGAACTTTTCATTTTTGACCAAAATTGACAGGTCCGGGGCTTAGGGATTTTCTCATATGCCACAAAACGGTTGAAGCTTCTGTTCAAAAATGATGCTCCGAAATCAACTTCTGTCACCTTAGTGATACATTTTGGGATAGTACCTAAAGTTTAAAGCAGAAATTGGGGCACTTTTGAGATTTTCATTTTTGACCAAAATCGACAGGTCCGGGGCTTAGGGAATTTCTCATATGCCACAAAACGGTTGAAGCTTCTGTTCAAAAATGATGCTCCGAAATCAACTTCTGTCACCTTAGTGATACATTTTGGGATAGCACCTAAAGTTTAAAGCAGAAATTGGGGCACTTTTGAAATTTTCATTTTTGACCAAAATCGACAGGTCCGGGGCTTAGGGAATTTCTCATATGCCAAAAAACGGTTGAAGCTTCTGTTCAAAAATGATGCTCCAAAATCAACTTCTATCACCTTAGTGATACATTTTGGGATAGTACCTAAAGTTTAAAGCAGAAATTGGGGCACTTTTGAAATTTTCATTTTTCACCAAAATCGACAGGTCCGGGGCTTAGGGAATTTCTCATATGCCACAAAACGGTTGAAGCTCCTGTTCAAAAATGATGCTCCGAAATCAACTTCTGTCACCTTAGAGATACATTTTGGGATAGTACCTAAAGTTTAAAGCAGAAATTGGGGCACTTTCAACATTTTCATTTTTGACCAAAATCGACAGGTCCGGGCCTTAGGGATTTTCTCATATGCCACAAAACGGTTGAAGCTCCTGTTCAAAAATGATGCTCCGAAATCAACTTCTGTCACCTTAGTGATACATTTTGGGATAGCACCTAAAGTTTAAAGCAGAAATTGGGGCACTTTTGAAATTTTCATTTTTGACCAAAATCGACAGGTCCGGGGCTTAGGGAATTTCTCATATGTCACAAAACGGTAGAAGCTCCTGTTCAAAAATGATGCTCCGAAATCAACTTCTTTCACCTTAGAGATACATTTTGGGATAGTACCTAAAGTTTAAAGCAGAAATTGGGGCTCTTTCAAAATTTTCATTTTTGACCAAAATCGACAGGTCCGGGCCTTAGGGATTTTCCCATATGCCACAAAACGGTTGATGCTCCTGTTCAAAAATGATGCTCCGAAATCAACTTCTGTCACCTTAGTGATACATTTTGGGATAGCACCTACAGTTTAAAGCAGAAAATTGGGCACTTTTGAAATTTTCATTTTTGACCAATATCGACAGGTCCGGGGCTTAGGAAATTTCTCATATGCCAAAAAACGGTTGAAGCTTCTGTTCAAAAATGATGCTCCGAAATCAACTTCTGTCACCTTAGTGATACATTTTGGGATAGTACCTAAAGTTTAAAGCAGAAATTGGGGCACTTTCAAAATTTTCATTTGTGACCAAAATCGACAGGTCCGGGGCATAGGGAATTTCTCATATGCCAAAAAACGGTTGAAGCTTCTGTTCAAAAATGATGCTCCGAAATCAACTTCTGTCAACTTAGTGATACATTTTGGGATAGTACCTAAAGTTTAAAGCAGAAATTGGGGCACTTTTGAAATTTTCATTTTTGACCAAAATCGACAGGTCCGGGGCTTAGGGAATTTCTCATATGCCACAAAACGGTTGAAGCTCCTGTTCAAAAATGATGCTCCGAAATCAACTTCTTTCACCTTAGAGATACATTTTGGGATAGTACCTAAAGTTTAAAGCAGAAATTGGGGCACTTTCAAAATTTTCATTTTTGACCAAAATCGACAGGTCCGGGCCTTAGGGATTTTCTCATATGCCACAAAACGGTTGAAGCTCCTGTTCAAAAATGATGCTCCGAAATCAACTTCTGTCACCTTAGTGATACATTTTGGGATAGCACCTAAAGTTTAAAGCAGAAATTGGGGCACTTTTGAAATTTTCATTTTTGACCAAAATCGACAGGTCCGGGGCTTAGGGAATTTCTCATATGCCACAAATCGGTTGAAGCTTCTGTTCAAAAATTATGCTCCTAATTCAACTTCTGTCACCTTAGTGATACATTTTGGGATAGCACCTAAAGTTTAAAGCAGAAATTGGGGCACTTTTGAAATTTTCATTTTTGACCAAAATCGACAGGTCCAGGGCTTAGGGATTTTCTCATATGCCACAAAACGGTTGAAGCTCCTGTTCAAAAACGATGCTCCGAAATCAACTTCTGTCAACTTAGTGATACATTTTGGGATAGTACCTAAAGTTTAAAGCAGAAATTGGGGCACTTTTGAAATTTTCATTTTTGACCAAAATCGACAGGTCCGGGGCTTAGGGATTTTCTCATATGCCACAAAACGGTTGAAGCTCCTGTTCAAATATGATGCTCCGAAATCAACTTCTGTCACCTTAGTGATACATTTTGGGATAGCACCTAAAGTTTAAAGCAGAAAATTGGGCACTTTTGAAATTTTCATTTTTGACCAAAATCGACAGATCCGGGGCTTAGGGAATTTCTCATATGCCACAAAACGGTTGAAGCTTCTATTCAAAAATGATGCTCCAAAATCAACTTCTGTCAACTTAGTGATACATTTTGGGATAGTACCTAAAGTTTAAAGCAGAAATTGGGGCACTTTTGAAAATTTCATTTTTGACCAAAATCGACAGGTCCGGGGCTTAGGGAATTTCTCATATGCCACAAAACGGTTGAAGCTCCTGTTCAAAAATGATGCTCCGAAATCAACTTCTGTCACCTTAGTGATACATCTTGGGATAGTACCTAAAGTTTAAAGCAGAAATTGGGGCACTTTTGAAAATTTCATTTTTGACCAAAATCGACAGGTCCGGGGCTTAGGGAATTTCTCATATGCCAAAAAAACGGTTGAAGCTCCTGTTCAAAAATGATGCTCCGAAATCAACTTCTGTCAACTTAGTGATACATTTTGGGATAGTACCTAAAGTTTAAAGCAGAAATTGGGGCACTTTTGAAATTTTAATTTTTGACCAAAATCGACAGATCCGGGGCTTAGGGAATTTCTCATATGCCACAAAACGGTTGAAGTTTCTGTTCAAAAATGATGCTCCGAAATCAACTTCTATCACCTTAGTGATACATTTTGGGATAGTACCTAAAGTTTAAAGCAGAAATTGGGGCACCTTTGAACTTTTCATTTTTGACCAAAATTGACAGGTCCGGGGCTTAGGGATTTTCTCATATGCCACAAAACGGTTGAAGCTTCTGTTCAAAAATGATGCTCCGAAATCAACTTCTGTCACCTTAGTGATACATTTTGAGATAGTACCTAAAGTTTAAAGCAGAAATTGGGGCACTTTTGAGATTTTCATTTTTGACCAAAATCGACAGGTCCGGGGCTTAGGGAATTTCTCATATGCCACAAAACGGTTGAAGCTTCTGTTCAAAAATGATGCTCCGAAATCAACTTCTGTCACCTTAGTGATACATTTTGGGATAGCACCTAAAGTTTAAAGCAGAAATTGGGGCACTTTTGAAATTTTCATTTTTGACCAAAATCGACAGGTCCGGGGCTTAGGGAATTTCTCATATGCCAAAAAACGGTTGAAGCTTCTGTTCAAAAATGATGCTCCAAAATCAACTTCTATCACCTTAGTGATACATTTTGGGATAGTACCTAAAGTTTAAAGCAGAAATTGGGGCACTTTTGAAATTTTCATTTTTCACCAAAATCGACAGGTCCGGGGCTTAGGGAATTTCTCATATGCCACAAAACGGTTGAAGCTCCTGTTCAAAAATGATGCTCCGAAATCAACTTCTGTCACCTTAGAGATACATTTTGGGATAGTACCTAAAGTTTAAAGCAGAAATTGGGGCACTTTCAACATTTTCATTTTTGACCAAAATCGACAGGTCCGGGCCTTAGGGATTTTCTCATATGCCACAAAACGGTTGAAGCTCCTGTTCAAAAATGATGCTCCGAAATCAACTTCTGTCACCTTAGTGATACATTTTGGGATAGCACCTAAAGTTTAAAGCAGAAATTGGGGCACTTTTGAAATTTTCATTTTTGACCAAAATCGACAGGTCCGGGGCTTAGGGAATTTCTCATATGTCACAAAACGGTAGAAGCTCCTGTTCAAAAATGATGCTCCGAAATCAACTTCTTTCACCTTAGAGATACATTTTGGGATAGTACCTAAAGTTTAAAGCAGAAATTGGGGCTCTTTCAAAATTTTCATTTTTGACCAAAATCGACAGGTCCGGGCCTTAGGGATTTTCCCATATGCCACAAAACGGTTGATGCTCCTGTTCAAAAATGATGCTCCGAAATCAACTTCTGTCACCTTAGTGATACATTTTGGGATAGCACCTACAGTTTAAAGCAGAAAATTGGGCACTTTTGAAATTTTCATTTTTGACCAATATCGACAGGTCCGGGGCTTAGGAAATTTCTCATATGCCAAAAAACGGTTGAAGCTTCTGTTCAAAAATGATGCTCCGAAATCAACTTCTGTCACCTTAGTGATACATTTTGGGATAGTACCTAAAGTTTAAAGCAGAAATTGGGGCACTTTCAAAATTTTCATTTGTGACCAAAATCGACAGGTCCGGGGCATAGGGAATTTCTCATATGCCAAAAAACGGTTGAAGCTTCTGTTCAAAAATGATGCTCCGAAATCAACTTCTGTCAACTTAGTGATACATTTTGGGATAGTACCTAAAGTTTAAAGCAGAAATTGGGGCACTTTTGAAATTTTCATTTTTGACCAAAATCGACAGGTCCGGGGCTTAGGGAATTTCTCATATGCCACAAAACGGTTGAAGCTCCTGTTCAAAAATGATGCTCCGAAATCAACTTCTTTCACCTTAGAGATACATTTTGGGATAGTACCTAAAGTTTAAAGCAGAAATTGGGGCACTTTCAAAATTTTCATTTTTGACCAAAATCGACAGGTCCGGGCCTTAGGGATTTTCTCATATGCCACAAAACGGTTGAAGCTCCTGTTCAAAAATGATGCTCCGAAATCAACTTCTGTCACCTTAGTGATACATTTTGGGATAGCACCTAAAGTTTAAAGCAGAAATTGGGGCACTTTTGAAATTTTCATTTTTGACCAAAATCGACAGGTCCGGGGCTTAGGGAATTTCTCATATGCCACAAATCGGTTGAAGCTTCTGTTCAAAAATTATGCTCCTAATTCAACTTCTGTCACCTTAGTGATACATTTTGGGATAGCACCTAAAGTTTAAAGCAGAAATTGGGGCACTTTTGAAATTTTCATTTTTGACCAAAATCGACAGGTCCAGGGCTTAGGGATTTTCTCATATGCCACAAAACGGTTGAAGCTCCTGTTCAAAAACGATGCTCCGAAATCAACTTCTGTCAACTTAGTGATACATTTTGGGATAGTACCTAAAGTTTAAAGCAGAAATTGGGGCACTTTTGAAATTTTCATTTTTGACCAAAATCGACAGGTCCGGGGCTTAGGGATTTTCTCATATGCCACAAAACGGTTGAAGCTCCTGTTCAAATATGATGCTCCGAAATCAACTTCTGTCACCTTAGTGATACATTTTGGGATAGCACCTAAAGTTTAAAGCAGAAAATTGGGCACTTTTGAAATTTTCATTTTTGACCAAAATCGACAGATCCGGGGCTTAGGGAATTTCTCATATGCCACAAAACGGTTGAAGCTTCTATTCAAAAATGATGCTCCAAAATCAACTTCTGTCAACTTAGTGATACATTTTGGGATAGTACCTAAAGTTTAAAGCAGAAATTGGGGCACTTTTGAAAATTTCATTTTTGACCAAAATCGACAGGTCCGGGGCTTAGGGAATTTCTCATATGCCACAAAACGGTTGAAGCTCCTGTTCAAAAATGATGCTCCGAAATCAACTTCTGTCACCTTAGTGATACATCTTGGGATAGTACCTAAAGTTTAAAGCAGAAATTGGGGCACTTTTGAAAATTTCATTTTTGACCAAAATCGACAGGTCCGGGGCTTAGGGAATTTCTCATATGCCACAAAACGGTTGAAGCTTCTGTTCAAAAATGATGCTCCGAAATCAACTTCTGTCACCTTAGTGATACATTTTGGGATAGCACCTAAAGTTTAAAGCAAAAATTGGGGCACTTTTGAAATTTTCATTTTTGACCAAAATCGACAGGTCCGGGGCTTAGGGAAATTCTCATATGCCACAAAACGGTTGAAGCTCCTGTTCAAAAATGATGCTCCGAAATCAACTTCTGTCACCTTAGTGATACATTTTGGGATAGCACCTAAAGTTTAAAGCAGAAATTGGGGCACTTTTGAAATTTTCATTTTTGACCAAAATCGACAGGTCCGGGGCGTAGGGAATTTCTCATATGCCAAAAAACGGTTGAAGCTCCTGTTAAAAAATGATGCTCCGAAATCAACTTCTGTCACCTTAGTGATACATCTTGGGATAGTACCTAAAGTTTAAAGCAGAAATTGGGGCACTTTTGAAAATTTCATTTTTGACCAAAATCGACAGGTCCGGGGCTTAGGGAATTTCTCATATGCCAAAAAAACGGTTGAAGCTCCTGTTCAAAAATGATGCTCCGAAATCAACTTCTGTCAACTTAGTGATACATTTTGGGATAGTACCTAAAGTTTAAAGCAGAAATTGGGGCACTTTTGAAATTTTCATTTTTGACCAAAATCGACAGATCCAGGGCTTAGGGAATTTCTCATATGCCACAAAACGGTTGAAGTTTCTGTTCAAAAATGATGCTCCGAAATCAACTTCTATCACCTTAGTGATACATTTTGGGATAGTACCTAAAGTTTAAAGCAGAAATTGGGGCACCTTTGAACTTTTCATTTTTGACCAAAATTGATAGGTCCGGGGCTTAGGGATTTTCTCATATGCCACAAAACGGTTGAAGCTTCTGTTCAAAAATGATGCTCCGAAATCAACTTCTGTCACCTTAGTGATACATTTTGGGATAGTACCTAAAGTTTAAAGCAGAAATTGGGGCACTTTTGAGATTTTCATTTTTGACCAAAATCGACAGGTCCGGGGCTTAGGGAATTTCTCATATGCCAAAAAACGGTTGAAGCTTCTGTTCAAAAATGATGCTCCAAAATCAACTTCTATCACCTTAGTGATACATTTTGGGATAGTACCTAAAGTTTAAAGCAGAAATTGGGGCACTTTTGAAATTTTCACTTTTCACCAAAATCGACAGGTCCGGGGCTTAGGGAATTTCTCATATGCCACAAAACGGTTGAAGCTCCTGTTCAAAAATGATGCTCCGAAATCAACTTCTGTCACCTTAGAGATACATTTTGGGATAGTACCTAAAGTTTAAAGCAGAAATTGGGGCACTTTCAAAATTTTCATTTTTGACCAAAATCGACAGGTCCGGGGCATAGGGAATTTCTCATATGCCACAAAACGGTTGAAGCTCCTGTTCAAAAATGATGCTCCGAAATCAACTTCTGTCTCCTTAGAGATACATTTTGGGATAGTACCTAAAGTTTAAAGCAGAAATTGGGGCACTTTTGAAATTTTCATTTTTGACCAAAATCGACAGGTCCGGGGCTTAGGGAATTTCTCATATGCCAAAAAACGGTTGAAGCTCCTGTTCAAAAATGATGCTCCGAAATCAACTTCTGTCACCTTAGTGATACATTTTGGGATAGCACCTAAAGTTTAAAGCAGAAATTGGGGCACTTTTGAAATTTTCATTTTTGACCAAAATCGACAGGTCCGGGGCTTAGGGAATTTCTCATATGCCAAAAAACGGTTGAAGCTTCTGTTCAAAAATGATGCTCCGAAATCAACT
Organism: Pseudophryne corroboree; assembly: GCF_028390025.1. Classification (NCBI taxonomy): domain Eukaryota; kingdom Metazoa; phylum Chordata; class Amphibia; order Anura; family Myobatrachidae; genus Pseudophryne; species Pseudophryne corroboree. The sequence continues at coordinate 1,376,980 of NW_026967603.1, read as the reverse complement.
TCTGTCACCTTAGTGATACATTTTGGGATAGCACCTAAAGTTTAAAGCAGAAATTGGGGCACTTTTGAAATTTTCATTTTTGACCAAAATCGACAGGTCCGGGGCTTAGGGAATTTCTCATATGCCACAAATCGGTTGAAGCTTCTGTTCAAAAATTATGCTCCTAATTCAACTTCTGTCACCTTAGTGATACATTTTGGGATAGCACCTACAGTTTAAAGCAGAAAATTGGGCACTTTTGAAATTTTCATTTTTGACCAAAATCGACAGGTCCGGGCCTTAGGGATTTTCCCATATGCCACAAAACGGTTGAAGCTCCTGTTCAAAAATGATGCTCTGAAATCAACTTCTGTCACCTTAGTGATACATTTTGGGATAGCACCTACAGTTTAAAGCAGAAAATTGGGCACTTTTGAAATTTTCATTTTTGACCAATATCGACAGGTCCGGGGCTTAGGAAATTTCTCATATGCCAAAAAACGGTTGAAGCTTCTGTTCAAAAATGATGCTCCGAAATCAACTTCTGTCACCTTAGTGATACATTTTGGGATAGTACCTAAAGTTTAAAGCAGAAATTGGGGCACTTTCAAAATTTTCATTTTTGACCAAAATCGACAGGTCCGGGCCTTAGGGATTTTCTCATATGCCACAAAACGGTTGAAGCTCCTGTTCAAAAATGATGCTCCGAAATCAACTTCTGTCACCTTAGTGATACATTTTGGGATAGTACCTAAAGTTTAAAGCAGAAATTGGGGCACTTTTGAAAATTTCATTTTTGACCAAAATCGACAGGTCCGGGGCTTAGGGAATTTCTCATATGCCAAAAAACGGTTGAAGCTTCTGTTCAAAAATGATGCTCCAAAATCAACTTCTATCACCTTAGTGATACATTTTGGGATAGTACCTAAAGTTTAAAGCAGAAATTGGGGCACTTTTGAAATTTTCATTTTTGACCAAAATCGACAGGTCCGGGGCTTAGGGAATTTCTCATATGCCACAAAACGGTTGAAGCTCCTGTTCAAAAATGATGCTCCGAAATCAACTTCTGTCACCTTAGTGATACATTTTGGGATAGTACCTAAAGTTTAAAGCAGAAATTGGGGCACTTTCAAAATTTTCATTTTTGACTAAAATCGACAGGTCCGGGCCTTAGGGATTTTCTCATATGCCACAAAACGGTTGAATTTCCTGTTCAAAAATGATGCTCCGAAATCAACTTCTGTCACCTTAGTGATACATTTTGGGATAGCACCTAAAGTTTAAAGCAGAAATTGGGGCACTTTTGAAATTTTCATTTTTGACCAAAATCGACAGGTCCGGGGCTTAGGGAATTTCTCATATGCCACAAATCGGTTGAAGCTTCTGTTCAAAAATTATGCTCCGAAATCAACTTCTGTCACCTTACTGATACATTTTGGGATAGCACCTAAAGTTTAAAGCAGAAATTGGGGCACTTTTGAAATTTTCATTTTTGACCAAAATCGACAGGTCCGGGGCTTAGGGATTTTCTCATATGCCACAAAACGGTTGAAGCTCCTGTTCAAATATGATGCTCCGAAATCAACTTCTGTCACCTTAGTGATACATTTTGTGATAGCACCTAAAGTTTAAAGCAGAAAATTGGGCACTTTTGAAATTTTCATTTTTGACCAAAATCGACAGGTCCGGGCCTTAGGGATTTTCCCATATGCCACAAAACGGTTGAAGCTCCTGTTCAAAAATGATGCTCCGAAATCAACTTCTGTCACCTTAGTGATACATTTTGGGATAGCACCTACAGTTTAAAGCAGAAATTGGGGCACTTTTGAAAATTTCATTTTTGACCAAAATCGACAGGTCCGGGGCTTAGGGAATTTCTCATATGCCACAAAACGGTTGAAGCTCCTGTTCAAAAATGATGCTCCGAAATCAACTTCTGTCACCTTAGTGATACATCTTGGGATAGTACCTAAAGTTTAAAGCAGAAATTGGGGCACTTTTGAAAATTTCATTTTTGACCAAAATCGACAGGTCCGGGGCTTAGGGAATTTCTCATATGCCACAAAACGGTTGAAGCTTCTGTTCAAAAATGATGCTCCGAAATCAACTTCTGTCACCTTAGTGATACATTTTGGGATAGCACCTAAAGTTTAAAGCAAAAATTGGGGCACTTTTGAAAATTTCATTTTTGACCAAAATCGACAGGTCCGGGGCTTAGGGAATTTCTCATATGCCAAAAAACGGTTGAAGCTTCTGTTCAAAAATGATGCTCCGAAATCAACTTCTGTCAACTTAGTGATACATTTTGGGATAGTACCTAAAGTTTAAAGCAGAAATTGTGGCACTTTTGAAAATTTCATTTTTGACCAAAATCGACAGGTCCGGGGCTTAGGGAAATTCTCATATGCCACAAAACGGTTGAAGCTCCTGTTCAAAAATGATGCTCCGAAATCAACTTCTGTCACCTTAGTGATACATTTTGGGATAGCACCTAAAGTTTAAAGCAGAAATTGGGGCACTTTTGAAATTTTCATTTTTGACCAAAATCGACAGGTCCGGGGCTTAGGGAATTTCTCATATGCCAAAAAACGGTTGAAGCTCCTGTTAAAAAATGATGCTCCGAAATCAACTTCTGTCACCTTAGTGATACATCTTGGGATAGTACCTAAAGTTTAAAGCAGAAATTGGGGCACTTTTGAAAATTTCATTTTTGACCAAAATCGACAGGTCCGGGGCTTAGGGAATTTCTCATATGCCAAAAAAAACGGTTGAAGCTCCTGTTCAAAAATGATGCTCCGAAATCAACTTCTGTCAACTTAGTGATACATTTTGGGATAGTACCTAAAGTTTAAAGCAGAAATTGGGGCACTTTTGAAATTTTCATTTTTGACCAAAATCGACAGATCCGGGGCTTAGGGAATTTCTCATATGCCACAAAACGGTTGAAGTTTCTGTTCAAAAATGATGCTCCGAAATCAACTTCTATCACCTTAGTGATACATTTTGGGATAGTACCTAAAGTTTAAAGCAGAAATTGGGGCACTTTTGAAATTTTCATTTTTGACCAAAATCGACAGGTCCGGGGCTTAGGGAATTTCTCATATGTCACAAAACGGTTGAAGCTCCTGTTCAAAAATGATGCTCCGAAATCAACTTCTTTCACCTTAGAGATACATTTTGGGATAGTACCTAAAGTTTAAAGCAGAAATTGGGGCACTTTCAAAATTTTCATTTTTGACCAAAATCGACAGGTCCGGGCCTTAGGGATTTTCCCATATGCCACAAAACGGTTGAAGCTCCTGTTCAAAAATGATGCTCCGAAATCAACTTCTGTCACCTTAGTGATACATTTTGTGATAGCACCTAAAGTTTAAAGCAGAAAATTGGGCACTTTTGAAATTTTCATTTTTGACCAAAATCGACAGGTCCGGGCCTTAGGGATTTTCCCATATGCCACAAAACGGTTGAAGCTCCTGTTCAAAAATGATGCTCCGAAATCAACTTCTGTCACCTTAGTGATACATTTTGGGATAGCACCTACAGTTTAAAGCAGAAATTGGGGCACTTTTGAAATTTTCATTTTTGACCAAAATCGACAGGTCCGGGGCTTAGGGAATTTCTCATATGCCAAAAAACGGTTGAAGCTTCTGTTCAAAAATGATGCTCCGAAATCAACTTCTGTCAACTTAGTGATACATTTTGGGATAGTACCTAAAGTTTAAAGCAGAAATTGGGGCACTTTTGAAATTTTCATTTTTGACCAAAATCGACAGGTCCGGGGCTTAGGGAATTTCTCATATGCCACAAAACGGTTGAAGCTCCTGTTCAAAAATGATGCTCCGAAATCAACTTCTTTCACCTTAGAGATACATTTTGGGATAGTACCTAAAGTTTAAAGCAGAAATTGGGGCACTTTCAAAATTTTCATTTTTGACCAAAATCGACAGGTCCGGGCCTTAGGGATTTTCTCATATGCCACAAAACGGTTGAAGCTCCTGTTCAAAAATGATGCTCCGAAATCAACTTCTGTCACCTTAGTGATACATTTTGGGATAGCACCTAAAGTTTAAAGCAGAAATTGGGGCACTTTTGAAATTTTCATTTTTGACCAAAATCGACAGGTCCGGGGCTTAGGGAATTTCTCATATGCCACAAATCGGTTGAAGCTTCTGTTCAAAAATTATGCTCCTAATTCAACTTCTGTCACCTTAGTGATACATTTTGGGATAGCACCTACAGTTTAAAGCAGAAAATTGGGCACTTTTGAAATTTTCATTTTTTTGACCAAAATCGACAGGTCCGGGCCTTAGGGATTTTCCCATATGCCACAAAACGGTTGAAGCTCCTGTTCAAAAATGATGCTCTGAAATCAACTTCTGTCACCTTAGTGATACATTTTGGGATAGCACCTACAGTTTAAAGCAGAAAATTGGGCACTTTTGAAATTTTCATTTTTGACCAATATCGACAGGTCCGGGGCTTAGGAAATTTCTCATATGCCAAAAAACGGTTGAAGCTTCTGTTCAAAAATGATGCTCCGAAATCAACTTCTGTCACCTTAGTGATACATTTTGGGATAGTACCTAAAGTTTAAAGCAGAAATTGGGGCACTTTCAAAATTTTCATTTTTGACCAAAATCGACAGGTCCGGGCCTTAGGGATTTTCTCATATGCCACAAAACGGTTGAAGCTCCTGTTCAAAAATGATGCTCCGAAATCAACTTCTGTCACCTTAGTGATACATTTTGGGATAGTACCTAAAGTTTAAAGCAGAAATTGGGGCACTTTTGAAAATTTCATTTTTGACCAAAATCGACAGGTCCGGGGCTTAGGGAATTTCTCATATGCCAAAAAACGGTTGAAGCTTCTGTTCAAAAATGATGCTCCAAAATCAACTTCTATCACCTTAGTGATACATTTTGGGATAGTACCTAAAGTTTAAAGCAGAAATTGGGGCACTTTTGAAATTTTCATTTTTGACCAAAATCGACAGGTCCGGGGCTTAGGGAATTTCTCATATGCCACAAAACGGTTGAAGCTCCTGTTCAAAAATGATGCTCCGAAATCAACTTCTGTCACCTTAGTGATACATTTTGGGATAGTACCTAAAGTTTAAAGCAGAAATTGGGGCACTTTCAAAATTTTCATTTTTGACTAAAATCGACAGGTCCGGGCCTTAGGGATTTTCTCATATGCCACAAAACGGTTGAATTTCCTGTTCAAAAATGATGCTCCGAAATCAACTTCTGTCACCTTAGTGATACATTTTGGGATAGCACCTAAAGTTTAAAGCAGAAATTGGGGCACTTTTGAAATTTTCATTTTTGACCAAAATCGACAGGTCCGGGGCTTAGGGAATTTCTCATATGCCACAAATCGGTTGAAGCTTCTGTTCAAAAATTATGCTCCGAAATCAACTTCTGTCACCTTACTGATACATTTTGGGATAGCACCTAAAGTTTAAAGCAGAAATTGGGGCACTTTTGAAATTTTCATTTTTGACCAAAATCGACAGGTCCGGGGCTTAGGGATTTTCTCATATGCCACAAAACGGTTGAAGCTCCTGTTCAAATATGATGCTCCGAAATCAACTTCTGTCACCTTAGTGATACATTTTGTGATAGCACCTAAAGTTTAAAGCAGAAAATTGGGCACTTTTGAAATTTTCATTTTTGACCAAAATCGACAGGTCCGGGCCTTAGGGATTTTCCCATATGCCACAAAACGGTTGAAGCTCCTGTTCAAAAATGATGCTCCGAAATCAACTTCTGTCACCTTAGTGATACATTTTGGGATAGCACCTACAGTTTAAAGCAGAAATTGGGGCACTTTTGAAAATTTCATTTTTGACCAAAATCGACAGGTCCGGGGCTTAGGGAATTTCTCATATGCCACAAAACGGTTGAAGCTCCTGTTCAAAAATGATGCTCCGAAATCAACTTCTGTCACCTTAGTGACACATCTTGGGATAGTACCTAAAGTTTAAAGCAGAAATTGGGGCACTTTTGAAAATTTCATTTTTGACCAAAATCGACAGGTCCGGGGCTTAGGGAATTTCTCATATGCCACAAAACGGTTGAAGCTTCTGTTCAAAAATGATGCTCCGAAATCAACTTCTGTCACCTTAGTGATACATTTTGGGATAGCACCTAAAGTTTAAAGCAAAAATTGGGGCACTTTTGAAATTTTCATTTTTGACCAAAATCGACAGGTCCGGGGCTTAGGGAATTTCTCATATGCCAAAAAACGGTTGAAGCTTCTGTTCAAAAATGATGCTCCGAAATCAACTTCTGTCAACTTAGTGATACATTTTGGGATAGTACCTAAAGTTTAAAGCAGAAATTGTGGCACTTTTGAAAATTTCATTTTTGACCAAAATCGACAGGTCCGGGGCTTAGGGAAATTCTCATATGCCACAAAACGGTTGAAGCTCCTGTTCAAAAATGATGCTCCGAAATCAACTTCTGTCACCTTAGTGATACATTTTGGGATAGCACCTAAAGTTTAAAGCAGAAATTGGGGCACTTTTGAAATTTTCATTTTTGACCAAAATCGACAGGTCCGGGGCTTAGGGAATTTCTCATATGCCAAAAAACGGTTGAAGCTCCTGTTAAAAAATGATGCTCCGAAATCAACTTCTGTCACCTTAGTGATACATCTTGGGATAGTACCTAAAGTTTAAAGCAGAAATTGGGGCACTTTTGAAAATTTCATTTTTGACCAAAATCGACAGGTCCGGGGCTTAGGGAATTTCTCATATGCCAAAAAAAACGGTTGAAGCTCCTGTTCAAAAATGATGCTCCGAAATCAACTTCTGTCAACTTAGTGATACATTTTGGGATAGTACCTAAAGTTTAAAGCAGAAATTGGGGCACTTTTGAAATTTTCATTTTTGACCAAAATCGACAGATCCGGGGCTTAGGGAATTTCTCATATGCCACAAAACGGTTGAAGTTTCTGTTCAAAAATGATGCTCCGAAATCAACTTCTATCACCTTAGTGATACATTTTGGGATAGTACCTAAAGTTTAAAGCAGAAATTGGGGCACTTTTGAAATTTTCATTTTTGACCAAAATCGACAGGTCCGGGGCTTAGGGAATTTCTCATATGTCACAAAACGGTTGAAGCTCCTGTTCAAAAATGATGCTCCGAAATCAACTTCTTTCACCTTAGAGATACATTTTGGGATAGTACCTAAAGTTTAAAGCAGAAATTGGGGCACTTTCAAAATTTTCATTTTTGACCAAAATCGACAGGTCCGGGCCTTAGGGATTTTCCCATATGCCACAAAACGGTTGAAGCTCCTGTTCAAAAATGATGCTCCGAAATCAACTTCTGTCACCTTAGTGATACATTTTGTGATAGCACCTAAAGTTTAAAGCAGAAAATTGGGCACTTTTGAAATTTTCATTTTTGACCAAAATCGACAGGTCCGGGCCTTAGGGATTTTCCCATATGCCACAAAACGGTTGAAGCTCCTGTTCAAAAATGATGCTCCGAAATCAACTTCTGTCACCTTAGTGATACATTTTGGGATAGCACCTACAGTTTAAAGCAGAAATTGGGGCACTTTTGAAAATTTCATTTTTGACCAAAATCGACAGGTCCGGGGCTTAGGGAATTTCTCATATGCCACAAAACGGTTGAAGCTCCTGTTCAAAAATGATGCTCCGAAATCAACTTCTGTCACCTTAGTGATACATCTTGGGATAGTACCTAAAGTTTAAAGCAGAAATTGGGGCACTTTTGAAAATTTCATTTTTGACCAAAATCGACAGGTCCGGGGCTTAGGGAATTTCTCATATGCCACAAAACGGTTGAAGCTTCTGTTCAAAAATGATGCTCCGAAATCAACTTCTGTCACCTTAGTGATACATTTTGGGATAGCACCTAAAGTTTAAAGCAAAAATTGGGGCACTTTTGAAATTTTCATTTTTGACCAAAATCGACAGGTCCGGGGCTTAGGGAAATTCTCATATGCCACAAAACGGTTGAAGCTCCTGTTCAAAAATGATGCTCCGAAATCAACTTCTGTCACCTTAGTGATACATTTTGGGATAGCACCTAAAGTTTAAAGCAGAAATTGGGGCACTTTTGAAATTTTCATTTTTGACCAAAATCGACAGGTCCGGGGCTTAGGGAATTTCTCATATGCCAAAAAACGGTTGAAGCTCCTGTTCAAAAATGATGCTCCGAAATCAACTTCTGTCACCTTAGTGATACATTTTGGGATAGCACCTACAGTTTAAAGCAGAAATTGGGGCACTTTTGAAAATTTCATTTTTGACCAAAATCGACAGGTCCGGGGCTTAGGGAATTTCTCATATGCCACAAAACGGTTGAAGCTCCTGTTCAAAAATGATGCTCCGAAATCAACTTCTGTCACCTTAGTGATACATCTTGGGATAGTACCTAAAGTTTAAAGCAGAAATTGGGGCACTTTTGAAAATTTCATTTTTGACCAAAATCGACAGGTCCGGGGCTTAGGGAATTTCTCATATGCCACAAAACGGTTGAAGCTTCTGTTCAAAAATGATGCTCCGAAATCAACTTCTGTCACCTTAGTGATACATTTTGGGATAGCACCTAAAGTTTAAAGCAAAAATTGGGGCACTTTTGAAATTTTCATTTTTGACCAAAATCGACAGGTCCGGGGCTTAGGGAAATTCTCATATGCCACAAAACGGTTGAAGCTCCTGTTCAAAAATGATGCTCCGAAATCAACTTCTGTCACCTTAGTGATAAATTTTGGGATAGCACCTAAAGTTTAAAGCAGAAATTGGGGCACTTTTGAAATTTTCATTTTTGACCAAAATCGACAGGTCCGGGGCTTAGGGAATTTCTCATATGCCAAAAAACGGTTGAAGCTCCTGTTAAAAAATGATGCTCCGAAATCAACTTCTGTCACCTTAGTGATACATCTTGGGATAGTACCTAAAGTTTAAAGCAGAAATTGGGGCACTTTTGAAATTTTCATTTTTGACCAAAATCGACAGGTCCGGGGCTTAGGAAATTTCTCATATGCCAAAAAACGGTTGAAGCTTCTGTTCAAAAATGATGCTCCGAAATCAACTTCTGTCACCTTAGTGATACATTTTGGGATAGTACCTAAAGTTTAAAGCAGAAATTGGGGCACTTTTGAAATTTTCATTTTTGACCAAAATCGACAGGTCCGGGGCTTAGGGAATTTCTCATATGCCACAAAACGGTTGAAGCTCCTGTTCAAAAATGATGCTCCGAAATCAACTTCTGTCACCTTAGTGATACATCTTGGGATAGTACCTAAAGTTTAAAGCAGAAATTGGGGCACTTTTGAAAATTTCATTTTTGACCAAAATCGACAGGTCCGGGGCTTAGGGAATTTCTCATATGCCACAAATCGGTTGAAGCTTCTGTTCAAAAATGATGCTCCGAAATCAACTTCTGTCACCTTAGTGATACATTTTGGGATAGCACCTAAAGTTTAAAGCAGAAATTGGGGCACTTTTGAAATTTTCATTTTTGACCAAAATCGACAGGTCCGGGGCTTAGGGATTTTCTCATATGCCACAAAACGGTTGAAGCTCCTGTTCAAATATGATGCTCCGAAATCAACTTCTGTCACCTTAGTGATACATTTTGGGATAGTACCTAAAGTTTAAAGCAGAAATTGGGGCACTTTTGAAATTTTCATTTTTGACCAAAATCGACAGGTCCGGGGCTTAGGGAATTTCTCATATGCCACAAAACGGTTGAAGCTCCTGTTCAAAAATGATGCTCCGAAATCAACTTCTTTCACCTTAGAGATACATTTTGGGATAGTACCTAAAGTTTAAAGCAGAAATTGGGGCACTTTCAAAATTTTCATTTTTGACCAAAATCGACAGGTCCGGGCCTTAGGGATTTTCTCATATGCCACAAAACGGTTGAAGCTCCTGTTCAAAAATGATGCTCCGAAATCAACTTCTGTCACCTTAGTGATACATTTTGGGATAGCACCTAAAGTTTAAAGCAGAAATTGGGGCACTTTTGAAATTTTCATTTTTGACCAAAATCGACAGGTCCGGGGCTTAGGGAATTTCTCATATGCCACAAATCGGTTGAAGCTTCTGTTCAAAAATTATGCTCCTAATTCAACTTCTGTCACCTTAGTGATACATTTTGGGATAGCACCTACAGTTTAAAGCAGAAAATTGGGCACTTTTGAAATTTTCATTTTTGACCAAAACCGACAGGTCCGGGCCTTAGGGATTTTCCCATATGCCACAAAACGGTTGAAGCTCCTGTTCAAAAATGATGCTCCGAAATCAACTTCTGTCACCTTAGTGATACATTTTGGGATAGTACCTAAAGTTTAAAGCAGAAATTGGGGCACTTTCAAAATTTTCATTGTTGACCAAAATCGACAGGTTCGGGCCTTAGGGATTTTCTCATATGCCACAAAACGGTTGAAGCTCCTGTTCAAAAATGATGCTCCGAAATCAACTTCTGTCACCTTAGTGATACATTTTGGGATAGCACCTAAAGTTTAAAGCAGAAATTGGGGCACTTTTGAAATTTTCATTTTTGACCAAAATCGACAGGTCCGGGGCTTAGGGAATTTCTCATATGCCACAAATCGGTTGAAGCTTCTGTTCAAAAATTATGCTCCGAAATCAACTTCTGTCACCTTACTGATACATTTTGGGATAGCACCTAAAGTTTAAAGCAGAAATTGGGGCACTTTTGAAATTTTCCTTTTTGACCAAAATCGACAGGTCCGGGGCTTAGGGATTTTCTCATATGCCACAAAATGGTTGAAGCTCCTGTTCAAATATGATGCTCCGAAATCAACTTCTGTCACCTTAGTGATACATTTTGGGATAGCACCTACAGTTTAAAGCAGAAAATTGGGCACTTTTGAAATTTTCATTTTTGACCAAAATCGACAGATCCGGGGCTTAGGGAATTTCTCATATGCCACAAAACGGTTGAAGCTTCTATTCAAAAATGATGCTCCAAAATCAACTTCTGTCAACTTAGTGATACATTTTGGGATAGTACCTAAAGTTTAAAGCAGAAATTGGGGCACTTTTGAAAATTTCATTTTTGACCAAAATCGACAGGTCCGGGGCTTAGGGAAATTCTCATATGCCACAAAACGGTTGAAGCTCCTGTTCAAAAATGATGCTCCGAAATCAACTTCTGTCACCTTAGTGATACATTTTGGGATAGCACCTAAAGTTTAAAGCAGAAATTGGGGCACTTTTGAAATTTTCATTTTTGACCAAAATCGACAGGTCCGGGGCTTAGGGAATTTCTCATATGCCAAAAAACGGTTGAAGCTCCTGTTAAAAAATGATGCTCCGAAATCAACTTCTGTCACCTTAGTGATACATCTTGGGATAGTACCTAAAGTTTAAAGCAGAAATTGGGGCACTTTTGAAAATTTCATTTTTGACCAAAATCGACAGGTCCGGGGCTTAGGGAATTTCTCATATGCCAAAAAAACGGTTGAAGCTCTTATTCAAAAATGATGCTCCGAAATCAACTTCTGTCAACTTAGTGATACATTTTGGGATAGTACCTAAAGTTTAAAGCAGAAATTGGGGCACTTTTGAAATTTTCATTTTTGACCAAAATCGACAGATCCGGGGCTTAGGGAATTTCTCATATGCCACAAAACGGTTGAAGTTTCTGTTCAAAAATGATGCTCCGAAATCAACTTCTATCACCTTAGTGATACATTTTGGGATAGTACCTAAAGTTTAAAGCAGAAATTGGGGCACCTTTGAACTTTTCATTTTTGACCAAAATTGACAGGTCCGGGGCTTAGGGATTTTCTCATATGCCACAAAACGGTTGAAGCTTCTGTTCAAAAATGATGCTCCGAAATCAACTTCTGTCACCTTAGTGATACATTTTGGGATAGTACCTAAAGTTTAAAGCAGAAATTGGGGCACTTTTGAGATTTTCATTTTTGACCAAAATCGACAGGTCCGGGGCTTAGGGAATTTCTCATATGCCACAAAACGGTTGAAGCTTCTGTTCAAAAATGATGCTCCGAAATCAACTTCTGTCACCTTAGTGATACATTTTGGGATAGCACCTAAAGTTTAAAGCAGAAATTGGGGCACTTTTGAAATTTTCATTTTTGACCAAAATCGACAGGTCCGGGGCTTAGGGAATTTCTCATATGCCAAAAAACGGTTGAAGCTTCTGTTCAAAAATGATGCTCCAAAATCAACTTCTATCACCTTAGTGATACATTTTGGGATAGTACCTAAAGTTTAAAGCAGAAATTGGGGCACTTTTGAAATTTTCATTTTTCACCAAAATCGACAGGTCCGGGGCTTAGGGAATTTCTCATATGCCACAAAACGGTTGAAGCTCCTGTTCAAAAATGATGCTCCGAAATCAACTTCTGTCACCTTAGTGATACATTTTGGGATAGTACCTAAAGTTTAAAGCAGAAATTGGGGCACTTTCAAAATTTTCATTGTTGACCAAAATCGACAGGTTCGGGCCTTAGGGATTTTCTCATATGCCACAAAACGGTTGAAGCTCCTGTTCAAAAATGATGCTCCGAAATCAACTTCTGTCACCTTAGTGATACATTTTGGGATAGCACCTAAAGTTTAAAGCAGAAATTGGGGCACTTTTGAAATTTTCCTTTTTGACCAAAATCGACAGGTCCGGGGCTTAGGGATTTTCTCATATGCCACAAAATGGTTGAAGCTCCTGTTCAAATATGATGCTCCGAAATCAACTTCTGTCACCTTAGTGATACATTTTGGGATAGCACCTACAGTTTAAAGCAGAAAATTGGGCACTTTTGAAAATTTCATTTTTGACCAAAATCGACAGGTCCGGGGCTTAGGGAAATTCTCATATGCCACAAAACGGTTGAAGCTCCTGTTCAAAAATGATGCTCCGAAATCAACTTCTGTCACCTTAGTGATACATTTTGGGATAGCACCTAAAGTTTAAAGCAGAAATTGGGGCACTTTTGAAATTTTCATTTTTGACCAAAATCGACAGGTCCGGGGCTTAGGGAATTTCTCATATGCCAAAAAACGGTTGAAGCTCCTGTTAAAAAATGATGCTCCGAAATCAACTTCTGTCACCTTAGTGATACATCTTGGGATAGTACCTAAAGTTTAAAGCAGAAATTGGGGCACTTTTGAAAATTTCATTTTTGACCAAAATCGACAGGTCCGGGGCTTAGGGAATTTCTCATATGCCAAAAAAACGGTTGAAGCTCTTATTCAAAAATGATGCTCCGAAATCAACTTCTGTCAACTTAGTGATACATTTTGGGATAGTACCTAAAGTTTAAAGCAGAAATTGGGGCACTTTTGAAATTTTCATTTTTGACCAAAATCGACAGATCCGGGGCTTAGGGAATTTCTCATATGCCACAAAACGGTTGAAGTTTCTGTTCAAAAATGATGCTCCGAAATCAACTTCTATCACCTTAGTGATACATTTTGGGATAGTACCTAAAGTTTAAAGCAGAAATTGGGGCACCTTTGAACTTTTCATTTTTGACCAAAATTGACAGGTCCGGGGCTTAGGGATTTTCTCATATGCCACAAAACGGTTGAAGCTTCTGTTCAAAAATGATGCTCCGAAATCAACTTCTGTCACCTTAGTGATACATTTTGGGATAGTACCTAAAGTTTAAAGCAGAAATTGGGGCACTTTTGAGATTTTCATTTTTGACCAAAATCGACAGGTCCGGGGCTTAGGGAATTTCTCATATGCCACAAAACGGTTGAAGCTTCTGTTCAAAAATGATGCTCCGAAATCAACTTCTGTCACCTTAGTGATACATTTTGGGATAGCACCTAAAGTTTAAAGCAGAAATTGGGGCACTTTTGAAATTTTCATTTTTGACCAAAATCGACAGGTCCGGGGCTTAGGGAATTTCTCATATGCCAAAAAACGGTTGAAGCTACTGTTCAAAAATGATGCTCCAAAATCAACTTCTATCACCTTAGTGATACATTTTGGGATAGTACCTAAAGTTTAAAGCAGAAATTGGGGCACTTTAGAAATTTTCATTTTTCATCAAAATCGACAGGTCCGGGGCTTAGGGATTTTCTCATATGCCACAAAACGGTTGAATTTCCTGTTCAAAAATGATGCTCCGAAATCAACTTCTGTCACCTTAGTGATACATTTTGGGATAGCACCTAAAGTTTAAAGCAGAAATTGGGGCACTTTTGAAATTTTCATTTTTGACCAAAATCGACAGGTCCGGGGCTTAGGGAATTTCTCATATGCCACAAATCGGTTGAAGCTTCTGTTCAAAAATTATGCTCCGAAATCAACTTCTGTCACCTTACTGATACATTTTGGGATAGCACCTAAAGTTTAAAGCAGAAATTGGGGTACTTTTGAAATTTTCATTTTTGACCAAAATCGACAGGTCCGGGGCTTAGGGATTTTCTCATATGCCACAAAACGGTTGAAGCTCCTGTTCAAATATGATGCTCCGAAATCAACTTCTGTCACCTTAGTGATACATTTTGGGATAGCACCTACAGTTTAAAGCAGAAAATTGGGCACTTTTGAAATTTTCATTTTTGACCAAAATCGACAGATCCGGGGCTTAGGGAATTTCTCATATGCCACAAATCGGTTGAAGCTTCTGTTCAAAAATTATGCTCCGAAATCAACTTCTGTCACCTTACTGATACATTTTGGGATAGCACCTAAAGTTTAAAGCAGAAATTGGGGTACTTTTGAAATTTTCATTTTTGACCAAAATCGACAGGTCCGGGGCTTAGGGATTTTCTCATATGCCACAAAACGGTTGAAGCTCCTGTTCAAATATGATGCTCCGAAATCAACTTCTGTCACCTTAGTGATACATTTTGGGATAGCACCTACAGTTTAAAGCAGAAAATTGGGCACTTTTGAAATTTTCATTTTTGACCAAAATCGACAGATCCGGGGCTTAGGGAATTTCTCATATGCCACAAAACGGTTGAAGCTTCTATTCAAAAATGATGCTCCAAAATCAACTTCTGTCAACTTAGTGATACATTTTGGGATAGTACCTAAAGTTTAAAGCAGAAATTGGGGCACTTTTGAAAATTTCATTTTTGACCAAAATCGACAGGTCCGGGGCTTAGGGAATTTCTCATATGCCACAAAACGGTTGAAGCTCCTGTTCAAAAATGATGCTCCGAAATCAACTTCTGTCACCTTAGTGATACATCTTGGGATAGTACCTAAAGTTTAAAGCAGAAATTAAGGCACTTTTGAAAATTTCATTTTTGACCAAAATCGACAGGTCCGGGGCTTAGGGAATTTCTCATATGCCACAAAACGGTTGAAGCTTCTGTTCAAAAATGATGCTCCGAAATCAACTTCTGTCACCTTAGTGATACATTTTGGGATAGCACCTAAAGTTTAAAGCAAAAATTGGGGCACTTTTGAAATTTTCATTTTTGACCAAAATCGACAGGTCCGGGGCTTAGGGAATTTCTCATATGCCAAAAAACGGTTGAAGCTTCTGTTCAAAAATGATGCTCCGAAATCAACTTCTGTCAACTTAGTGATACATTTTGGGATAGTACCTAAAGTTTAAAGCAGAAATTGTGGCACTTTTGAAAATTTCATTTTTGACCAAAATCGACAGGTCCGGGGCTTAGGGAAATTCTCATATGCCACAAAACGGTTGAAGCTCCTGTTCAAAAATGATGCTCCGAAATCAACTTCTGTCACCTTAGTGATACATTTTGGGATAGCACCTAAAGTTTAAAGCAGAAATTGGGGCACTTTTGAAATTTTCATTTTTGACCAAAATCGACAGGTCCGGGGCTTAGGGAATTTCTCATATGCCAAAAAACGGTTGAAGCTCCAGTTAAAAAATGATGCTCCGAAATCAACTTCTGTCACCTTAGTGATACATCTTGGGATAGTACCTAAAGTTTAAAGCAGAAATTGAGGCACTTTTGAAAATTTCATTTTTGACCAAAATCGACAGGTCCGGGGCTTAGGGAATTTCTCATATGCCAAAAAAACTGTTGAAGCTCCTGTTCAAAAATGATGCTCCGAAATCAACTTCTGTCAACTTAGTGATACATTTTGGGATAGTACCTAAAGTTTAAAGCAGAAATTGGGGCACTTTTGAAATTTTCATTTTTGACCAAAATCGACAGATCCGGGGCTTAGGGAATTTCTCATATGCCACAAAACGGTTGAAGTTTCTGTTCAAAAATGATGCTCCGAAATCAACTTCTATCACCTTAGTGATACATTTTGGGATAGTACCTAAAGTTTAAAGCAGAAATTGGGGCACCTTTGAACTTTTCATTTTTGACCAAAATTGACAGGTCCGGGGCTTAGGGATTTTCTCATATGCCACAAAACGGTTGAAGCTTCTGTTCAAAAATGATGCTCCGAAATCAACTTCTGTCACCTTAGTGATACATTTTGGGATAGTACCTAAAGTTTAAAGCAGAAATTGGGGCACTTTTGAGATTTTCATTTTTGACCAAAATCGACAGTTCAGGGGCTTAGGGAATTTCTCATATGCCACAAAACGGTTGAAGCTTCTGTTCAAAAATGATGCTCCGAAATCAACTTCTGTCAACTTAGTGATACATTTTGGGATAGTACCTAAAGTTTAAAGCAGAAATTGGGGCACTTTTGAGATTTTCATTTTTGACCAAAATCGACAGTTCAGGGGCTTAGGGAATTTCTCATATGCCACAAAACGGTTGAAGCTTCTGTTCAAAAATGATGCTCCGAAATCAACTTCTGTCAACTTAGTGATACATTTTGGGATAGTACCTAAAGTTTAAAGCAGAAATTGGGGCACTTTTGAAATTTTCATTTTTGACCAAAATCGACAGGTCCGAGGCATAGGGAATTTCTCATATGCCACAAAACGGTTGAAGCTCCTGTTCAAAAATGATGCTCCGAAATCAACTTCTGTCACCTTAGAGATACATTTTGGGATAGTACCTAAAGTTTAAAGCAGAAATTGGGGCACTTTCAACATTTTCATTTTTGACCAAAATCGACAGGTCCGGGGCTTAGGGAATTTCTCATATGCCAAAAAACGGTTGAAGCTTCTGTTCAAAAATGATGCTCCGAAATCAACTTCTGTCAACTTAGTGATACATTTTGGGATAGTACCTAAAGTTTAAAGCAGAAATTGGGGCACTTTTGAAATTTTCATTATTGACCAAAATCGACAGGTCCGGGCCTTAGGGATTTTCCCATATGCCACAAAACGGTTGAAGCTCCTGTTCAAAAATGATGCTCCGAAATCAACTTCTGTCACCTTAGTGATACATTTTGGGATAGCACCTACAGTTTAAAGCAGAAAATTGGGCACTTTTGAAATTTTCATTTTTGACCAAAATCGACAGGTCCGGGGCATAGGGAATTTCTCATATGCCACAAAACGGTTGAAGCTCCTGTTCAAAAATGATGCTCCGAAATCAACTTCTGTCTCCTTAGAGATACATTTTGGGATAGTACCTAAAGTTTAAAGCAGAAATTGGGGCACTTTCAACATTTTCATTTTTGACCAAAATCGACAGGTCCGGGCCTTAGGGATTTTCTCATATGCCACAAAACGGTTGAAGCTCCTGTTCAAAAATGATGCTCCGAAATCAACTTCTGTCACCTTAGTGATACATTTTGGGATAGCACCTAAAGTTTAAAGCAGAAATTGGGGCACTTTTGAAATTTTCATTTTTGACCAAAATCGACAGGTCCGGGGCTTAGGGAATTTCTCATATGCCAAAAAACGGTTGAAGCTTCTGTTCAAAAATGATGCTCCGAAATCAACTTCTGTCAACTTAGTGATACATTTTGGGATAGTACCTAAAGTTTAAAGCAGAAATTGGGGCACTTTTGAAATTTTCATTTTTGACCAAAATCGACAGGTCCGGGGCTTAGGGAATTTCTCATATGCCACAAAACGGTTGAAGCTCCTGTTCAAAAATGATGCTCCGAAATCAACTTCTTTCACCTTAGAGATACATTTTGGGATAGTACCTAAAGTTTAAAGCAGAAATTGGGGCACTTTCAAAATTTTCATTTTTGACCAAAATCGACAGGTCCGGGCCTTAGGGATTTTCTCATATGCCACAAAACGGTTGAAGCTCCTGTTCAAAAATGATGCTCCGAAATCAACTTCTGTCACCTTAGTGATACATTTTGGGATAGCACCTAAAGTTTAAAGCAGAAATTGGGGCACTTTTGAAATTTTCATTTTTGACCAAAATCGACAGGTCCGGGGCTTAGGGAATTTCTCATATGCCACAAATCGGTTGAAGCTTCTGTTCAAAAATTATGCTCCTAATTCAACTTCTGTCACCTTAGTGATACATTTTGGGATAGCACCTAAAGTTTAAAGCAGAAATTGGGGCACTTTTGAAATTTTCATTTTTGACCAAAATCGACAGGTCCGGGGCTTAGGGATTTTCTCATATGCCACAAAACGGTTGAAGCTCCTGTTCAAATATGATGCTCCGAAATCAACTTCTGTCACCTTAGTGATACATTTTGGGATAGCACCTACAGTTTAAAGCAGAAAATTGGGCACTTTTGAAATTTTCATTTTTGACCAAAATCGACAGATCCGGGGCTTAGGGAATTTCTCATATGCCACAAAACGGTTGAAGCTTCTATTTAAAAATGATGCTCCAAAATCAACTTCTGTCAACTTAGTGATACATTTTGGGATAGTACCTAAAGTTTAAAGCAGAAATTGGGGCACTTTTGAAAATTTCATTTTTGACCAAAATCGACAGGTCCGGGGCTTAGGGAATTTCTCATATGCCACAAAACGGTTGAAGCTCCTGTTCAAAAATGATGCTCCGAAATCAACTTCTGTCACCTTAGTGATACATCTTGGGATAGTACCTAAGGTTTAAAGCAGAAATTGGGGCACTTTTGAAAATTTCATTTTTGACCAAAATCGACAGGTCCGGGGCTTAGGGAATTTCTCATATGCCACAAAACGGTTGAAGCTTCTGTTCAAAAATGATGCTCCGAAATCAACTTCTGTCACCTTAGTGATACATTTTGGGATAGCACCTAAAGTTTAAAGCAAAAATTGGGGCACTTTTGAAATTTTCATTTTTGACCAAAATCGACAGGTCCGGGGCTTAGGGAATTTCTCATATGCCAAAAAAACGGTTGAAGCTCCTGTTCAAAAATGATGCTCCGAAATCAACTTCTGTCAACTTAGTGATACATTTTGGGATAGTACCTAAAGTTTAAAGCAGAAATTGGGGCACTTTTGAAATTTTCATTTTTGACCAAAATCGACAGATCCGGGGCTTAGGGAATTTCTCATATGCCACAAAACGGTTGAAGTTTCTGTTCAAAAATGATGCTCCGAAATCAACTTCTATCACCTTAGTGATACATTTTGGGATAGTACCTAAAGTTTAAAGCAGAAATTGGGGCACCTTTAAACTTTTCATTTTTGACCAAAATTGACAGGTCCGGGGCTTAGGGATTTTCTCATAAGCCACAAAACGGTTGAAGCTTCTGTTCAAAAATGATGCTCCGAAATCAACTTCTGTCACCTTAGTGATACATTTTGGGATAGTACCTAAAGTTTAAAGCAGAAATTGGGGCACTTTTGAGATTTTCATTTTTGACCAAAATCGACAGGTCCGGGGCTTAGGGAATTTCTCATATGCCACAAAACGGTTGAAGCTTCTGTTCAAAAATGATGCTCCGAAATCAACTTCTGTCACCTTAGTGATACATTTTGGGATAGCACCTAAAGTTTAAAGCAGAAATTGGGGCACTTTTGAAATTTTAATTTTTGACCAAAATCGACAGGTCCGGGGCTTAGGGAATTTCTCATATGCCAAAAAACGGTTGAAGCTTCTGTTCAAAAATGATGCTCCAAAATCAACTTCTATCACCTTAGTGATACATTTTGGGATAGTACCTAAAGTTTAAAGCAGAAATTGGGGCACTTTCAACATTTTCATTTTTGACCAAAATCGACAGGTCCGGGCCTTAGGGATTTTCTCATATGCCACAAAACGGTTGAAGCTCCTGTTCAAAAATGATGCTCCGAAATCAACTTCTGTCACCTTAGTGATACATTTTGGGATAGCACCTAAAGTTTAAAGCAGAAATTGGGGCACTTTTGAAATTTTCATTTTTGACCAAAATCGACAGGTCCGGGGCTTAGGGAATTTCTCATATGCCAAAAAACGGTTGAAGCTTCTGTTCAAAAACGATGCTCCGAAATCAACTTCTGTCACCTTAGTGATACATTTTGGGATAGTACCTAAAGTTTAAAGCAGAAATTGGGGCACTTTTGAAATTTTCATTTTTGACCAAAATCGACAGGTCCGGGGCTTAGGGAATTTCTCATATGTCACAAAACGGTAGAAGCTCCTGTTCAAAAATGATGCTCCGAAATCAACTTCTTTCACCTTAGAGATACATTTTGGGATAGTACCTAAAGTTTAAAGCAGAAATTGGGGCTCTTTCAAAATTTTCATTTTTGACCAAAATCGACAGGTCCGGGCCTTAGGGATTTTCCCATATGCCACAAAACGGTTGAAGCTCCTGTTCAAAAATTATGCTCCGAAATCAACTTCTGTCACCTTAGTGATACATTTTGGGATAGCACCTACAGTTTAAAGCAGAAAATTGGGCACTTTTGAAATTTTCATTTTTGACCAATATCGACAGGTCCGGGGCTTAGGAAATTTCTCATATGCCAAAAAACGGTTGAAGCTTCTGTTCAAAAATGATGCTCCGAAATCAACTTCTGTCACCTTAGTGATACATTTTGGGATAGTACCTAAAGTTTAAAGCAGAAATTGGGGCACTTTCAAAATTTTCATTTTTGACCAAAATCGACAGGTCCGGGGCATAGGGAATTTCTCATATGCCAAAAAACGGTTGAAGCTTCTGTTCAAAAATGATGCTCCGAAATCAACTTCTGTCAACTTAGTGATACATTTTGGGATAGTACCTAAAGTTTAAAGCAGAAATTGGGGCACTTTTGAAATTTTCATTTTTGACCAAAATCGACAGGTCCGGGGCTTAGGGAATTTCTCATATGCCACAAAACGGTTGAAGCTCCTGTTCAAAAATGATGCTCCGAAATCAACTTCTTTCACCTTAGAGATACATTTTGGGATAGTACCTAAAGTTTAAAGCAGAAATTGGGGCACTTTCAAAATTTTCATTTTTGACCAAAATCGACAGGTCCGGGGCTTAGGGAATTTCTCATATGCCACAAATCGGTTGAAGCTTCTGTTCAAAAATTATGCTCCTAATTCAACTTCTGTCACCTTAGTGATACATTTTGGGATAGCACCTAAAGTTTAAAGCAGAAATTGGGGCACTTTTGAAATTTTCATTTTTGACCAAAATCGACAGGTCCAGGGCTTAGGGATTTTCTCATATGCCACAAAACGGTTGAAGCTCCTGTTAAAAAACGATGCTCCGAAATCAACTTCTGTCAACTTAGTGATACATTTTGGGATAGTACCTAAAGTTTAAAGCAGAAATTGGGGCACTTTTGAAATTTTCATTTTTGACCAAAATCGACAGGTCCGGGGCTTAGGGATTTTCTCATATGCCACAAAACGGTTGAAGCTCCTGTTCAAATATGATGCTCCGAAATCAACTTCTGTCACCTTAGTGATACATTTTGGGATAGCACCTACAGTTTAAAGCAGAAAATTGGGCACTTTTGAAATTTTCATTTTTGACCAAAATCGACAGATCCGGGGCTTAGGGAATTTCTCATATGCCATAAAACGGTTGAAGCTTCTATTCAAAAATGATGCTCCAAAATCAACTTCTGTCAACTTAGTGATACATTTTGGGATAGTACCTAAAGTTTAAAGCAGAAATTGGGGCACTTTTGAAAATTTCATTTTTGACCAAAATCGACAGGTCCGGGGCTTAGGGAATTTCTCATATGCCACAAAACGGTTGAAGCTCCTGTTCAAAAATGATGCTCCGAAATCAACTTCTGTCACCTTAGTGATACATCTTGGGATAGTACCTAAAGTTTAAAGCAGAAATTGGGGCACTTTTGAAAATTTCATTTTTGACCAAAATCGACAGGTCCGGGGCTTAGGGAATTTCTCATATGCCACAAAACGGTTGAAGTTTCTGTTCAAAAATGATGCTCCGAAATCAACTTCTATCACCTTAGTGATACATTTTGGGATAGTACCTAAAGTTTAAAGCAGAAATTGGGGCACCTTTGAACTTTTCATTTTTGACCAAAATTGACAGGTCCGGGGCTTAGGGATTTTCTCATATGCCACAAAACGGTTGAAGCTTCTGTTCAAAAATGATGCTCCGAAATCAACTTCTGTCACCTTAGTGATACATTTTGGGATAGTACCTAAAGTTTAAAGCAGAAATTGGGGCACTTTTGAGATTTTCATTTTTGACCAAAATCGACAGGTCCGGGGCTTAGGGAATTTCTCATATGCCACAAAACGGTTGAAGCTTCTGTTCAAAAATGATGCTCCGAAATCAACTTCTGTCACCTTAGTGATACATTTTGGGATAGCACCTAAAGTTTAAAGCAGAAATTGGGGCACTTTTGAAATTTTCATTTTTGACCAAAATCGACAGGTCCGGGGCTTAGGGAATTTCTCATATGCCAAAAAACGGTTGAAGCTTCTGTTCAAAAATGATGCTCCAAAATCAACTTCTATCACCTTAGTGATACATTTTGGGATAGTACCTAAAGTTTAAAGCAGAAATTGGGGCACTTTTGAAATTTTCATTTTTCACCAAAATCGACAGGTCCGGGGCTTAGGGAATTTCTCATATGCCACAAAACGGTTGAAGCTCCTGTTCAAAAATGATGCTCCGAAATCAACTTCTGTCACCTTAGAGATACATTTTGGGATAGTACCTAAAGTTTAAAGCAGAAATTGGGGCACTTTCAAAATTTTCATTTTTGACCAAAATCGACAGGTCCGGGGCATAGGGAATTTCTCATATGCCAAAAAACGGTTGAAGCTTCTGTTCAAAAATGATGCTCCGAAATCAACTTCTGTCAACTTAGTGATACATTTTGGGATAGTACCTAAAGTTTAAAGCAGAAATTGGGGCACTTTTGAAATTTTCATTTTTGACCAAAATCGACAGGTCCGGGGCTTAGGGAATTTCTCATATGCCACAAAACGGTTGAAGCTCCTGTTCAAAAATGATGCTCCGAAATCAACTTCTTTCACCTTAGAGATACATTTTGGGATAGTACCTAAAGTTTAAAGCAGAAATTGGGGCACTTTCAAAATTTTCATTTTTGACCAAAATCGACAGGTCCGGGCCTTAGGGATTTTCTCATATGCCACAAAACGGTTGAAGCTCCTGTTCAAAAATGATGCTCCGAAATCAACTTCTGTCACCTTAGTGATACATTTTGGGATAGCACCTAAAGTTTAAAGCAGAAATTGGGGCACTTTTGAAATTTTCATTTTTGACCAAAATCGACAGGTCCGGGGCTTAGGGAATTTCTCATATGCCACAAATCGGTTGAAGCTTCTGTTCAAAAATTATGCTCCTAATTCAACTTCTGTCACCTTAGTGATACATTTTGGGATAGCACCTAAAGTTTAAAGCAGAAATTGGGGCACTTTTGAAATTTTCATTTTTGACCAAAATCGACAGGTCCAGGGCTTAGGGATTTTCTCATATGCCACAAAACGGTTGAAGCTCCTGTTCAAAAACGATGCTCCGAAATCAACTTCTGTCAACTTAGTGATACATTTTGGGATAGTACCTAAAGTTTAAAGCAGAAATTGGGGCACTTTTGAAATTTTCATTTTTGACCAAAATCGACAGGTCCGGGGCTTAGGGATTTTCTCATATGCCACAAAACGGTTGAAGCTCCTGTTCAAATATGATGCTCCGAAATCAACTTCTGTCACCTTAGTGATACATTTTGGGATAGCACCTACAGTTTAAAGCAGAAAATTGGGCACTTTTGAAATTTTCATTTTTGACCAAAATCGACAGATCCGGGGCTTAGGGAATTTCTCATATGCCATAAAACGGTTGAAGCTTCTATTCAAAAATGATGCTCCAAAATCAACTTCTGTCAACTTAGTGATACATTTTGGGATAGTACCTAAAGTTTAAAGCAGAAATTGGGGCACTTTTGAAAATTTCATTTTTGACCAAAATCGACAGGTCCGGGGCTTAGGGAATTTCTCATATGCCACAAAACGGTTGAAGCTCCTGTTCAAAAATGATGCTCCGAAATCAACTTCTGTCACCTTAGTGATACATCTTGGGATAGTACCTAAAGTTTAAAGCAGAAATTGGGGCACTTTTGAAAATTTCATTTTTGACCAAAATCGACAGGTCCGGGGCTTAGGGAATTTCTCATATGCCACAAAACGGTTGAAGTTTCTGTTCAAAAATGATGCTCCGAAATCAACTTCTATCACCTTAGTGATACATTTTGGGATAGTACCTAAAGTTTAAAGCAGAAATTGGGGCACCTTTGAACTTTTCATTTTTGACCAAAATTGACAGGTCCGGGGCTTAGGGATTTTCTCATATGCCACAAAACGGTTGAAGCTTCTGTTCAAAAATGATGCTCCGAAATCAACTTCTGTCACCTTAGTGATACATTTTGGGATAGTACCTAAAGTTTAAAGCAGAAATTGGGGCACTTTTGAGATTTTCATTTTTGACCAAAATCGACAGGTCCGGGGCTTAGGGAATTTCTCATATGCCACAAAACGGTTGAAGCTTCTGTTCAAAAATGATGCTCCGAAATCAACTTCTGTCACCTTAGTGATACATTTTGGGATAGCACCTAAAGTTTAAAGCAGAAATTGGGGCACTTTTGAAATTTTCATTTTTGACCAAAATCGACAGGTCCGGGGCTTAGGGAATTTCTCATATGCCAAAAAACGGTTGAAGCTTCTGTTCAAAAATGATGCTCCAAAATCAACTTCTATCACCTTAGTGATACATTTTGGGATAGTACCTAAAGTTTAAAGCAGAAATTGGGGCACTTTTGAAATTTTCATTTTTCACCAAAATCGACAGGTCCGGGGCTTAGGGAATTTCTCATATGCCACAAAACGGTTGAAGCTCCTGTTCAAAAATGATGCTCCGAAATCAACTTCTGTCACCTTAGAGATACATTTTGGGATAGTACCTAAAGTTTAAAGCAGAAATTGGGGCACTTTCAACATTTTCATTTTTGACCAAAATCGACAGGTCCGGGCCTTAGGGATTTTCTCATATGCCACAAAACGGTTGAAGCTCCTGTTCAAAAATGATGCTCCGAAATCAACTTCTGTCACCTTAGTGATACATTTTGGGATAGCACCTAAAGTTTAAAGCAGAAATTGGGGCACTTTTGAAATTTTCATTTTTGACCAAAATCGACAGGTCCGGGGCTTAGGGAATTTCTCATATGTCACAAAACGGTAGAAGCTCCTGTTCAAAAATGATGCTCCGAAATCAACTTCTTTCACCTTAGAGATACATTTTGGGATAGTACCTAAAGTTTAAAGCAGAAATTGGGGCTCTTTCAAAATTTTCATTTTTGACCAAAATCGACAGGTCCGGGCCTTAGGGATTTTCCCATATGCCACAAAACGGTTGATGCTCCTGTTCAAAAATGATGCTCCGAAATCAACTTCTGTCACCTTAGTGATACATTTTGGGATAGCACCTAAAGTTTAAAGCAGAAATTGGGGCACTTTTGAAATTTTCATTTTTGACCAAAATCGACAGGTCCGGGGCTTAGGGAATTTCTCATATGCCACAAATCGGTTGAAGCTTCTGTTCAAAAATTATGCTCCTAATTCAACCTCTGTCACCTTAGTGATACATTTTGGGATAGCACCTAAAGTTTAAAGCAGAAATTGGGGCACTTTTGAAATTTTCATTTTTGACCAAAATCGACAGGTCCAGGGCTTAGGGATTTTCTCATATGCCACAAAACGGTTGAAGCTCCTGTTCAAAAACGATGCTCCGAAATCAACTTCTGTCAACTTAGTGATACATTTTGGGATAGTACCTAAAGTTTAAAGCAGAAATTGGGGCACTTTTGAAATTTTCATTTTTGACCAAAATCGACAGGTCCGGGGCTTAGGGATTTTCTCATATGCCACAAAACGGTTGAAGCTCCTGTTCAAATATGATGCTCCGAAATCAACTTCTGTCACCTTAGTGATACATTTTGGGATAGCACCTAAAGTTTAAAGCAGAAAATTGGGCACTTTTGAAATTTTCATTTTTGACCAAAATCGACAGATCCGGGGCTTAGGGAATTTCTCATATGCCACAAAACGGTTGAAGCTTCTATTCAAAAATGATGCTCCAAAATCAACTTCTGTCAACTTAGTGATACATTTTGGGATAGTACCTAAAGTTTAAAGCAGAAATTGGGGCACTTTTGAAAATTTCATTTTTGACCAAAATCGACAGGTCCGGGGCTTAGGGAATTTCTCATATGCCACAAAACGGTTGAAGCTCCTGTTCAAAAATGATGCTCCGAAATCAACTTCTGTCACCTTAGTGATACATCTTGGGATAGTACCTAAAGTTTAAAGCAGAAATTGGGGCACTTTTGAAAATTTCATTTTTGACCAAAATCGACAGGTCCGGGGCTTAGGGAATTTCTCATATGCCACAAAACGGTTGAAGCTTCTGTTCAAAAATGATGCTCCGAAATCAACTTCTGTCACCTTAGTGATACATTTTGGGATAGCACCTAAAGTTTAAAGCAAAAATTGGGGCACTTTTGAAATTTTCATTTTTGACCAAAATCGACAGGTCCGGGGCTTAGGGAAATTCTCATATGCCACAAAACGGTTGAAGCTCCTGTTCAAAAATGATGCTCCGAAATCAACTTCTGTCACCTTAGTGATACATTTTGGGATAGCACCTAAAGTTTAAAGCAGAAATTGGGGCACTTTTGAAATTTTCATTTTTGACCAAAATCGACAGGTCCGGGGCGTAGGGAATTTCTCATATGCCAAAAAACGGTTGAAGCTCCTGTTAAAAAATGATGCTCCGAAATCAACTTCTGTCACCTTAGTGATACATCTTGGGATAGTACCTAAAGTTTAAAGCAGAAATTGGGGCACTTTTGAAAATTTCATTTTTGACCAAAATCGACAGGTCCGGGGCTTAGGGAATTTCTCATATGCCAAAAAAACGGTTGAAGCTCCTGTTCAAAAATGATGCTCCGAAATCAACTTCTGTCAACTTAGTGATACATTTTGGGATAGTACCTAAAGTTTAAAGCAGAAATTGGGGCACTTTTGAAATTTTCATTTTTGACCAAAATCGACAGATCCAGGGCTTAGGGAATTTCTCATATGCCACAAAACGGTTGAAGTTTCTGTTCAAAAATGATGCTCCGAAATCAACTTCTATCACCTTAGTGATACATTTTGGGATAGTACCTAAAGTTTAAAGCAGAAATTGGGGCACCTTTGAACTTTTCATTTTTGACCAAAATTGATAGGTCCGGGGCTTAGGGATTTTCTCATATGCCACAAAACGGTTGAAGCTTCTGTTCAAAAATGATGCTCCGAAATCAACTTCTGTCACCTTAGTGATACATTTTGGGATAGTACCTAAAGTTTAAAGCAGAAATTGGGGCACTTTTGAGATTTTCATTTTTGACCAAAATCGACAGGTCCGGGGCTTAGGGAATTTCTCATATGCCACAAAACGGTTGAAGCTTCTGTTCAAAAATGATGCTCCGAAATCAACTTCTGTCACCTTAGTGATACATTTTGGGATAGCACCTAAAGTTTAAAGCAGAAATTGGGGCACTTTTGAAATTTTCATTTTTGACCAAAATCGACAGGTCCGGGGCTTAGGGAATTTCTCATATGCCAAAAAACGGTTGAAGCTTCTGTTCAAAAATGATGCTCCAAAATCAACTTCTATCACCTTAGTGATACATTTTGGGATAGTACCTAAAGTTTAAAGCAGAAATTGGGGCACTTTTGAAATTTTCACTTTTCACCAAAATCGACAGGTCCGGGGCTTAGGGAATTTCTCATATGCCACAAAACGGTTGAAGCTCCTGTTCAAAAATGATGCTCCGAAATCAACTTCTGTCACCTTAGAGATACATTTTGGGATAGTACCTAAAGTTTAAAGCAGAAATTGGGGCACTTTCAAAATTTTCATTTTTGACCAAAATCGACAGGTCCGGGGCATAGGGAATTTCTCATATGCCACAAAACGGTTGAAGCTCCTGTTCAAAAATGATGCTCCGAAATCAACTTCTGTCTCCTTAGAGATACATTTTGGGATAGTACCTAAAGTTTAAAGCAGAAATTGGGGCACTTTCAACATTTTCATTTTTGACCAAAATCGACAGGTCCGGGCCTTAGGGATTTTCTCATATGCCACAAAACGGTTGAAGCTCCTGTTCAAAAATGATGCTCCGAAATCAACTTCTGTCACCTTAGTGATACATTTTGGGATAGCACCTAAAGTTTAAAGCAGAAATTGGGGCACTTTTGAAATTTTCATTTTTGACCAAAATCGACAGGTCCGGGGCTTAGGGAATTTCTCATATGCCAAAAAACGGTTGAAGCTTCTGTTCAAAAATGATGCTCCGAAATCAACTTCTGTCAACTTAGTGATACATTTTGGGATAGTACCTAAAGTTTAAAGCAGAAATTGGGGCACTTTTGAAATTTTCATTTTTGACCAAAATCGACAGGTCCGGGGCTTAGGGAATTTCTCATATGCCACAAAACGGTTGAAGCTCCTGTTCAAAAATGATGCTCCGAAATCAACTTCTTTCACCTTAGAGATACATTTTGGGATAGTACCTAAAGTTTAAAGCAGAAATTGGGGCACTTTCAAAATTTTCATTTTTGACCAAAATCGACAGGTCCGGGCCTTAGGGATTTTCTCATATGCCACAAAACGGTTGAAGCTCCTGTTCAAAAATGATGCTCCGAAATCAACTTCTGTCACCTTAGTGATACATTTTGGGATAGCACCTAAAGTTTAAAGCAGAAATTGGGGCACTTTTGAAATTTTCATTTTTGACCAAAATCGACAGGTCCGGGGCTTAGGGAATTTCTCATATGCCACAAATCGGTTGAAGCTTCTGTTCAAAAATTATGCTCCTAATTCAACTTCTGTCACCTTAGTGATACATTTTGGGATAGCACCTACAGTTTAAAGCAGAAAATTGGGCACTTTTGAAATTTTCATTTTTGACCAAAATCGACAGGTCCGGGCCTTAGGGATTTTCCCATATGCCACAAAACGGTTGAAGCTCCTGTTCAAAAATGATGCTCTGAAATCAACTTCTGTCACCTTAGTGATACATTTTGGGATAGCACCTACAGTTTAAAGCAGAAAATTGGGCACTTTTGAAATTTTCATTTTTGACCAATATCGACAGGTCCGGGGCTTAGGAAATTTCTCATATGCCAAAAAACGGTTGAAGCTTCTGTTCAAAAATGATGCTCCGAAATCAACTTCTGTCACCTTAGTGATACATTTTGGGATAGTACCTAAAGTTTAAAGCAGAAATTGGGGCACTTTCAAAATTTTCATTTTTGACCAAAATCGACAGGTCCGGGCCTTAGGGATTTTCTCATATGCCACAAAACGGTTGAAGCTCCTGTTCAAAAATGATGCTCCGAAATCAACTTCTGTCACCTTAGTGATACATTTTGGGATAGTACCTAAAGTTTAAAGCAGAAATTGGGGCACTTTTGAAAATTTCATTTTTGACCAAAATCGACAGGTCCGGGGCTTAGGGAATTTCTCATATGCCAAAAAACGGTTGAAGCTTCTGTTCAAAAATGATGCTCCAAAATCAACTTCTATCACCTTAGTGATACATTTTGGGATAGTACCTAAAGTTTAAAGCAGAAATTGGGGCACTTTTGAAATTTTCATTTTTGACCAAAATCGACAGGTCCGGGGCTTAGGGAATTTCTCATATGCCACAAAACGGTTGAAGCTCCTGTTCAAAAATGATGCTCCGAAATCAACTTCTGTCACCTTAGTGATACATTTTGGGATAGTACCTAAAGTTTAAAGCAGAAATTGGGGCACTTTCAAAATTTTCATTTTTGACTAAAATCGACAGGTCCGGGCCTTAGGGATTTTCTCATATGCCACAAAACGGTTGAATTTCCTGTTCAAAAATGATGCTCCGAAATCAACTTCTGTCACCTTAGTGATACATTTTGGGATAGCACCTAAAGTTTAAAGCAGAAATTGGGGCACTTTTGAAATTTTCATTTTTGACCAAAATCGACAGGTCCGGGGCTTAGGGAATTTCTCATATGCCACAAATCGGTTGAAGCTTCTGTTCAAAAATTATGCTCCGAAATCAACTTCTGTCACCTTACTGATACATTTTGGGATAGCACCTAAAGTTTAAAGCAGAAATTGGGGCACTTTTGAAATTTTCATTTTTGACCAAAATCGACAGGTCCGGGGCTTAGGGATTTTCTCATATGCCACAAAACGGTTGAAGCTCCTGTTCAAATATGATGCTCCGAAATCAACTTCTGTCACCTTAGTGATACATTTTGTGATAGCACCTAAAGTTTAAAGCAGAAAATTGGGCACTTTTGAAATTTTCATTTTTGACCAAAATCGACAGGTCCGGGCCTTAGGGATTTTCCCATATGCCACAAAACGGTTGAAGCTCCTGTTCAAAAATGATGCTCCGAAATCAACTTCT
This sequence comes from Pseudophryne corroboree, assembly GCF_028390025.1. Taxonomy (NCBI): domain Eukaryota; kingdom Metazoa; phylum Chordata; class Amphibia; order Anura; family Myobatrachidae; genus Pseudophryne; species Pseudophryne corroboree. The sequence continues at coordinate 1,346,342 of NW_026967603.1, read as the reverse complement.
GTCACCTTAGTGATACATTTTGGGATAGCACCTACAGTTTAAAGCAGAAATTGGGGCACTTTTGAAAATTTCATTTTTGACCAAAATCGACAGGTCCGGGGCTTAGGGAATTTCTCATATGCCACAAAACGGTTGAAGCTCCTGTTCAAAAATGATGCTCCGAAATCAACTTCTGTCACCTTAGTGATACATCTTGGGATAGTACCTAAAGTTTAAAGCAGAAATTGGGGCACTTTTGAAAATTTCATTTTTGACCAAAATCGACAGGTCCGGGGCTTAGGGAATTTCTCATATGCCACAAAACGGTTGAAGCTTCTGTTCAAAAATGATGCTCCGAAATCAACTTCTGTCACCTTAGTGATACATTTTGGGATAGCACCTAAAGTTTAAAGCAAAAATTGGGGCACTTTTGAAATTTTCATTTTTGACCAAAATCGACAGGTCCGGGGCTTAGGGAATTTCTCATATGCCAAAAAACGGTTGAAGCTTCTGTTCAAAAATGATGCTCCGAAATCAACTTCTGTCAACTTAGTGATACATTTTGGGATAGTACCTAAAGTTTAAAGCAGAAATTGTGGCACTTTTGAAAATTTCATTTTTGACCAAAATCGACAGGTCCGGGGCTTAGGGAAATTCTCATATGCCACAAAACGGTTGAAGCTCCTGTTCAAAAATGATGCTCCGAAATCAACTTCTGTCACCTTAGTGATACATTTTGGGATAGCACCTAAAGTTTAAAGCAGAAATTGGGGCACTTTTGAAATTTTCATTTTTGACCAAAATCGACAGGTCCGGGGCTTAGGGAATTTCTCATATGCCAAAAAACGGTTGAAGCTCCTGTTAAAAAATGATGCTCCGAAATCAACTTCTGTCACCTTAGTGATACATCTTGGGATAGTACCTAAAGTTTAAAGCAGAAATTGGGGCACTTTTGAAAATTTCATTTTTGACCAAAATCGACAGGTCCGGGGCTTAGGGAATTTCTCATATGCCAAAAAAAACGGTTGAAGCTCCTGTTCAAAAATGATGCTCCGAAATCAACTTCTGTCAACTTAGTGATACATTTTGGGATAGTACCTAAAGTTTAAAGCAGAAATTGGGGCACTTTTGAAATTTTCATTTTTGACCAAAATCGACAGATCCGGGGCTTAGGGAATTTCTCATATGCCACAAAACGGTTGAAGTTTCTGTTCAAAAATGATGCTCCGAAATCAACTTCTATCACCTTAGTGATACATTTTGGGATAGTACCTAAAGTTTAAAGCAGAAATTGGGGCACTTTTGAAATTTTCATTTTTGACCAAAATCGACAGGTCCGGGGCTTAGGGAATTTCTCATATGTCACAAAACGGTTGAAGCTCCTGTTCAAAAATGATGCTCCGAAATCAACTTCTTTCACCTTAGAGATACATTTTGGGATAGTACCTAAAGTTTAAAGCAGAAATTGGGGCACTTTCAAAATTTTCATTTTTGACCAAAATCGACAGGTCCGGGCCTTAGGGATTTTCTCATATGCCACAAAACGGTTGAATTTCCTGTTCAAAAATGATGCTCCGAAATCAACTTCTGTCACCTTAGTGATACATTTTGGGATAGCACCTAAAGTTTAAAGCAGAAATTGGGGCACTTTTGAAATTTTCATTTTTGACCAAAATCGACAGGTCCGGGGCTTAGGGAATTTCTCATATGCCACAAATCGGTTGAAGCTTCTGTTCAAAAATTATGCTCCGAAATCAACTTCTGTCACCTTACTGATACATTTTGGGATAGCACCTAAAGTTTAAAGCAGAAATTGGGGCACTTTTGAAATTTTCATTTTTGACCAAAATCGACAGGTCCGGGGCTTAGGGATTTTCTCATATGCCACAAAACGGTTGAAGCTCCTGTTCAAATATGATGCTCCGAAATCAACTTCTGTCACCTTAGTGATACATTTTGTGATAGCACCTAAAGTTTAAAGCAGAAAATTGGGCACTTTTGAAATTTTCATTTTTGACCAAAATCGACAGGTCCGGGCCTTAGGGATTTTCCCATATGCCACAAAACGGTTGAAGCTCCTGTTCAAAAATGATGCTCCGAAATCAACTTCTGTCACCTTAGTGATACATTTTGGGATAGCACCTACAGTTTAAAGCAGAAATTGGGGCACTTTTGAAAATTTCATTTTTGACCAAAATCGACAGGTCCGGGGCTTAGGGAATTTCTCATATGCCACAAAACGGTTGAAGCTCCTGTTCAAAAATGATGCTCCGAAATCAACTTCTGTCACCTTAGTGATACATCTTGGGATAGTACCTAAAGTTTAAAGCAGAAATTGGGGCACTTTTGAAAATTTCATTTTTGACCAAAATCGACAGGTCCGGGGCTTAGGGAATTTCTCATATGCCACAAAACGGTTGAAGCTTCTGTTCAAAAATGATGCTCCGAAATCAACTTCTGTCACCTTAGTGATACATTTTGGGATAGCACCTAAAGTTTAAAGCAAAAATTGGGGCACTTTTGAAATTTTCATTTTTGACCAAAATCGACAGGTCCGGGGCTTAGGGAATTTCTCATATGCCAAAAAACGGTTGAAGCTTCTGTTCAAAAATGATGCTCCGAAATCAACTTCTGTCAACTTAGTGATACATTTTGGGATAGTACCTAAAGTTTAAAGCAGAAATTGTGGCACTTTTGAAAATTTCATTTTTGACCAAAATCGACAGGTCCGGGGCTTAGGGAAATTCTCATATGCCACAAAACGGTTGAAGCTCCTGTTCAAAAATGATGCTCCGAAATCAACTTCTGTCACCTTAGTGATACATTTTGGGATAGCACCTAAAGTTTAAAGCAGAAATTGGGGCACTTTTGAAATTTTCATTTTTGACCAAAATCGACAGGTCCGGGGCTTAGGGAATTTCTCATATGCCAAAAAACGGTTGAAGCTCCTGTTAAAAAATGATGCTCCGAAATCAACTTCTGTCACCTTAGTGATACATCTTGGGATAGTACCTAAAGTTTAAAGCAGAAATTGGGGCACTTTTGAAAATTTCATTTTTGACCAAAATCGACAGGTCCGGGGCTTAGGGAATTTCTCATATGCCAAAAAAAACGGTTGAAGCTCCTGTTCAAAAATGATGCTCCGAAATCAACTTCTGTCAACTTAGTGATACATTTTGGGATAGTACCTAAAGTTTAAAGCAGAAATTGGGGCACTTTTGAAATTTTCATTTTTGACCAAAATCGACAGATCCGGGGCTTAGGGAATTTCTCATATGCCACAAAACGGTTGAAGTTTCTGTTCAAAAATGATGCTCCGAAATCAACTTCTATCACCTTAGTGATACATTTTGGGATAGTACCTAAAGTTTAAAGCAGAAATTGGGGCACTTTTGAAATTTTCATTTTTGACCAAAATCGACAGGTCCGGGGCTTAGGGAATTTCTCATATGTCACAAAACGGTTGAAGCTCCTGTTCAAAAATGATGCTCCGAAATCAACTTCTTTCACCTTAGAGATACATTTTGCGATAGTACCTAAAGTTTAAAGCAGAAATTGGGGCACTTTCAAAATTTTCATTTTTGACCAAAATCGACAGGTCCGGGCCTTAGGGATTTTCCCATATGCCACAAAACGGTTGAAGCTCCTGTTCAAAAATGATGCTCCGAAATCAACTTCTGTCACCTTAGTGATACATTTTGTGATAGCACCTAAAGTTTAAAGCAGAAAATTGGGCACTTTTGAAATTTTCATTTTTGACCAAAATCGACAGGTCCGGGCCTTAGGGATTTTCCCATATGCCACAAAACGGTTGAAGCTCCTGTTCAAAAATGATGCTCCGAAATCAACTTCTGTCACCTTAGTGATACATTTTGGGATAGCACCTACAGTTTAAAGCAGAAATTGGGGCACTTTTGAAATTTTCATTTTTGACCAAAATCGACAGGTCCGGGGCTTAGGGAATTTCTCATATGCCAAAAAACGGTTGAAGCTTCTGTTCAAAAATGATGCTCCGAAATCAACTTCTGTCAACTTAGTGATACATTTTGGGATAGTACCTAAAGTTTAAAGCAGAAATTGGGGCACTTTCAAAATTTTCATTTTTGACCAAAATCGACAGGTCCGGGCCTTAGGGATTTTCTCATATGCCACAAAACGGTTGAAGCTCCTGTTCAAAAATGATGCTCCGAAATCAACTTCTGTCACCTTAGTGATACATTTTGGGATAGCACCTAAAGTTTAAAGCAGAAATTGGGGCACTTTTGAAATTTTCATTTTTGACCAAAATCGACAGGTCCGGGGCTTAGGGAATTTCTCATATGCCACAAATCGGTTGAAGCTTCTGTTCAAAAATTATGCTCCTAATTCAACTTCTGTCACCTTAGTGATACATTTTGGGATAGCACCTACAGTTTAAAGCAGAAAATTGGGCACTTTTGAAATTTTCATTTTTGACCAAAATCGACAGGTCCGGGCCTTAGGGATTTTCCCATATGCCACAAAACGGTTGAAGCTCCTGTTCAAAAATGATGCTCTGAAATCAACTTCTGTCACCTTAGTGATACATTTTGGGATAGCACCTACAGTTTAAAGCAGAAAATTGGGCACTTTTGAAATTTTCATTTTTGACCAATATCGACAGGTCCGGGGCTTAGGAAATTTCTCATATGCCAAAAAACGGTTGAAGCTTCTGTTCAAAAATGATGCTCCGAAATCAACTTCTGTCACCTTAGTGATACATTTTGGGATAGTACCTAAAGTTTAAAGCAGAAATTGGGGCACTTTCAAAATTTTCATTTTTGACCAAAATCGACAGGTCCGGGCCTTAGGGATTTTCTCATATGCCACAAAACGGTTGAAGCTCCTGTTCAAAAATGATGCTCCGAAATCAACTTCTGTCACCTTAGTGATACATTTTGGGATAGTACCTAAAGTTTAAAGCAGAAATTGGGGCACTTTTGAAAATTTCATTTTTGACCAAAATCGACAGGTCCGGGGCTTAGGGAATTTCTCATATGCCAAAAAACGGTTGAAGCTTCTGTTCAAAAATGATGCTCCAAAATCAACTTCTATCACCTTAGTGATACATTTTGGGATAGTACCTAAAGTTTAAAGCAGAAATTGGGGCACTTTTGAAATTTTCATTTTTGACCAAAATCGACAGGTCCGGGGCTTAGGGAATTTCTCATATGCCACAAAACGGTTGAAGCTCCTGTTCAAAAATGATGCTCCGAAATCAACTTCTGTCACCTTAGTGATACATTTTGGGATAGTACCTAAAGTTTAAAGCAGAAATTGGGGCACTTTCAAAATTTTCATTTTTGACTAAAATCGACAGGTCCGGGCCTTAGGGATTTTCTCATATGCCACAAAACGGTTGAATTTCCTGTTCAAAAATGATGCTCCGAAATCAACTTCTGTCACCTTAGTGATACATTTTGGGATAGCACCTAAAGTTTAAAGCAGAAATTGGGGCACTTTTGAAATTTTCATTTTTGACCAAAATCGACAGGTCCGGGGCTTAGGGAATTTCTCATATGCCACAAATCGGTTGAAGCTTCTGTTCAAAAATTATGCTCCGAAATCAACTTCTGTCACCTTACTGATACATTTTGGGATAGCACCTAAAGTTTAAAGCAGAAATTGGGGCACTTTTGAAATTTTCATTTTTGACCAAAATCGACAGGTCCGGGGCTTAGGGATTTTCTCATATGCCACAAAACGGTTGAAGCTCCTGTTCAAATATGATGCTCCGAAATCAACTTCTGTCACCTTAGTGATACATTTTGTGATAGCACCTAAAGTTTAAAGCAGAAAATTGGGCACTTTTGAAATTTTCATTTTTGACCAAAATCGACAGGTCCGGGCCTTAGGGATTTTCCCATATGCCACAAAACGGTTGAAGCTCCTGTTCAAAAATGATGCTCCGAAATCAACTTCTGTCACCTTAGTGATACATTTTGGGATAGCACCTACAGTTTAAAGCAGAAATTGGGGCACTTTTGAAAATTTCATTTTTGACCAAAATCGACAGGTCCGGGGCTTAGGGAATTTCTCATATGCCACAAAACGGTTGAAGCTCCTGTTCAAAAATGATGCTCCGAAATCAACTTCTGTCACCTTAGTGACACATCTTGGGATAGTACCTAAAGTTTAAAGCAGAAATTGGGGCACTTTTGAAAATTTCATTTTTGACCAAAATCGACAGGTCCGGGGCTTAGGGAATTTCTCATATGCCACAAAACGGTTGAAGCTTCTGTTCAAAAATGATGCTCCGAAATCAACTTCTGTCACCTTAGTGATACATTTTGGGATAGCACCTAAAGTTTAAAGCAAAAATTGGGGCACTTTTGAAATTTTCATTTTTGACCAAAATCGACAGGTCCGGGGCTTAGGGAATTTCTCATATGCCAAAAAACGGTTGAAGCTTCTGTTCAAAAATGATGCTCCGAAATCAACTTCTGTCAACTTAGTGATACATTTTGGGATAGTACCTAAAGTTTAAAGCAGAAATTGTGGCACTTTTGAAAATTTCATTTTTGACCAAAATCGACAGGTCCGGGGCTTAGGGAAATTCTCATATGCCACAAAACGGTTGAAGCTCCTGTTCAAAAATGATGCTCCGAAATCAACTTCTGTCACCTTAGTGATACATTTTGGGATAGCACCTAAAGTTTAAAGCAGAAATTGGGGCACTTTTGAAATTTTCATTTTTGACCAAAATCGACAGGTCCGGGGCTTAGGGAATTTCTCATATGCCAAAAAACGGTTGAAGCTCCTGTTAAAAAATGATGCTCCGAAATCAACTTCTGTCACCTTAGTGATACATCTTGGGATAGTACCTAAAGTTTAAAGCAGAAATTGGGGCACTTTTGAAAATTTCATTTTTGACCAAAATCGACAGGTCCGGGGCTTAGGGAATTTCTCATATGCCAAAAAAAACGGTTGAAGCTCCTGTTCAAAAATGATGCTCCGAAATCAACTTCTGTCAACTTAGTGATACATTTTGGGATAGTACCTAAAGTTTAAAGCAGAAATTGGGGCACTTTTGAAATTTTCATTTTTGACCAAAATCGACAGATCCGGGGCTTAGGGAATTTCTCATATGCCACAAAACGGTTGAAGTTTCTGTTCAAAAATGATGCTCCGAAATCAACTTCTATCACCTTAGTGATACATTTTGGGATAGTACCTAAAGTTTAAAGCAGAAATTGGGGCACTTTTGAAATTTTCATTTTTGACCAAAATCGACAGGTCCGGGGCTTAGGGAATTTCTCATATGTCACAAAACGGTTGAAGCTCCTGTTCAAAAATGATGCTCCGAAATCAACTTCTTTCACCTTAGAGATACATTTTGGGATAGTACCTAAAGTTTAAAGCAGAAATTGGGGCACTTTCAAAATTTTCATTTTTGACCAAAATCGACAGGTCCGGGCCTTAGGGATTTTCCCATATGCCACAAAACGGTTGAAGCTCCTGTTCAAAAATGATGCTCCGAAATCAACTTCTGTCACCTTAGTGATACATTTTGTGATAGCACCTAAAGTTTAAAGCAGAAAATTGGGCACTTTTGAAATTTTCATTTTTGACCAAAATCGACAGGTCCGGGCCTTAGGGATTTTCCCATATGCCACAAAACGGTTGAAGCTCCTGTTCAAAAATGATGCTCCGAAATCAACTTCTGTCACCTTAGTGATACATTTTGGGATAGCACCTACAGTTTAAAGCAGAAATTGGGGCACTTTTGAAAATTTCATTTTTGACCAAAATCGACAGGTCCGGGGCTTAGGGAATTTCTCATATGCCACAAAACGGTTGAAGCTCCTGTTCAAAAATGATGCTCCGAAATCAACTTCTGTCACCTTAGTGATACATCTTGGGATAGTACCTAAAGTTTAAAGCAGAAATTGGGGCACTTTTGAAAATTTCATTTTTGACCAAAATCGACAGGTCCGGGGCTTAGGGAATTTCTCATATGCCACAAAACGGTTGAAGCTTCTGTTCAAAAATGATGCTCCGAAATCAACTTCTGTCACCTTAGTGATACATTTTGGGATAGCACCTAAAGTTTAAAGCAAAAATTGGGGCACTTTTGAAATTTTCATTTTTGACCAAAATCGACAGGTCCGGGGCTTAGGGAAATTCTCATATGCCACAAAACGGTTGAAGCTCCTGTTCAAAAATGATGCTCCGAAATCAACTTCTGTCACCTTAGTGATACATTTTGGGATAGCACCTAAAGTTTAAAGCAGAAATTGGGGCACTTTTGAAATTTTCATTTTTGACCAAAATCGACAGGTCCGGGGCTTAGGGAATTTCTCATATGCCAAAAAACGGTTGAAGCTCCTGTTAAAAAATGATGCTCCGAAATCAACTTCTGTCACCTTAGTGATACATCTTGGGATAGTACCTAAAGTTTAAAGCAGAAATTGGGGCACTTTTGAAAATTTCATTTTTGACCAAAATCGACAGGTCCGGGGCTTAGGGAATTTCTCATATGCCAAAAAAACGGTTGAAGCTCCTGTTCAAAAATGATGCTCCGAAATCAACTTCTGTCAACTTAGTGATACATTTTGGGATAGTACCTAAAGTTTAAAGCAGAAATTGGGGCACTTTTGAAATTTTCATTTTTGACCAAAATCGACAGATCCGGGGCTTAGGGAATTTCTCATATGTCACAAAACGGTTGAAGTTTCTGTTCAAAAATGATGCTCCGAAATCAACTTCTATCACCTTAGTGATACATTTTGGGATAGTACCTAAAGTTTAAAGCAGAAATTGGGGCACCTTTGAACTTTTCATTTTTGACCAAAATTGACAGGTCCGGGGCTTAGGGATTTTCTCATATGCCAAAAAACGGTTGAAGCTTCTGTTCAAAAATGATGCTCCGAAATCAACTTCTGTCAACTTAGTGATACATTTTGGGATAGTACCTAAAGTTTAAAGCAGAAATTGTGGCACTTTTGAAAATTTCATTTTTGACCAAAATCGACAGGTCCGGGGCTTAGGGAAATTCTCATATGCCACAAAACGGTTGAAGCTCCTGTTCAAAAATGATGCTCCGAAATCAACTTCTGTCACCTTAGTGATACATTTTGGGATAGCACCTAAAGTTTAAAGCAGAAATTGGGGCACTTTTGACATTTTCATTTTTGACCAAAATCGACAGGTCCGGGGCTTAGGGAATTTCTCATATGCCAAAAAAACGGTTGAAGCTCCTGTTCAAAAATGATGCTCCGAAATCAACTTCTGTCACCTTAGTGATACATTTTGGGATAGCACCTAAAGTTTAAAGCAGAAATTGGGGCACTTTTGAAATTTTCATTTTTGACCAAAATCGACAGGTCCGGGGCTTAGGGAATTTCTCATATGCAAAAAAACGGTTGAAGCTTCTGTTCAAAAATGATGCTCCAAAATCAACTTCTATCACCTTAGTGATACATTTTGGGATAGTACCTAAAGTTTAAAGCAGAAATTGGGGCACTTTTGAAATTTTCATTTTTGACCAAAATCGACAGGTCCGGGGCTTAGGGAATTTCTCATATGCCACAAAACGGTTGAAGCTCCTGTTCAAAAATGATGCTCCGAAATCAACTTCTGTCACCTTAGTGATACATTTTGGGATAGTACCTAAAGTTTAAAGCAGAAATTGGGGCACTTTCAAAATTTTCATTTTTGACTAAAATCGACAGGTCCGGGCCTTAGGGATTTTCTCATATGCCACAAAACGGTTGAATTTCCTGTTCAAAAATGATGCTCCGAAATCAACTTCTGTCACCTTAGTGATACATTTTGGGATAGCACCTAAAGTTTAAAGCAGAAATTGGGGCACTTTTGAAATTTTCATTTTTGACCAAAATCGACAGGTCCGGGGCTTAGGGAATTTCTCATATGCCACAAATCGGTTGAAGCTTCTGTTCAAAAATTATGCTCCGAAATCAACTTCTGTCACCTTACTGATACATTTTGGGATAGCACCTAAAGTTTAAAGCAGAAATTGGGGCACTTTTGAAATTTTCATTTTTGACCAAAATCGACAGGTCCGGGGCTTAGGGATTTTCTCATATGCCACAAAACGGTTGAAGCTCCTGTTCAAATATGATGCTCCGAAATCAACTTCTGTCACCTTAGTGATACATTTTGGGATAGCACCTACAGTTTAAAGCAGAAAATTGGGCACTTTTGAAATTTTCATTTTTGACCAAAATCGACAGATCCGGGGCTTAGGGAATTTCTCATATGCCACAAAACGGTTGAAGCTTCTATTCAAAAATGATGCTCCAAAATCAACTTCTGTCAACTTAGTGATACATTTTGGGATAGTACCTAAAGTTTAAAGCAGAAATTGGGGAACTTTTGAAAATTTCATTTTTGACCAAAATCGACAGGTCCGGGGCTTAGGGAATTTCTCATATGCCACAAAACGGTTGAAGCTTCTGTTCAAAAATGATGCTCCGAAATCAACTTCTGTCACCTTAGTGATACATTTTGGGATAGTACCTAAAGTTTAAAGCAGAAATTGGGGCACTTTTGAGATTTTCATTTTTGACCAAAATCGACAGGTCCGGGGCTTAGGGAATTTCTCATATGCCACAAAACGGTTGAAGCTTCTGTTCAAAAATGATGCTCCGAAATCAACTTCTGTCACCTTAGTGATACATTTTGGGATAGCACCTAAAGTTTAAAGCAGAAATTGGGGCACTTTTGAAATTTTCATTTTTGACCAAAATCGACAGGTCCGGGGCTTAGGGAATTTCTCATATGCCAAAAAACGGTTGAAGCTTCTGTTCAAAAATGATGCTCCGAAATCAACTTCTGTCACCTTAGTGATACATTTTGGGATAGTACCTAAAGTTTAAAGCAGAAATTGGGGCACTTTTGACATTTTCATTTTTGACCAAAATCGACAGGTCCGGGGCTTAGGGAATTTCTCATATGTCACAAAACGGTTGAAGCTCCTGTTCAAAAATGATGCTCCGATATCAACTTCTTTCACCTTAGAGATACATTTTGGGATAGTACCTAAAGTTTAAAGCAGAAATTGGGGCACTTTCAAAATTTTCATTTTTGACCAAAATCGACAGGTCCGGGCCTTAGGGATTTTCCCATATGCCACAAAACGGTTGAAGCTCCTGTTCAAAAATGATGCTCCGAAATCAACTTCTGTCACCTTAGTGATACATTTTGGGATAGCACCTACAGTTTAAAGCAGAAAATTGGGCTCTTTTGAAATTTTCATTTTTGACCAATATCGACAGGTCCGGGGCTTAGGAAATTTCTCATATGCCAAAAAACGGTTGAAGCTTCTGTTCAAAAATGATGCTCCGAAATCAACTTCTGTCACCTTAGTGATACATTTTGGGATAGTACCTAAAGTTTAAAGCAGAAATTGGGGCACTTTCAAAATTTTCATTTTTGACCAAAATCGACAGGTCCGGGGCATAGGGAATTTCTCATATGCCACAAAACGGTTGAAGCTCCTGTTCAAAAATGATGCTCCGAAATCAACTTCTGTCTCCTTAGAGATACATTTTGGGATAGTACCTAAAGTTTAAAGCAGAAATTGGGGCACTTTCAACATTTTCATTTTTGACCAAAATCGACAGGTCCGGGCCTTAGGGATTTTCTCATATGCCACAAAACGGTTGAAGCTCCTGTTCAAAAATGATGCTCCGAAATCAACTTCTGTCACCTTAGTGATACATTTTGGGATAGCACCTAAAGTTTAAAGCAGAAATTGGGGCACTTTTGAAATTTTCATTTTTGACCAAAATCGACAGGTCCGGGGCTTAGGGAATTTCTCATATGCCAAAAAACGGTTGAAGCTTCTGTTCAAAAATGATGCTCCGAAATCAACTTCTGTCAACTTAGTGATACATTTTGGGATAGTACCTAAAGTTTAAAGCAGAAATTGGGGCACTTTTGAAATTTTCATTTTTGACCAAAATCGACAGGTCCGGGGCTTAGGGAATTTCTCATATGCCACAAAACGGTTGAAGCTCCTGTTCAAAAATGATGCTCCGAAATCAACTTCTTTCACCTTAGAGATACATTTTGGGATAGTACCTAAAGTTTAAAGCAGAAATTGGGGCACTTTCAAAATTTTCATTTTTGACCAAAATCGACAGGTCCGGGCCTTAGGGATTTTCTCATATGCCACAAAACGGTTGAAGCTCCTGTTCAAAAATGATGCTCCGAAATCAACTTCTGTCACCTTAGTGATACATTTTGGGATAGCACCTAAAGTTTAAAGCAGAAATTGGGGCACTTTTGAAATTTTCATTTTTGACCAAAATCGACAGGTCCGGGGCTTAGGGAATTTCTCATATGCCACAAATCGGTTGAAGCTTCTGTTCAAAAATTATGCTCCTAATTCAACTTCTGTCACCTTAGTGATACATTTTGGGATAGCACCTACAGTTTAAAGCAGAAAATTGGGCACTTTTGAAATTTTCATTTTTGACCAAAATCGACAGGTCCGGGCCTTAGGGATTTTCCCATATGCCACAAAACGGTTGAAGCTCCTGTTCAAAAATGATGCTCTGAAATCAACTTCTGTCACCTTAGTGATACATTTTGGGATAGCACCTACAGTTTAAAGCAGAAAATTGGGCACTTTTGAAATTTTCATTTTTGACCAATATCGACAGGTCCGGGGCTTAGGAAATTTCTCATATGCCAAAAAACGGTTGAAGCTTCTGTTCAAAAATGATGCTCCGAAATCAACTTCTGTCACCTTAGTGATACATTTTGGGATAGTACCTAAAGTTTAAAGCAGAAATTGGGGCACTTTCAAAATTTTCATTTTTGACCAAAATCGACAGGTCCGGGCCTTAGGGATTTTCTCATATGCCACAAAACGGTTGAAGCTCCTGTTCAAAAATGATGCTCCGAAATCAACTTCTGTCACCTTAGTGATACATTTTGGGATAGTACCTAAAGTTTAAAGCAGAAATTGGGGCACTTTTGAAAATTTCATTTTTGACCAAAATCGACAGGTCCGGGGCTTAGGGAATTTCTCATATGCCAAAAAACGGTTGAAGCTTCTGTTCAAAAATGATGCTCCAAAATCAACTTCTATCACCTTAGTGATACATTTTGGGATAGTACCTAAAGTTTAAAGCAGAAATTGGGGCACTTTTGAAATTTTCATTTTTGACCAAAATCGACAGGTCCGGGGCTTAGGGAATTTCTCATATGCCACAAAACGGTTGAAGCTCCTGTTCAAAAATGATGCTCCGAAATCAACTTCTGTCACCTTAGTGATACATTTTGGGATAGTACCTAAAGTTTAAAGCAGAAATTGGGGCACTTTCAAAATTTTCATTTTTGACTAAAATCGACAGGTCCGGGCCTTAGGGATTTTCTCATATGCCACAAAACGGTTGAATTTCCTGTTCAAAAATGATGCTCCGAAATCAACTTCTGTCACCTTAGTGATACATTTTGGGATAGCACCTAAAGTTTAAAGCAGAAATTGGGGCACTTTTGAAATTTTCATTTTTGACCAAAATCGACAGGTCCGGGGCTTAGGGAATTTCTCATATGCCACAAATCGGTTGAAGCTTCTGTTCAAAAATTATGCTCCGAAATCAACTTCTGTCACCTTACTGATACATTTTGGGATAGCACCTAAAGTTTAAAGCAGAAATTGGGGCACTTTTGAAATTTTCATTTATGACCAAAATCGACACGTCCGGGGCTTAGGGATTTTCTCATATGCCACAAAACGGTTGAAGCTCCTGTTCAAATATGATGCTCCGAAATCAACTTCTGTCACCTTAGTGATACATTTTGTGATAGCACCTAAAGTTTAAAGCAGAAAATTGGGCACTTTTGAAATTTTCATTTTTGACCAAAATCGACAGGTCCGGGCCTTAGGGATTTTCCCATATGCCACAAAACGGTTGAAGCTCCTGTTCAAAAATGATGCTCCGAAATCAACTTCTGTCACCTTAGTGATACATTTTGGGATAGCACCTACAGTTTAAAGCAGAAATTGGGGCACTTTTGAAAATTTCATTTTTGACCAAAATCGACAGGTCCGGGGCTTAGGGAATTTCTCATATGCCACAAAACGGTTGAAGCTCCTGTTCAAAAATGATGCTCCGAAATCAACTTCTGTCACCTTAGTGATACATCTTGGGATAGTACCTAAAGTTTAAAGCAGAAATTGGGGCACTTTTGAAAATTTCATTTTTGACCAAAATCGACAGGTCCGGGGCTTAGGGAATTTCTCATATGCCACAAAACGGTTGAAGCTTCTGTTCAAAAATGATGCTCCGAAATCAACTTCTGTCACCTTAGTGATACATTTTGGGATAGCACCTAAAGTTTAAAGCAAAAATTGGGGCACTTTTGAAATTTTCATTTTTGACCAAAATCGACAGGTCCGGGGCTTAGGGAATTTCTCATATGCCAAAAAACGGTTGAAGCTTCTGTTCAAAAATGATGCTCCGAAATCAACTTCTGTCAACTTAGTGATACATTTTGGGATAGTACCTAAAGTTTAAAGCAGAAATTGTGGCACTTTTGAAAATTTCATTTTTGACCAAAATCGACAGGTCCGGGGCTTAGGGAAATTCTCATATGCCACAAAACGGTTGAAGCTCCTGTTCAAAAATGATGCTCCGAAATCAACTTCTGTCACCTTAGTGATACATTTTGGGATAGCACCTAAAGTTTAAAGCAGAAATTGGGGCACTTTTGAAATTTTCATTTTTGACCAAAATCGACAGGTCCGGGGCTTAGGGAATTTCTCATATGCCAAAAAACGGTTGAAGCTCCTGTTAAAAAATGATGCTCCGAAATCAACTTCTGTCACCTTAGTGATACATCTTGGGATAGTACCTAAAGTTTAAAGCAGAAATTGGGGCACTTTTGAAAATTTCATTTTTGACCAAAATCGACAGGTCCGGGGCTTAGGGAATTTCTCATATGCCAAAAAAAACGGTTGAAGCTCCTGTTCAAAAATGATGCTCCGAAATCAACTTCTGTCAACTTAGTGATACATTTTGGGATAGTACCTAAAGTTTAAAGCAGAAATTGGGGCACTTTTGAAATTTTCATTTTTGACCAAAATCGACAGGTCCGGGGCTTAGGGAATTTCTCATATGTCACAAAACGGTTGAAGCTCCTGTTCAAAAATGATGCTCCGAAATCAACTTCTTTCACCTTAGAGATACATTTTGGGATAGTACCTAAAGTTTAAAGCAGAAATTGGGGCACTTTCAAAATTTTCATTTTTGACCAAAATCGACAGGTCCGGGCCTTAGGGATTTTCCCATATGCCACAAAACGGTTGAAGCTCCTGTTCAAAAATGATGCTCCGAAATCAACTTCTGTCACCTTAGTGATACATTTTGTGATAGCACCTAAAGTTTAAAGCAGAAAATTGGGCACTTTTGAAATTTTCATTTTTGACCAAAATCGACAGGTCCGGGCCTTAGGGATTTTCCCATATGCCACAAAACGGTTGAAGCTCCTGTTCAAAAATGATGCTCCGAAATCAACTTCTGTCACCTTAGTGATACATTTTGGGATAGCACCTAAAGTTTAAAGCAGAAATTGGGGCACTTTTGAAATTTTCATTTTTGACCAAAATCGACAGGTCCGGGGCTTAGGGAATTTCTCATATGCCACAAATCGGTTGAAGCTTCTGTTCAAAAATTATGCTCCGAAATCAACTTCTGTCACCTTACTGATACATTTTGGGATAGCACCTAAAGTTTAAAGCAGAAATTGGGGCACTTTTGAAATTTTCATTTTTGACCAAAATCGACAGGTCCGGGGCTTAGGGATTTTCTCATATGCCACAAAACGGTTGAAGCTCCTGTTCAAATATGATGCTCCGAAATCAACTTCTGTCACCTTAGTGATACATTTTGGGATAGCACCTACAGTTTAAAGCAGAAAATTGGGCACTTTTGAAATTTTCATTTTTGACCAAAATCGACAGATCCGGGGCTTAGGGAATTTCTCATATGCCACAAAACGGTTGAAGCTTCTATTCAAAAATGATGCTCCAAAATCAACTTCTGTCAACTTAGTGATACATTTTGGGATAGTACCTAAAGTTTAAAGCAGAAATTGGGGAACTTTTGAAAATTTCATTTTTGACCAAAATCGACAGGTCCGGGGCTTAGGGAATTTCTCATATGCCACAAAACGGTTGAAGCTCCTGTTCAAAAATGATGCTCCGAAATCAACTTCTGTCACCTTAGTGATACATCTTGGGATAGTACCTAAAGTTTAAAGCAGAAATTGGGGCACTTTTGAAAATTTCATTTTTGACCAAAATCGACAGGTCCGGGGCTTAGGGAATTTCTCATATGCCACAAAACGGTTGAAGCTTCTGTTCAAAAATGATGCTCCGAAATCAACTTCTGTCACCTTAGTGATACATTTTGGGATAGCACCTAAAGTTTAAAGCAAAAATTGGGGCACTTTTGAAATTTTCATTTTTGACCAAAATCGACAGGTCCGGGGCTTAGGGAATTTCTCATATGCCAAAAAACGGTTGAAGCTTCTGTTCAAAAATGATGCTCCGAAATCAACTTCTGTCAACTTAGTGATACATTTTGGGATAGTACCTAAAGTTTAAAGCAGAAATTGTGGCACTTTTGAAAATTTCATTTTTGACCAAAATCGACAGGTCCGGGGCTTAGGGAAATTCTCATATGCCACAAAACGGTTGAAGCTCCTGTTCAAAAATGATGCTCCGAAATCAACTTCTGTCACCTTAGTGATACATTTTGGGATAGCACCTAAAGTTTAAAGCAGAAATTGGGGCACTTTTGAAATTTTCATTTTTGACCAAAATCGACAGATCCGGGGCTTAGGGAATTTCTCATATGCCACAAAACGGTTGAAGTTTCTGTTCAAAAATGATGCTCCGAAATCAACTTCTATCACCTTAGTGATACATTTTGGGATAGTACCTAAAGTTTAAAGCAGAAATTGGGGCACCTTTGAACTTTTCATTTTTGACCAAAATTGACAGGTCCGGGGCTTAGGGATTTTCTCATATGCCACAAAACGGTTGAAGCTTCTGTTCAAAAATGATGCTCCGAAATCAACTTCTGTCACCTTAGTGATACATTTTGGGATAGTACCTAAAGTTTAAAGCAGAAATTGGGGCACTTTTGAGATTTTCATTTTTGACCAAAATCGACAGGTCCGGGGCTTAGGGAATTTCTCATATGCCACAAAACGGTTGAAGCTTCTGTTCAAAAATGATGCTCCGAAATCAACTTCTGTCACCTTAGTGATACATTTTGGGATAGCACCTAAAGTTTAAAGCAGAAATTGGGGCACTTTTGAAATTTTCATTTTTGACCAAAATCGACAGGTCCGGGGCTTAGGGAATTTCTCATATGCCAAAAAACGGTTGAAGCTTCTGTTCAAAAATGATGCTCCAAAATCAACTTCTATCACCTTAGTGATACATTTTGGGATAGTACCTAAAGTTTAAAGCAGAAATTGGGGCACTTTTGAAATTTTCATTTTTCACCAAAATCGACAGGTCCGGGGCTTAGGGAATTTCTCATATGCCACAAAACGGTTGAAGCTCCTGTTCAAAAATGATGCTCCGAAATCAACTTCTGTCACCTTAGTGATACATTTTGGGATAGTACCTAAAGTTTAAAGCAGAAATTGGGGCACTTTTGAGATTTTCATTTTTGACCAAAATCGACAGTTCAGGGGCTTAGGGAATTTCTCATATGCCACACAACGGTTGAAGCTTCTGTTCAAAAATGATGCTCCGAAATCAACTTCTGTCAACTTAGTGATACATTTTGGGATAGTACCTAAAGTTTAAAGCAGAAATTGGGGCACTTTTGAAATTTTCATTTTTGACCAAAATCGACAGGTCCGGGCCTTAGGGATTTTCTCATATGCCACAAAACGGTTGAAGCTCCTGTTCAAAAATGATGCTCCGAAATCAACTTCTGTCACCTTAGTGATACATTTTGGGATAGCACCTAAAGTTTAAAGCAGAAATTGGGGCACTTTTGAAATTTTCATTTTTGACCAAAATCGACAGGTCCGGGGCTTAGGGAATTTCTCATATGCCAAAAAACGGTTGAAGCTTCTGTTCAAAAATGATGCTCCGAAATCAACTTCTGTCAACTTAGTGATACATTTTGGGATAGTACCTAAAGTTTAAAGCAGAAATTGGGGCACTTTTGAAATTTTCATTTTTGACCAAAATCGACAGGTCCGGGGCTTAGGGAATTTCTCATATGTCACAAAACGGTTGAAGCTCCTGTTCAAAAATGATACTCCGAAATCAACTTCTTTCACCTTAGAGATACATTTTGGGATAGTACCTAAAGTTTAAAGCAGAAATTGGGGCACTTTCAAAATTTTCATTTTTGACCAAAATCGACAGGTCCGGGCCTTAGGGATTTTCCCATATGCCACAAAACGGTTGAAGCTCCTGTTCAAAAATGATGCTCCGAAATCAACTTCTGTCACCTTAGTGATACATTTTGGGATAGCACCTAAAGTTTAAAGCAGAAAATTGGGCACTTTTGAAATTTTCATTTGTGACCAATATCGACAGGTCCGGGGCTTAGGAAATTTCTCATATGCCAAAAAACGGTTGAAGCTTCTGTTCAAAAATGATGCTCCGAAATCAACTTCTGTCACCTTAGTGATACATTTTGGGATAGTACCTAAAGTTTAAAGCAGAAATTGGGGCACTTTCAAAATTTTCATTTTTGACCAAAATCGACAGGTCCGGGGCATAGGGAATTTCTCATATGCCACAAAACGGTTGAAGCTCCTGTTCAAAAATGATGCTCCGAAATCAACTTCTGTCTCCTTAGAGATACATTTTGGGATAGTACCTAAAGTTTAAAGCAGAAATTGGGGCACTTTCAACATTTTCATTTTTGACCAAAATCGACAGGTCCGGGCCTTAGGGATTTTCTCATATGCCACAAAACGGTTGAAGCTCCTGTTCAAAAATGATGCTCCGAAATCAACTTCTGTCACCTTAGTGATACATTTTGGGATAGCACCTAAAGTTTAAAGCAGAAATTGGGGCACTTTTGAAATTTTCATTTTTGACCAAAATCGACAGGTCCGGGGCTTAGGGAATTTCTCATATGCCACAAAACGGTTGAAGCTCCTGTTCAAAAATGATGCTCCGAAATCAACTTCTTTCACCTTAGAGATACATTTTGGGATAGTACCTAAAGTTTAAAGCAGAAATTGGGGCACTTTCAAAATTTTCATTTTTGACCAAAATCGACAGGTCCGGGCCTTAGGGATTTTCTCATATGCCACAAAACGGTTGAAGCTCCTGTTCAAAAATGATGCTCCGAAATCAACTTCTGTCACCTTAGTGATACATTTTGGGATAGCACCTAAAGTTCAAAGCAGAAATTGGGGCACTTTTGAAATTTTCCTTTTTGACCAAAATCGACAGGTCCGGGGCTTAGGGAATTTCTCATATGCCACAAATCGGTTGAAGCTTCTGTTCAAAAATTATGCTCCTAATTCAACTTCTGTCACCTTAGTGATACATTTTGGGATAGCACCTACAGTTTAAAGCAGAAAATTGGGCACTTTTGAAATTTTCATTTTTGACCAAAATCGACAGGTCCGGGCCTTAGGGATTTTCCCATATGCCACAAAACGGTTGAAGCTCCTGTTCAAAAATGATGCTCCGAAATCAACTTCTGTCACCTTAGTGATACATTTTGGGATAGCACCTACAGTTTAAAGCAGAAAATTGGGCACTTTTGAAATTTTCATTTTTGACCAATATCGACAGGTCCGGGGCTTAGGAAATTTCTCATATGCCAAAAAACGGTTGAAGCTTCTGTTCAAAAATGATGCTCCGAAATCAACTTCTGTCACCTTAGTGATACATTTTGGGATAGTACCTAAAGTTTAAAGCAGAAATTGGGGCACTTTCAAAATTTTCATTTTTGACCAAAATCGACAGGTCCGGGCCTTAGGGATTTTCTCATATGCCACAAAACGGTTGAAGCTCCTGTTCAAAAATGATGCTCCGAAATCAACTTCTGTCACCTTACTGATACATTTTGGGATAGTACCTAAAGTTTAAAGCAGAAATTGGGGCACTTTCAAAATTTTCATTTTTGACTAAAATCGACAGGTCCGGGCCTTAGGGATTTTCTCATATGCCACAAAACGGTTGAATTTCCTGTTCAAAAATGATGCTCCGAAATCAACTTCTGTCACCTTAGTGATACATTTTGGGATAGCACCTAAAGTTTAAAGCAGAAATTGGGGCACTTTTGACATTTTCATTTTTGACCAAAATCGACAGGTCCGGGGCTTAGGGAATTTCTCATATGCCACAAATCGGTTGAAGCTTCTGTTCAAAAATTATGCTCCGAAATCAACTTCTGTCACCTTACTGATACATTTTGGGATAGCACCTAAAGTTTAAAGCAGAAATTGGGGCACTTTTGAAATTTTCGTTTTTGACCAAAATCGACAGGTCCAGGGCTTAGGGATTTTCTCATATGCCACAAAACGGTTGAAGCTCCTGTTCAAAAATGATGCTCCGAAATCAACTTCTGTCAACTTAGTGATACATTTTGGGATAGTACCTAAAGTTTAAAGCAGAAATTGGGGCACTTTTGAAATTTTCATTTTTGACCAAAATCGACAGGTCCGAGGCATAGGGAATTTCTCATATGCCACAAAACGGTTGAAGCTCCTGTTCAAAAATGATGCTCCGAAATCAACTTCTGTCACCTTAGAGATACATTTTGGGATAGTACCTAAAGTTTAAAGCAGAAATTGGGGCACTTTCAACATTTTCATTTTTGACCAAAATCGACAGGTCCGGGCCTTAGGGATTTTCTCATATGCCACAAAACGGTTGAAGCTCCTGTTCAAAAATGATGCTCCGAAATCAACTTCTGTCACCTTAGTGATACATTTTGGGATAGCACCTAAAGTTTAAAGCAGAAATTGGGGCACTTTTGAAATTTTCATTTTTGACCAAAATCGACAGGTCCGGGGCTTAGGGAATTTCTCATATGCCACAAAACGGTTGAAGCTCCTGTTCAAAAATGATGCTCCGAAATCAACTTCTTTCACCTTAGAGATACATTTTGGGATAGTACCTAAAGTTTAAAGCAGAAATTGGGGCACTTTCAAAATTTTCATTTTTGACCAAAATCGACAGGTCCGGGCCTTAGGGATTTTCTCATATGCCACAAAACGGTTGAAGCTCCTGTTCAAAAATGATGCTCCGAAATCAACTTCTGTCACCTTAGTGATACATTTTGGGATAGCACCTAAAGTTTAAAGCAGAAATTGGGGCACTTTTGAAATTTTCATTTTTGACCAAAATCGACAGGTCCGGGGCTTAGGGAATTTCTCATATGCCACAAATCGGTTGAAGCTTCTGTTCAAAAATTATGCTCCTAATTCAACTTCTGTCACCTTAGTGATACATTTTGGGATAGCACCTACAGTTTAAAGCAGAAAATTGGGCACTTTTGAAATTTTCATTTTTGACCAAAATCGACAGGTCCGGGCCTTAGGGATTTTCCCATATGCCACAAAACGGTTGAAGCTCCTGTTCAAAAATGATGCTCCGAAATCAACTTCTGTCACCTTAGTGATACATTTTGGGATAGCACCTACAGTTTAAAGCAGAAAATTGGGCACTTTTGAAATTTTCATTTTTGACCAATATCGACAGGTCCGGGGCTTAGGAAATTTCTCATATGCCAAAAAACGGTTGAAGCTTCTGTTCAAAAATGATGCTCCGAAATCAACTTCTGTCACCTTAGTGATACA
Source organism: Pseudophryne corroboree (assembly GCF_028390025.1). Classification (NCBI taxonomy): domain Eukaryota; kingdom Metazoa; phylum Chordata; class Amphibia; order Anura; family Myobatrachidae; genus Pseudophryne; species Pseudophryne corroboree. The sequence continues at coordinate 1,324,565 of NW_026967603.1, read as the reverse complement.
TTTTGGGATAGTACCTAAAGTTTAAAGCAGAAATTGGGGCACTTTCAAAATTTTCATTTTTGACCAAAATCGACAGGTCCGGGCCTTAGGGATTTTCTCATATGCCACAAAACGGTTGAAGCTCCTGTTCAAAAATGATGCTCCGAAATCAACTTCTGTCACCTTAGTGATACATTTTGGGATAGCACCTAAAGTTTAAAGCAGAAATTGGGGCACTTTTGAAATTTTCATTTTTGACCAAAATCGACAGGTCCGGGGCTTAGGGAATTTCTCATATGCCACAAAACGGTTGAAGCTCCTGTTCAAAAATGATGCTCCGAAATCAACTTCTTTCACCTTAGAGATACATTTTGGGATAGTACCTAAAGTTTAAAGCAGAAATTGGGGCACTTTCAAAATTTTCATTTTTGACCAAAATCGACAGGTCCGGGCCTTAGGGATTTTCTCATATGCCACAAAACGGTTGAAGCTCCTGTTCAAAAATGATGCTCCGAAATCAACTTCTGTCACCTTAGTGATACATTTTGGGATAGCACCTAAAGTTTAAAGCAGAAATTGGGGCACTTTTGAAATTTTCATTTTTGACCAAAATCGACAGGTCCGGGGCTTAGGGAATTTCTCATATGCCACAAATCGGTTGAAGCTTCTGTTCAAAAATTATGCTCCTAATTCAACTTCTGTCACCTTAGTGATACATTTTGGGATAGCACCTACAGTTTAAAGCAGAAAATTGGGCACTTTTGAAATTTTCATTTTTGACCAAAATCGACAGGTCCGGGCCTTAGGGATTTTCCCATATGCCACAAAACGGTTGAAGCTCCTGTTCAAAAATGATGCTCCGAAATCAACTTCTGTCACCTTAGTGATACATTTTGGGATAGCACCTACAGTTTAAAGCAGAAAATTGGGCACTTTTGAAATTTTCATTTTTGACCAATATCGACAGGTCCGGGGCTTAGGAAATTTCTCATATGCCAAAAAACGGTTGAAGCTTCTGTTCAAAAATGATGCTCCGAAATCAACTTCTGTCACCTTAGTGATACATTTTGGGATAGTACCTAAAGTTTAAAGCAGAAATTGGGGCACTTTCAAAATTTTCATTTTTGACCAAAATCGACAGGTCCGGGCCTTAGGGATTTTCTCATATGCCACAAAACGGTTGAAGCTCCTGTTCAAAAATGATGCTCCGAAATCAACTTCTGTCACCTTAGTGATACATTTTGGGATAGTACCTAAAGTTTAAAGCAGAAATTGGGGCACTTTCAAAATTTTCATTTTTGACTAAAATCGACAGGTCCGGGCCTTAGGGATTTTCTCATATGCCACAAAACGGTTGAATTTCCTGTTCAAAAATGATGCTCCGAAATCAACTTCTGTCACCTTAGTGATACATTTTGGGATAGCACCTAAAGTTTAAAGCAGAAATTGGGGCACTTTTGACATTTTCATTTTTGACCAAAATCGACAGGTCCGGGGCTTAGGGAATTTCTCATATGCCACAAATCGGTTGAAGCTTCTGTTCAAAAATTATGCTCCGAAATCAACTTCTGTCACCTTACTGATACATTTTGGGATAGCACCTAAAGTTTAAAGCAGAAATTGGGGCACTTTTGAAATTTTCATTTTTGACCAAAATCGACAGGTCCGGGGCATAGGGAATTTCTCATATGCCACAAAACGGTTGAAGCTCCTGTTCAAAAATGATGCTCCGAAATCAACTTCTGTCACCTTAGAGATACATTTTGGGATAGTACCTAAAGTTTAAAGCAGAAATTGGGGCACTTTCAACATTTTCATTTTTGACCAAAATCGACAGGTCCGGGCCTTAGGGATTTTCTCATATGCCAAAAAACGGTTGAAGCTTCTGTTCAAAAATGATGCTCCGAAATCAACTTCTGTCAACTTAGTGATACATTTTGGGATAGTACCTAAAGTTTAAAGCAGAAATTGGGGCACTTTCAAAATTTTCATTTTTCACCAAAATCGACAGGTCCGGGCCTTAGGGATTTTCTCATATGCCACAAAACGGTTGAAGCTCCTGTTCAAAAATGATGCTCCGAAATCAACTTCTGTCACCTTAGTGATACATTTTGGGATAGCACCTAAAGTTCAAAGCAGAAATTGGGGCACTTTTGAAATTTTCCTTTTTGACCAAAATCGACAGGTCCGGGGCTTAGGGAATTTCTCATATGCCACAAATCGGTTGAAGCTTCTGTTCAAAAATTATGCTCCTAATTCAACTTCTGTCACCTTAGTGATACATTTTGGGATAGCACCTACAGTTTAAAGCAGAAAATTGGGCACTTTTGAAATTTTCATTTTTGACCAAAATCGACAGGTCCGGGCCTTAGGGATTTTCCCATATGCCACAAAACGGTTGAAGCTCCTGTTCAAAAATGATGCTCCGAAATCAACTTCTGTCACCTTAGTGATACATTTTGGGATAGCACCTACAGTTTAAAGCAGAAAATTGGGCACTTTTGAAATTTTCATTTTTGACCAATATCGACAGGTCCGGGGCTTAGGAAATTTCTCATATGCCAAAAAATGGTTGAAGCTTCTGTTCAAAAATGATGCTCCGAAATCAACTTCTGTCACCTTAGTGATACATTTTGGGATAGTACCTAAAGTTTAAAGCAGAAATTGGGGCACTTTCAAAATTTTCATTTTTGACCAAAATCGACAGGTCCGGGCCTTAGGGATTTTCTCATATGCCACAAAACGGTTGAAGCTCCTGTTCAAAAATGATGCTCCGAAATCAACTTCTGTCACCTTACTGATACATTTTGGGATAGTACCTAAAGTTTAAAGCAGAAATTGGGGCACTTTCAAAATTTTCATTTTTGACTAAAATCGACAGGTCCGGGCCTTAGGGATTTTCTCATATGCCACAAAACGGTTGAATTTCCTGTTCAAAAATGATGCTCCGAAATCAACTTCTGTCACCTTAGTGATACATTTTGGGATAGCACCTAAAGTTTAAAGCAGAAATTGGGGCACTTTTGACATTTTCATTTTTGACCAAAATCGACAGGTCCGGGGCTTAGGGAATTTCTCATATGCCACAAATCGGTTGAAGCTTCTGTTCAAAAATTATGCTCCGAAATCAACTTCTGTCACCTTACTGATACATTTTGGGATAGCACCTAAAGTTTAAAGCAGAAATTGGGGCACTTTTGAAATTTTCGTTTTTGACCAAAATCGACAGGTCCAGGGCTTAGGGATTTTCTCATATGCCACAAAACGGTTGAAGCTCCTGTTCAAAAATGATGCTCCGAAATCAACTTCTGTCAACTTAGTGATACATTTTGGGATAGTACCTAAAGTTTAAAGCAGAAATTGGGGCACTTTTGAAATTTTCATTTTTGACCAAAATCGACAGGTCCGAGGCATAGGGAATTTCTCATATGCCACAAAACGGTTGAAGCTCCTGTTCAAAAATGATGCTCCGAAATCAACTTCTGTCACCTTAGAGATACATTTTGGGATAGTACCTAAAGTTTAAAGCAGAAATTGGGGCACTTTCAACATTTTCATTTTTGACCAAAATCGACAGGTCCGGGCCTTAGGGATTTTCTCATATGCCACAAAACGGTTGAAGCTCCTGTTCAAAAATGATGCTCCGAAATCAACTTCTGTCACCTTAGTGATACATTTTGGGATAGCACCTAAAGTTTAAAGCAGAAATTGGGGCACTTTTGAAATTTTCATTTTTGACCAAAATCGACAGGTCCGGGGCTTAGGGAATTTCTCATATGCCACAAAACGGTTGAAGCTCCTGTTCAAAAATGATGCTCCGAAATCAACTTCTTTCACCTTAGAGATACATTTTGGGATAGTACCTAAAGTTTAAAGCAGAAATTGGGGCACTTTCAAAATTTTCATTTTTGACCAAAATCGACAGGTCCGGGCCTTAGGGATTTTCTCATATGCCACAAAACGGTTGAAGCTCCTGTTCAAAAATGATGCTCCGAAATCAACTTCTGTCACCTTAGTGATACATTTTGGGATAGCACCTAAAGTTTAAAGCAGAAATTGGGGCACTTTTGAAATTTTCATTTTTGACCAAAATCGACAGGTCCGGGGCTTAGGGAATTTCTCATATGCCACAAATCGGTTGAAGCTTCTGTTCAAAAATTATGCTCCTAATTCAACTTCTGTCACCTTAGTGATACATTTTGGGATAGCACCTACAGTTTAAAGCAGAAAATTGGGCACTTTTGAAATTTTCATTTTTGACCAAAATCGACAGGTCCGGGCCTTAGGGATTTTCCCATATGCCACAAAACGGTTGAAGCTCCTGTTCAAAAATGATGCTCCGAAATCAACTTCTGTCACCTTAGTGATACATTTTGGGATAGCACCTACAGTTTAAAGCAGAAAATTGGGCACTTTTGAAATTTTCATTTTTGACCAATATCGACAGGTCCGGGGCTTAGGAAATTTCTCATATGCCAAAAAACGGTTGAAGCTTCTGTTCAAAAATGATGCTCCGAAATCAACTTCTGTCACCTTAGTGATACATTTTGGGATAGTACCTAAAGTTTAAAGCAGAAATTGGGGCACTTTCAAAATTTTCATTTTTGACCAAAATCGACAGGTCCGGGCCTTAGGGATTTTCTCATATGCCACAAAACGGTTGAAGCTCCTGTTCAAAAATGATGCTCCGAAATCAACTTCTGTCACCTTAGTGATACATTTTGGGATAGCACCTAAAGTTTAAAGCAGAAATTGGGGCACTTTTGAAATTTTCATTTTTGACCAAAATCGACAGGTCCGGGGCTTAGGGAATTTCTCATATGCCACAAAACGGTTGAAGCTCCTGTTCAAAAATGATGCTCCGAAATCAACTTCTTTCACCTTAGAGATACATTTTGGGATAGTACCTAAAGTTTAAAGCAGAAATTGGGGCACTTTCAAAATTTTCATTTTTGACCAAAATCGACAGGTCCGGGCCTTAGGGATTTTCTCATATGCCACAAAACGGTTGAAGCTCCTGTTCAAAAATGATGCTCCGAAATCAACTTCTGTCACCTTAGTGATACATTTTGGGATAGCACCTAAAGTTTAAAGCAGAAATTGGGGCACTTTTGAAATTTTCATTTTTGACCAAAATCGACAGGTCCGGGGCTTAGGGAATTTCTCATATGCCACAAATCGGTTGAAGCTTCTGTTCAAAAATTATGCTCCTAATTCAACTTCTGTCACCTTAGTGATACATTTTGGGATAGCACCTACAGTTTAAAGCAGAAAATTGGGCACTTTTGAAATTTTCATTTTTGACCAAAATCGACAGGTCCGGGCCTTAGGGATTTTCCCATATGCCACAAAACGGTTGAAGCTCCTGTTCAAAAATGATGCTCCGAAATCAACTTCTGTCACCTTAGTGATACATTTTGGGATAGCACCTACAGTTTAAAGCAGAAAATTGGGCACTTTTGAAATTTTCATTTTTGACCAATATCGACAGGTCCGGGGCTTAGGAAATTTCTCATATGCCAAAAAACGGTTGAAGCTTCTGTTCAAAAATGATGCTCCGAAATCAACTTCTGTCACCTTAGTGATACATTTTGGGATAGTACCTAAAGTTTAAAGCAGAAATTGGGGCACTTTCAAAATTTTCATTTTTGACCAAAATCGACAGGTCCGGGCCTTAGGGATTTTCTCATATGCCACAAAACGGTTGAAGCTCCTGTTCAAAAATGATGCTCCGAAATCAACTTCTGTCACCTTAGTGATACATTTTGGGATAGTACCTAAAGTTTAAAGCAGAAATTGGGGCACTTTCAAAATTTTCATTTTTGACTAAAATCGACAGGTCCGGGCCTTAGGGATTTTCTCATATGCCACAAAACGGTTGAATTTCCTGTTCAAAAATGATGCTCCGAAATCAACTTCTGTCACCTTAGTGATACATTTTGGGATAGCACCTAAAGTTTAAAGCAGAAATTGGGGCACTTTTGACATTTTCATTTTTGACCAAAATCGACAGGTCCGGGGCTTAGGGAATTTCTCATATGCCACAAATCGGTTGAAGCTTCTGTTCAAAAATTATGCTCCGAAATCAACTTCTGTCACCTTACTGATACATTTTGGGATAGCACCTAAAGTTTAAAGCAGAAATTGGGGCACTTTTGAAATTTTCATTTTTGACCAAAATCGACAGGTCCGGGGCATAGGGAATTTCTCATATGCCACAAAACGGTTGAAGCTCCTGTTCAAAAATGATGCTCCGAAATCAACTTCTGTCACCTTAGAGATACATTTTGGGATAGTACCTAAAGTTTAAAGCAGAAATTGGGGCACTTTCAACATTTTCATTTTTGACCAAAATCGACAGGTCCGGGCCTTAGGGATTTTCTCATATGCCAAAAAACGGTTGAAGCTTCTGTTCAAAAATGATGCTCCGAAATCAACTTCTGTCAACTTAGTGATACATTTTGGGATAGTACCTAAAGTTTAAAGCAGAAATTGGGGCACTTTTGAAATTTTCATTTTTCACCAAAATCGACAGGTCCGGGGCTTAGGGAATTTCTCATATGCCACAAAACGGTTGAAGCTCCTGTTCAAAAATGATGCTCCGAAATCAACTTCTGTCACCTTAGTGATACATTTTGGGATAGTACCTAAAGTTTAAAGCAGAAATTGGGGCACTTTTGAGATTTTCATTTTTGACCAAAATCGACAGTTCCGGGGCATAGGGAATTTCTCATATGCCACAAAACGGTTGAAGCTTCTGTTCAAAAATGATGCTCCGAAATCAACTTCTGTCAACTTAGTGATACATTTTGGGATAGTACCTAAAGTTTAAAGCAGAAATTGGGGCACTTTTGAAATTTTCATTTTTGACCAAAATCGACAGGTCCGGGGCTTAGGGAATTTCTCATATGCCAAAAAACGGTTGAAGCTTCTGTTCAAAAATGATGCTCCGAAATCAACTTCTGTCAACTTAGTGATACATTTTGGGATAGTACCTAAAGTTTAAAGCAGAAATTGGGGCACTTTTGAAATTTTCATTTTTGACCAAAATCGACAGGTCCGGGGCTTAGGGAATTTCTCATATGTCACAAAACGGTTGAAGCTCCTGTTCAAAAATGATACTCCGAAATCAACTTCTTTCACCTTAGAGATACATTTTGGGATAGTACCTAAAGTTTAAAGCAGAAATTGGGGCCCTTTCAAAATTTTCATTTTTGACCAAAATCGACAGGTCCGGGCCTTAGGGATTTTCCCATATGCCACAAAACGGTTGAAGCTCCTGTTCAAAAATGATGCTCCGAAATCAACTTCTGTCACCTTAGTGATACATTTTGGGATAGCACCTAAAGTTTAAAGCAGAAAATTGGGCACTTTTGAAATTTTCATTTTTGACCAATATCGACAGGTCCGGGGCTTAGGAAATTTCTCATATGCCAAAAAACGGTTGAAGCTTCTGTTCAAAAATGATGCTCCGAAATCAACTTCTGTCACCTTAGTGATACATTTTGGGATAGTACCTAAAGTTTAAAGCAGAAATTGGGGCACTTTCAAAATTTTCATTTTTGACCAAAATCGACAGGTCCGGGGCATAGGGAATTTCTCATATGCCACAAAACGGTTGAAGCTCCTGTTCAAAAATGATGCTCCGAAATCAACTTCTGTCTCCTTAGAGATACATTTTGGGATAGTACCTAAAGTTTAAAGCAGAAATTGGGGCACTTTCAACATTTTCATTTTTGACCAAAATCGACAGGTCCGGGCCTTAGGGATTTTCTCATATGCCACAAAACGGTTGAAGCTCCTGTTCAAAAATGATGCTCCGAAATCAACTTCTGTCACCTTAGTGATACATTTTGGGATAGCACCTAAAGTTTAAAGCAGAAATTGGGGCACTTTTGAAATTTTCATTTTTGACCAAAATCGACAGGTCCGGGGCTTAGGGAATTTCTCATATGCCACAAATCGGTTGAAGCTTCTGTTCAAAAATTATGCTCCTAATTCAACTTCTGTCACCTTAGTGATACATTTTGGGATAGCACCTACAGTTTAAAGCAGAAAATTGGGCACTTTTGAAATTTTCATTTTTGACCAAAATCGACAGGTCCGGGCCTTAGGGATTTTCCCATATGCCACAAAACGGTTGAAGCTCCTGTTCAAAAATGATGCTCCGAAATCAACTTCTGTCACCTTAGTGATACATTTTGGGATAGCACCTACAGTTTAAAGCAGAAAATTGGGCACTTTTGAAATTTTCATTTTTGACCAATATCGACAGGTCCGGGGCTTAGGAAATTTCTCATATGCCAAAAAACGGTTGAAGCTTCTGTTCAAAAATGATGCTCCGAAATCAACTTCTGTCACCTTAGTGATACATTTTGGGATAGTACCTAAAGTTTAAAGCAGAAATTGGGGCACTTTCAAAATTTTCATTTTTGACCAAAATCGACAGGTCCGGGCCTTAGGGATTTTCTCATATGCCACAAAACGGTTGAAGCTCCTGTTCAAAAATGATGCTCCGAAATCAACTTCTGTCACCTTAGTGATACATTTTGGGATAGTACCTAAAGTTTAAAGCAGAAATTGGGGCACTTTCAAAATTTTCATTTTTGACCAAAATCGACAGGTCCGGGCCTTAGGGATTTTCTCATATGCCACAAAACGGTTGAAGCTCCTGTTCAAAAATGATGCTCCGAAATCAACTTCTGTCACCTTAGTGATACATTTTGGGATAGCACCTAAAGTTTAAAGCAGAAATTGGGGCACTTTTGAAATTTTCATTTTTGACCAAAATCGACAGGTCCGGGGCTTAGGGAATTTCTCATATGCCACAAATCGGTTGAAGCTTCTGTTCAAAAATTATGCTCCTAATTCAACTTCTGTCACCTTAGTGATACATTTTGGGATAGCACCTACAGTTTAAAGCAGAAAATTGGGCACTTTTGAAATTTTCATTTTTGACCAAAATCGACAGGTCCGGGCCTTAGGGATTTTCCCATATGCCACAAAACGGTTGAAGCTCCTGTTCAAAAATGATGCTCCGAAATCAACTTCTGTCACCTTAGTGATACATTTTGGGATAGCACCTACAGTTTAAAGCAGAAAATTGGGCACTTTTGAAATTTTCATTTTTGACCAATATCGACAGGTCCGGGGCTTAGGAAATTTCTCATATGCCAAAAAACGGTTGAAGCTTCTGTTCAAAAATGATGCTCCGAAATCAACTTCTGTCACCTTAGTGATACATTTTGGGATAGTACCTAAAGTTTAAAGCAGAAATTGGGGCACTTTCAAAATTTTCATTTTTGACTAAAATCGACAGGTCCGGGCCTTAGGGATTTTCTCATATGCCACAAAACGGTTGAATTTCCTGTTCAAAAATGATGCTCCGAAATCAACTTCTGTCACCTTAGTGATACATTTTGGGATAGCACCTAAAGTTTAAAGCAGAAATTGGGGCACTTTTGACATTTTCATTTTTGACCAAAATCGACAGGTCCGGGGCTTAGGGAATTTCTCATATGCCACAAATCGGTTGAAGCTTCTGTTCAAAAATTATGCTCCGAAATCAACTTCTGTCACCTTACTGATACATTTTGGGATAGCACCTAAAGTTTAAAGCAGAAATTGGGGCACTTTTGAAATTTTCATTTTTGACCAAAATCGACAGGTCCAGGGCTTAGGGATTTTCTCATATGCCACAAAACGGTTGAAGCTCCTGTTCAAAAATGATGCTCCGAAATCAACTTCTGTCAACTTAGTGATACATTTTGGGATAGTACCTAAAGTTTAAAGCAGAAATTGGGGCACTTTTGAAATTTTCATTTTTGACCAAAATCGACAGGTCCGAGGCATAGGGAATTTCTCATATGCCACAAAACGGTTGAAGCTCCTGTTCAAAAATGATGCTCCGAAATCAACTCCTGTCACCTTAGAGATACATTTTGGGATAGTACCTAAAGTTTAAAGCAGAAATTGGGGCACTTTCAACATTTTCATTTTTGACCAAAATCGACAGGTCCGGGCCTTAGGGATTTTCTCATATGCCAAAAAACGGTTGAAGCTTCTGTTCAAAAATGATGCTCCGAAATCAACTTCTGTCAACTTAGTGATACATTTTGGGATAGTACCTAAAGTTTAAAGCAGAAATTGGGGCACTTTTGAAATTTTCATTTTTGACCAAAATCGACAGGTCCGGGGCTTAGGGAATTTCTCATATGTCACAAAACGGTTGAAGCTCCTGTTCAAAAATGATGCTCTGAAATCAACTTCTTTCACCTTAGAGATACATTTTGGGATAGTACCTAAAGTTTAAAGCAGAAATTGGGGCACTTTCAAAATTTTCATTTTTGACCAAAATCGACAGGTCCGAGGCATAGGGATTTTCCCATATGCCACAAAACGGTTGAAGCTCCTGTTCAAAAATGATGCTCCGAAATCAACTTCTGTCACCTTAGTGATACATTTTGGGATAGCACCTAAAGTTTAAAGCAGAAAATTGGGCACTTTTGAAATTTTCATTTTTGACCAAAATCGACAGGTCCGGGCCTTAGGGATTTTCCCATATGCCACAAAACGGTTGAAGCTCCTGTTCAAAAATGATGCTCCGAAATCAACTTCTGTCACCTTAGTGATACATTTTGGGATAGCACCTACAGTTTAAAGCAGAAAATTGGGCACTTTTGAAATTTTCATTTTTGACCAATATCGACAGGTCCGGGGCTTAGGAAATTTCTCATATGCCAAAAAACGGTTGAAGCTTCTGTTCAAAAATGATGCTCCGAAATCAACTTCTGTCACCTTAGTGATACATTTTGGGATAGTACCTAAAGTTTAAAGCAGAAATTGGGGCACTTTCAAAATTTTCATTTTTGACCAAAATCGACAGGTCCGGGGCATAGGGAATTTCTCATATGCCACAAAACGGTTGAAGCTCCTGTTCAAAAATGATGCTCCGAAATCAACTTCTGTCACCTTAGAGATACATTTTGGGATAGTACCTAAAGTTTAAAGCAGAAATTGGGGCACTTTCAACATTTTCATTTTTGACCAAAATCGACAGGTCCGGGCCTTAGGGATTTTCTCATATGCCACAAAACGGTTGAAGCTCCTGTTCAAAAATGATGCTCCGAAATCAACTTCTGTCACCTTAGTGATACATTTTGGGATAGCACCTAAAGTTTAAAGCAGAAATTGGGGCACTTTTGAAATTTTCATTTTTGACCAAAATCGACAGGTCCGGGGCTTAGGGAATTTCTCATATGCCAAAAAACGGTTGAAGCTTCTGTTCAAAAATGATGCTCCGAAATCAACTTCTGTCACCTTAGTGATACATTTTGGGATAGTACCTAAAGTTTAAAGCAGAAATTGGGGCACTTTCAAAATTTTCATTTTTGACCAAAATCGACAGGTCCGGGCCTTAGGGATTTTCTCATATGCCACAAAACGGTTGAAGCTCCTGTTCAAAAATGATGCTCCGAAATCAACTTCTGTCACCTTAGTGATACATTTTGGGATAGTACCTAAAGTTTAAAGCAGAAATTGGGGCACTTTCAAAATTTTCATTTTTGACTAAAATCGACAGGTCCGGGCCTTAGGGATTTTCTCATATGCCACAAAACGGTTGAATTTCCTGTTCAAAAATGATGCTCCGAAATCAACTTCTGTCACCTTAGTGATACATTTTGGGATAGCACCTAAAGTTTAAAGCAGAAATTGGGGCACTTTTGAAATTTTCATTTTTGACCAAAATCGACAGGTCCGGGGCTTAGTGAATTTCTCATATGCCACAAAACGGTTGAAGCTCCTGTTCAAAAATGATGCTCCGAAATCAACTTCTGTCACCTTAGTGATACATTTTGGGATAGCACCTACAGTTTAAAGCAGAAAATTGGGCACTTTTGAAATTTTCATTTTTGACCAATATCGACAGGTCCAAGGCTTAGGAAATTTCTCATATGCCACAAAACGGTTGAAGCTTCTGTTCAAAAATGATGCTCCGAAATCAACTTCTGTCACCTTAGTGATACATTTTGGGATAGCACCTAAAGTTTAAAGCAGAAATTGGGGCACTTTTGAAATTTTCATTTTTGACCAAAATCGACAGGTCCGGGGCTTAGGGAATTTCTCATATGCCACAAATCGGTTGAAGCTTCTGTTCAAAAATTATGCTCCTAATTCAACTTCTGTCACCTTAGTGATACATTTTGGGATAGCACCTACAGTTTAAAGCAGAAAATTGGGCACTTTTGAAATTTTCATTTTTGACCAAAATCGACAGGTCCGGGCCTTAGGGATTTTCCCATATGCCACAAAACGGTTGAAGCTCCTGTTCAAAAATGATGCTCCGAAATCAACTTCTGTCACCTTAGTGATACATTTTGGGATAGCACCTACAGTTTAAAGCAGAAAATTGGGCACTTTTGAAATTTTCATTTTTGACCAATATCGACAGGTCCGGGGCTTAGGAAATTTCTCATATGCCAAAAAACGGTTGAAGCTTCTGTTCAAAAATGATGCTCCGAAATCAACTTCTGTCACCTTAGTGATACATTTTGGGATAGTACCTAAAGTTTAAAGCAGAAATTGGGGCACTTTCAAAATTTTCATTTTTGACCAAAATCGACAGGTCCGGGCCTTAGGGATTTTCTCATATGCCACAAAACGGTTGAAGCTCCTGTTCAAAAATGATGCTCCGAAATCAACTTCTGTCACCTTAGTGATACATTTTGGGATAGTACCTAAAGTTTAAAGCAGAAATTGGGGCACTTTCAAAATTTTCATTTTTGACTAAAATCGACAGGTCCGGGCCTTAGGGATTTTCTCATATGCCACAAAACGGTTGAATTTCCTGTTCAAAAATGATGCTCCGAAATCAACTTCTGTCACCTTAGTGATACATTTTGGGATAGCACCTAAAGTTTAAAGCAGAAATTGGGGCACTTTTGACATTTTCATTTTTGACCAAAATCGACAGGTCCGGGGCTTAGGGAATTTCTCATATGCCACAAATCGGTTGAAGCTTCTGTTCAAAAATTATGCTCCGAAATCAACTTCTGTCACCTTACTGATACATTTTGGGATAGCACCTAAAGTTTAAAGCAGAAATTGGGGCACTTTTGAAATTTTCATTTTTGACCAAAATCGACAGGTCCAGGGCTTAGGGATTTTCTCATATGCCACAAAACGGTTGAAGCTCCTGTTCAAAAATGATGCTCCGAAATCAACTTCTGTCAACTTAGTGATACATTTTGGGATAGTACCTAAAGTTTAAAGCAGAAATTGGGGCACTTTTGAAATTTTCATTTTTGACCAAAATCGACAGGTCCGAGGCATAGGGAATTTCTCATATGCCACAAAACGGTTGAAGCTCCTGTTCAAAAATGATGCTCCGAAATCAACTCCTGTCACCTTAGAGATACATTTTGGGATAGTACCTAAAGTTTAAAGCAGAAATTGGGGCACTTTCAACATTTTCATTTTTGACCAAAATCGACAGGTCCGGGCCTTAGGGATTTTCTCATATGCCAAAAAACGGTTGAAGCTTCTGTTCAAAAATGATGCTCCGAAATCAACTTCTGTCAACTTAGTGATACATTTTGGGATAGTACCTAAAGTTTAAAGCAGAAATTGGGGCACTTTTGAAATTTTCATTTTTGACCAAAATCGACAGGTCCGGGGCTTAGGGAATTTCTCATATGTCACAAAACGGTTGAAGCTCCTGTTCAAAAATGATGCTCTGAAATCAACTTCTTTCACCTTAGAGATACATTTTGGGATAGTACCTAAAGTTTAAAGCAGAAATTGGGGCACTTTCAAAATTTTCATTTTTGACCAAAATCGACAGGTCCGAGGCATAGGGATTTTCCCATATGCCACAAAACGGTTGAAGCTCCTGTTCAAAAATGATGCTCCGAAATCAACTTCTGTCACCTTAGTGATACATTTTGGGATAGCACCTAAAGTTTAAAGCAGAAAATTGGGCACTTTTGAAATTTTCATTTTTGACCAAAATCGACAGGTCCGGGCCTTAGGGATTTTCCCATATGCCACAAAACGGTTGAAGCTCCTGTTCAAAAATGATGCTCCGAAATCAACTTCTGTCACCTTAGTGATACATTTTGGGATAGCACCTACAGTTTAAAGCAGAAAATTGGGCACTTTTGAAATTTTCATTTTTGACCAATATCGACAGGTCCGGGGCTTAGGAAATTTCTCATATGCCAAAAAACGGTTGAAGCTTCTGTTCAAAAATGATGCTCCGAAATCAACTTCTGTCACCTTAGTGATACATTTTGGGATAGTACCTAAAGTTTAAAGCAGAAATTGGGGCACTTTCAAAATTTTCATTTTTGACCAAAATCGACAGGTCCGGGGCATAGGGAATTTCTCATATGCCACAAAACGGTTGAAGCTCCTGTTCAAAAATGATGCTCCGAAATCAACTTCTGTCACCTTAGAGATACATTTTGGGATAGTACCTAAAGTTTAAAGCAGAAATTGGGGCACTTTCAACATTTTCATTTTTGACCAAAATCGACAGGTCCGGGCCTTAGGGATTTTCTCATATGCCACAAAACGGTTGAAGCTCCTGTTCAAAAATGATGCTCCGAAATCAACTTCTGTCACCTTAGTGATACATTTTGGGATAGCACCTAAAGTTTAAAGCAGAAATTGGGGCACTTTTGAAATTTTCATTTTTGACCAAAATCGACAGGTCCGGGGCTTAGGGAATTTCTCATATGCCAAAAAACGGTTGAAGCTTCTGTTCAAAAATGATGCTCCGAAATCAACTTCTGTCACCTTAGTGATACATTTTGGGATAGTACCTAAAGTTTAAAGCAGAAATTGGGGCACTTTCAAAATTTTCATTTTTGACTAAAATCGACAGGTCCGGGCCTTAGGGATTTTCTCATATGCCACAAAACGGTTGAATTTCCTGTTCAAAAATGATGCTCCGAAATCAACTTCTGTCACCTTAGTGATACATTTTGGGATAGCACCTAAAGTTTAAAGCAGAAATTGGGGCACTTTTGAAATTTTCATTTTTGACCAAAATCGACAGGTCCGGGGCTTAGTGAATTTCTCATATGCCACAAAACGGTTGAAGCTCCTGTTCAAAAATGATGCTCCGAAATCAACTTCTGTCACCTTAGTGATACATTTTGGGATAGCACCTACAGTTTAAAGCAGAAAATTGGGCACTTTTGAAATTTTCATTTTTGACCAATATCGACAGGTCCAAGGCTTAGGAAATTTCTCATATGCCACAAAACGGTTGAAGCTTCTGTTCAAAAATGATGCTCCGAAATCAACTTCTGTCACCTTAGTGATACATTTTGGGATAGCACCTAAAGTTTAAAGCAGAAATTGGGGCACTTTTGAAATTTTCATTTTTGACCAAAATCGACAGGTCCGGGGCTTAGGGAATTTCTCATATGCCACAAATCGGTTGAAGCTTCTGTTCAAAAATTATGCTCCTAATTCAACTTCTGTCACCTTAGTGATACATTTTGGGATAGCACCTACAGTTTAAAGCAGAAAATTGGGCACTTTTGAAATTTTCATTTTTGACCAAAATCGACAGGTCCGGGCCTTAGGGATTTTCCCATATGCCACAAAACGGTTGAAGCTCCTGTTCAAAAATGATGCTCCGAAATCAACTTCTGTCACCTTAGTGATACATTTTGGGATAGCACCTACAGTTTAAAGCAGAAAATTGGGCACTTTTGAAATTTTCATTTTTGACCAATATCGACAGGTCCGGGGCTTAGGAAATTTCTCATATGCCAAAAAACGGTTGAAGCTTCTGTTCAAAAATGATGCTCCGAAATCAACTTCTGTCACCTTAGAGATACATTTTGGGATAGTACCTAAAGTTTAAAGCAGAAATTTGGGCACTTTCAACATTTTCATTTTTGACCAAAATCGACAGGTCCGGGCCTTAGGGATTTTCTCATATGCCACAAAACGGTTGAAGCTCCTGTTCAAAAATGATGCTCCGAAATCAACTTCTGTCACCTTAGTGATACATTTTGGGATAGCACCTAAAGTTTAAAGCAGAAATTGGGGCACTTTTGAAATTTTCATTTTTGACAAAAATCGACAGGTCCGGCCCCTAGGGATTTTCCCATATGCCACAAAACGGTTGAAGCTCCTGTTCAAAAATGATGCTCCGAAATCAACTTCTGTCACCTTAGTGATACATTTTGGGATAGCACCTACAGTTTAAAGCAGAAAATTGGGCACTTTTGAAATTTTCATTTTTGACCAATATCGACAGGTCCGGGGCTTAGGAAATTTCTCATATGCCAAAAAACGGTTGAAGCTTCTGTTCAAAAATGATGCTCTGAAATCAACTTCTGTCACCTTAGTGATACATTTTGGGATAGTACCTAAAGTTTAAAGCAGAAATTGGGGCACTTTCAACATTTTCATTTTTGACCAAAATCGACAGGTCCGGGGCTTAGGGAATTTCTCATATGCCAAAAAACGGTTGAAGCTTCTGTTCAAAAATGATGCTCCGAAATCAACTTCTGTCAACTTAGTGATACATTTTGGGATAGCACCTACAGTTTAAAGCAGAAAATTGGGCACTTTTGAAATTTTCATTTTTGACCAAAATCGACAGGTCAGGGCCTTAGGGATTTTCCCATATGCCACAAAACGGTTGAAGCTCCTGTTCAAAAATGATGCTCCGAAATCAACTTCTGTCACCTTAGTGATACATTTTGGGATAGTACCTAAAGTTTAAAGCAGAAATTGGGGCACTTTTGAAAATTTCATTTTTGACCAAAATCGACAGGTCCGGGGCTTAGGGAATTTCTCATATGCCACAAAACGGTTGAAGCTCCTGTTCAAAAACGATGCTCCGAAATCAACTTCTGTCACCTTAGTGATACATCTTGGGATAGTACCTAAAGTTTAAAGCAGAAATTGGGGCACTTTTGAAAATTTCATTTTTGACCAAAATCGACAGGTCCGGGGCTTAGGGAATTTCTCATATGCCACAAAACGGTTGAAGCTTCTGTTCAAAAATGATGCTCCGAAATCAACTTCTGTCACCTTAGTGATACATTTTGGGATAGCACCTAAAGTTTAAAGCAAAAATTGGGGCACTTTTGAAATTTTCATTTTTGACCAAAATCGACAGGTCCGGGGCTTAGGGAATTTCTCATATGCCAAAAAACGGTTGAAGCTTCTGTTCAAAAATGATGCTCCGAAATCAACTTCTGTCAACTTAGTGATACATTTTGGGATAGTACCTAAAGTTTAAAGCAGAAATTGGGGCACTTTTGAAAATTTCATTTTTGACCAAAATCGACAGGTCCGGGGCTTAGGGAATTTCTCATATGCCAAAAAAACGGTTGAAGCTTCTGTTCAAAAATGATGCTCCGAAATCAACTTCTGTCAACTTAGTGATACATTTTGGGATAGTACCTAAAGTTTAAAGCAGAAATTGGGGCACTTTTGAAATTTTCATTTTTGACCAAAATCGACAGATCCGGGGCTTAGGGAATTTCTCATATGCCACAAAACGGTTGAAGCTCCTATTCAAAAATGATGCTCCAAAATCAATTTCTGTCACCTTAGTTATACATTTTGGGATAGTACCTAAAGTTTAAAGCAGAAATTGGGGCACTTTTGAAAATTTCATTTTTGACCAAAATCGACAGGTCCGGGGCTTAGGGAATTTCTCATATGCCACAAAACGGTTGAAGCTTCTGTTCAAAAATGATGCTCCGAAATCAACTTCTGTCACCTTAGTGATACATTTTGGGATAGCACCTAAAGTTTAAAGCAAAAATTGGGGCACTTTTGAAATTTTCATTTTTGACCAAAATCGACAGGTCCGGGGCTTAGGGAATTTCTCATATGCCAAAAAACGGTTGAAGCTTCTGTTCAAAAATGATGCTCCGAAATCAACTTCTGTCAACTTAGTGATACATTTTGGGATAGTACCTAAAGTTTAAGGCAGAAATTGGGGCACTTTTGAAAATGTCATTTTTGACCAAAATCGACAGGTCAGGGGCTTAGGGAATTTCTCATATGCCAAAAAAACGGTTGAAGCTTCTGTTCAAAAATGATGCTCCGAAATCAACTTCTGTCAACTTAGTGATACATTTTGGGATAGTACCTAAAGTTTAAAGCAGAAATTGGGGCACTTTTGAAATTTTCATTTTTGACCAAAATCGACAGGTCCGGGGCTTAGGGATTTTCTCATATGCCACAAAACGGTTGAAGTTCCTGTTCAAATATGATGCTCCGAAATCAACTTCTGTCACCTTAGTGATACATTTTGGGATAGTACCTAAAGTTTAAAGCAGAAATTGGGGCACTTTTAAAATTTTCATTTTTGACCAAAATCGACAGGTCCGGGGCTTAGGGAATTTCTCATATGCCAAAAAACGGTTGAAGCTTCTGTTCAAAAATGATGCTCCGAAATCAACTTCTGTCAACTTAGTGATACATTTTGGGATAGTACCTTAAGTTTAAAGCAGAAATTGGGGCACTTTTGAAATTTTCATTTTTGACCAAAATCGACAGGTCCGGGGCTTAGGGAATTTCTCATATGTCACAAAACGGTTGAAGCTCCTGTTCAAAAATGATGCTCCGAAATCAACTTCTTTCACCTTAGAGATACATTTTGGGATAGTACCTAAAGTTTAAAGCAGAAATTGGGGCACTTTCAACATTTTCATTTTTGACCAAAATTGACAGGTCTGGGCCTTAGGGATTTTCCCATATGCCACAAAACGGTTGAAGCTCCTGTTCAAAAATGATGCTCCGAAATCAACTTCTGTCACCTTAGTGATACATTTTGGGATAGCACCTAAAGTTTAAAGCAGAAAATTGGGCACTTTTGAAATTTTCATTTTTGACCAAAATCGACAGGTCCGGGCCTTAGGGATTTTCCCATATGCCACAAAACGGTTGAAGCTCCTGTTCAAAAATGATGCTCCGAAATTAACTTCTGTCACCTTAGTGATACATTTTGGGATAGCACCTACAGTTTAAAGCAGAAAATTGGGCACTTTTGAAATTTTCATTTTTGACCAATATCGACAGGTCCGGGGCTTAGGAAATTTCTCATATGCCAAAAAACGGTTGAAGCTTCTGTTCAAAAATGATGCTCCGAAATCAACTTCTGTCACCTTAGTGATACATTTTGGGATAGTACCTAAAGTTTAAAGCAGAAATTGGGGCACTTTCAAAATTTTCATTTTTGACCAAAATCGACAGGTCCGGGGCATAGGGAATTTCTCATATGCCACAAAACGGTTCAAGCTTCTGTTCAAAAATGATGCTCCGAAATCAACTTCTGTCACCTCAGTGATACATTTTGGGATAGTACCTAAAGTTTAAAGCAGAAATTGGGACACTTTTGAAATATTCATTTTTGACCAAAATCTACAGGTCCGGGGCTTAGGGAATTTCTCATATGCCACAAAACGGTTGAAGCTCCTGTTCAAAAATGATGCTCCGAAATCAACTTCTGTCACCTTAGTGATACATTTTGGGATAGTACCTAAAGTTTAAAGCAGAAATTGGGGCACTTTCAAAATTTTCATTTTTGACTAAAATCGACAGGTCCGGGCCTTAGGGATTTTCTCATATGCCACAAAACGGTTGAATTTCCTGTTCAAAAATGATGCTCCGAAATCAACTTCTGTCACCTTAGGGATACATTTTGGGATAGCACCTAAAGTTTAAAGCAGAAATTGGGGCACTTTTGAAATTTTCATTTTTGACCAAAATCGACAGGTCCGGGGCTTAGTGAATTTCTCATATGCCACAAAACGGTTGAAGCTCCTGTTCAAAAATGATGCTCCGAAATCAACTTCTGTCACCTTAGTGATACATTTTGGGATAGCACCTACAGTTTAAAGCAGAAAATTGGGCACTTTTGAAATTTTCATTTTTGACCAATATCGACAGGTCCAAGGCTTAGGAAATTTCTCATATGCCACAAAACGGTTGAAGCTTCTGTTCAAAAATGATGCTCCGAAATCAACTTCTGTCACCTTAGTGATACATTTTGGGATAGCACCTAAAGTTTAAAGCAGAAATTGGGGCACTTTTGAAATTTTCATTTTTGACCAAAATCGACAGGTCCGGGGCTTAGGGAATTTCTCATATGCCACAAATCGGTTGAAGCTTCTGTTCAAAAATTATGCTCCTAATTCAACTTCTGTCACCTTAGTGATACATTTTGGGATAGCACCTACAGTTTAAAGCAGAAAATTGGGCACTTTTGAAATTTTCATTTTTGACCAAAATCGACAGGTCCGGGCCTTAGGGATTTTCCCATATGCCACAAAACGGTTGAAGCTCCTGTTCAAAAATGATGCTCCGAAATCAACTTCTGTCACCTTAGTGATACATTTTGGGATAGCACCTACAGTTTAAAGCAGAAAATTGGGCACTTTTGAAATTTTCATTTTTGACCAATATCGACAGGTCCGGGGCTTAGGAAATTTCTCATATGCCAAAAAACGGTTGAAGCTTCTGTTCAAAAATGATGCTCCGAAATCAACTTCTGTCACCTTAGTGATACATTTTGGGATAGTACCTAAAGTTTAAAGCAGAAATTGGGGCACTTTCAAAATTTTCATTTTTGACCAAAATCGACAGGTCCGGGCCTTAGGGATTTTCTCATATGCCACAAAACGGTTGAAGCTCCTGTTCAAAAATGATGCTCCGAAATCAACTTCTGTCACCTTAGTGATACATTTTGGGATAGTACCTAAAGTTTAAAGCAGAAATTGGGGCACTTTCAAAATTTTCATTTTTGACTAAAATCGACAGGTCCGGGCCTTAGGGATTTTCTCATATGCCACAAAACGGTTGAATTTCCTGTTCAAAAATGATGCTCCGAAATCAACTTCTGTCACCTTAGTGATACATTTTGGGATAGCACCTAAAGTTTAAAGCAGAAATTGGGGCACTTTTGACATTTTCATTTTTGACCAAAATCGACAGGTCCGGGGCTTAGGGAATTTCTCATATGCCACAAATCGGTTGAAGCTTCTGTTCAAAAATTATGCTCCGAAATCAACTTCTGTCACCTTACTGATACATTTTGGGATAGCACCTAAAGTTTAAAGCAGAAATTGGGGCACTTTTGAAATTTTCATTTTTGACCAAAATCGACAGGTCCAGGGCTTAGGGATTTTCTCATATGCCACAAAACGGTTGAAGCTCCTGTTCAAAAATGATGCTCCGAAATCAACTTCTGTCAACTTAGTGATACATTTTGGGATAGTACCTAAAGTTTAAAGCAGAAATTGGGGCACTTTTGAAATTTTCATTTTTGACCAAAATCGACAGGTCCGAGGCATAGGGAATTTCTCATATGCCACAAAACGGTTGAAGCTCCTGTTCAAAAATGATGCTCCGAAATCAACTCCTGTCACCTTAGAGATACATTTTGGGATAGTACCTAAAGTTTAAAGCAGAAATTGGGGCACTTTCAACATTTTCATTTTTGACCAAAATCGACAGGTCCGGGCCTTAGGGATTTTCTCATATGCCAAAAAACGGTTGAAGCTTCTGTTCAAAAATGATGCTCCGAAATCAACTTCTGTCAACTTAGTGATACATTTTGGGATAGTACCTAAAGTTTAAAGCAGAAATTGGGGCACTTTTGAAATTTTCATTTTTGACCAAAATCGACAGGTCCGGGCCTTAGGGATTTTCCCATATGCCACAAAACGGTTGAAGCTTCTGTTCAAAAATGATGCTCCGAAATCAACTTCTGTCAACTTAGTGATACATTTTGGGATAGCACCTAAAGTTTAAAGCAGAAAATTGGGCACTTTTGAAATTTTCATTTTTGACCAAAATCGACAGGTCCGGGCCTTAGGGATTTTCCCATATGCCACAAAACGGTTGAAGCTCCTGTTCAAAAATGATGCTCCGAAATCAACTTCTGTCACCTTAGTGATACATTTTGGGATAGCACCTACAGTTTAAAGCAGAAAATTGGGCACTTTTGAAATTTTCATTTTTGACCAATATCGACAGGTCCGGGGCTTAGGAAATTTCTCATATGCCAAAAAACGGTTGAAGCTTCTGTTCAAAAATGATGCTCCGAAATCAACTTCTGTCACCTTAGTGATACATTTTGGGATAGTACCTAAAGTTTAAAGCAGAAATTGGGGCACTTTCAAAATTTTCATTTTTGACCAAAATCGACAGGTCCGGGGCATAGGGAATTTCTCATATGCCACAAAACGGTTGAAGCTCCTGTTCAAAAATGATGCTCCGAAATCAACTTCTGTCACCTTAGAGATACATTTTGGGATAGTACCTAAAGTTTAAAGCAGAAATTGGGGCACTTTCAACATTTTCATTTTTGACCAAAATCGACAGGTCCGGGCCTTAGGGATTTTCTCATATGCCACAAAACGGTTGAAGCTCCTGTTCAAAAATGATGCTCCGAAATCAACTTCTGTCACCTTAGTGATACATTTTGGGATAGCACCTAAAGTTTAAAGCAGAAATTGGGGCACTTTTGAAATTTTCATTTTTGACCAAAATCGACAGGTCCGGGGCTTAGGGAATTTCTCATATGCCAAAAAACGGTTGAAGCTTCTGTTCAAAAATGATGCTCCGAAATCAACTTCTGTCACCTTAGTGATACATTTTGGGATAGTACCTAAAGTTTAAAGCAGAAATTGGGGCACTTTCAAAATTTTCATTTTTGACTAAAATCGACAGGTCCGGGCCTTAGGGATTTTCTCATATGCCACAAAACGGTTGAATTTCCTGTTCAAAAATGATGCTCCGAAATCAACTTCTGTCACCTTAGTGATACATTTTGGGATAGCACCTAAAGTTTAAAGCAGAAATTGGGGCACTTTTGAAATTTTCATTTTTGACCAAAATCGACAGGTCCGGGGCTTAGTGAATTTCTCATATGCCACAAAACGGTTGAAGCTCCTGTTCAAAAATGATGCTCCGAAATCAACTTCTGTCACCTTAGTGATACATTTTGGGATAGCACCTACAGTTTAAAGCAGAAAATTGGGCACTTTTGAAATTTTCATTTTTGACCAATATCGACAGGTCCAAGGCTTAGGAAATTTCTCATATGCCACAAAACGGTTGAAGCTTCTGTTCAAAAATGATGCTCCGAAATCAACTTCTGTCACCTTAGTGATACATTTTGGGATAGCACCTAAAGTTTAAAGCAGAAATTGGGGCACTTTTGAAATTTTCATTTTTGACCAAAATCGACAGGTCCGGGGCTTAGGGAATTTCTCATATGCCACAAATCGGTTGAAGCTTCTGTTCAAAAATTATGCTCCTAATTCAACTTCTGTCACCTTAGTGATACATTTTGGGATAGCACCTACAGTTTAAAGCAGAAAATTGGGCACTTTTGAAATTTTCATTTTTGACCAAAATCGACAGGTCCGGGCCTTAGGGATTTTCCCATATGCCACAAAACGGTTGAAGCTCCTGTTCAAAAATGATGCTCCGAAATCAACTTCTGTCACCTTAGTGATACATTTTGGGATAGCACCTACAGTTTAAAGCAGAAAATTGGGCACTTTTGAAATTTTCATTTTTGACCAATATCGACAGGTCCGGGGCTTAGGAAATTTCTCATATGCCAAAAAACGGTTGAAGCTTCTGTTCAAAAATGATGCTCCGAAATCAACTTCTGTCACCTTAGAGATACATTTTGGGATAGTACCTAAAGTTTAAAGCAGAAATTTGGGCACTTTCAACATTTTCATTTTTGACCAAAATCGACAGGTCCGGGCCTTAGGGATTTTCTCATATGCCACAAAACGGTTGAAGCTCCTGTTCAAAAATGATGCTCCGAAATCAACTTCTGTCACCTTAGTGATACATTTTGGGATAGCACCTAAAGTTTAAAGCAGAAATTGGGGCACTTTTGAAATTTTCATTTTTGACAAAAATCGACAGGTCCGGCCCCTAGGGATTTTCCCATATGCCACAAAACGGTTGAAGCTCCTGTTCAAAAATGATGCTCCGAAATCAACTTCTGTCACCTTAGTGATACATTTTGGGATAGCACCTACAGTTTAAAGCAGAAAATTGGGCACTTTTGAAATTTTCATTTTTGACCAATATCGACAGGTCCGGGGCTTAGGAAATTTCTCATATGCCAAAAAACGGTTGAAGCTTCTGTTCAAAAATGATGCTCTGAAATCAACTTCTGTCACCTTAGTGATACATTTTGGGATAGTACCTAAAGTTTAAAGCAGAAATTGGGGCACTTTCAACATTTTCATTTTTGACCAAAATCGACAGGTCCGGGGCTTAGGGAATTTCTCATATGCCAAAAAACGGTTGAAGCTTCTGTTCAAAAATGATGCTCCGAAATCAACTTCTGTCAACTTAGTGATACATTTTGGGATAGCACCTACAGTTTAAAGCAGAAAATTGGGCACTTTTGAAATTTTCATTTTTGACCAAAATCGACAGGTCCGGGCCTTAGGGATTTTCCCATATGCCACAAAACGGTTGAAGCTCCTGTTCAAAAATGATGCTCCGAAATCAACTTCTGTCACCTTAGTGATACATTTTGGGATAGTACCTAAAGTTTAAAGCAGAAATTGGGGCACTTTTGAAAATTTCATTTTTGACCAAAATCGACAGGTCCGGGGCTTAGGGAATTTCTCATATGCCACAAAACGGTTGAAGCTCCTGTTCAAAAACGATGCTCCGAAATCAACTTCTGTCACCTTAGTGATACATCTTGGGATAGTACCTAAAGTTTAAAGCAGAAATTGGGGCACTTTTGAAAATTTCATTTTTGACCAAAATCGACAGGTCCGGGGCTTAGGGAATTTCTCATATGCCACAAAACGGTTGAAGCTTCTGTTCAAAAATGATGCTCCGAAATCAACTTCTGTCACCTTAGTGATACATTTTGGGATAGCACCTAAAGTTTAAAGCAAAAATTGGGGCACTTTTGAAATTTTCATTTTTGACCAAAATCGACAGGTCCGGGGCTTAGGGAATTTCTCATATGCCAAAAAACGGTTGAAGCTTCTGTTCAAAAATGATGCTCCGAAATCAACTTCTGTCAACTTAGTGATACATTTTGGGATAGTACCTAAAGTTTAAAGCAGAAATTGGGGCACTTTTGAAAATTTCATTTTTGACCAAAATCGACAGGTCCGGGGCTTAGGGAATTTCTCATATGCCAAAAAAACGGTTGAAGCTTCTGTTCAAAAATGATGCTCCGAAATCAACTTCTGTCAACTTAGTGATACATTTTGGGATAGTACCTAAAGTTTAAAGCAGAAATTGGGGCACTTTTGAAATTTTCATTTTTGACCAAAATCGACAGATCCGGGGCTTAGGGAATTTCTCATATGCCACAAAACGGTTGAAGCTCCTATTCAAAAATGATGCTCCAAAATCAATTTCTGTCACCTTAGTTATACATTTTGGGATAGTACCTAAAGTTTAAAGCAGAAATTGGGGCACTTTTGAAAATTTCATTTTTGACCAAAATCGACAGGTCCGGGGCTTAGGGAATTTCTCATATGCCACAAAACGGTTGAAGCTTCTGTTCAAAAATGATGCTCCGAAATCAACTTCTGTCACCTTAGTGATACATTTTGGGATAGCACCTAAAGTTTAAAGCAAAAATTGGGGCACTTTTGAAATTTTCATTTTTGACCAAAATCGACAGGTCCGGGGCTTAGGGAATTTCTCATATGCCAAAAAACGGTTGAAGCTTCTGTTCAAAAATGATGCTCCGAAATCAACTTCTGTCAACTTAGTGATACATTTTGGGATAGTACCTAAAGTTTAAGGCAGAAATTGGGGCACTTTTGAAAATGTCATTTTTGACCAAAATCGACAGGTCAGGGGCTTAGGGAATTTCTCATATGCCAAAAAAACGGTTGAAGCTTCTGTTCAAAAATGATGCTCCGAAATCAACTTCTGTCAACTTAGTGATACATTTTGGGATAGTACCTAAAGTTTAAAGCAGAAATTGGGGCACTTTTGAAATTTTCATTTTTGACCAAAATCGACAGGTCCGGGGCTTAGGGATTTTCTCATATGCCACAAAACGGTTGAAGTTCCTGTTCAAATATGATGCTCCGAAATCAACTTCTGTCACCTTAGTGATACATTTTGGGATAGTACCTAAAGTTTAAAGCAGAAATTGGGGCACTTTTAAAATTTTCATTTTTGACCAAAATCGACAGGTCCGGGGCTTAGGGAATTTCTCATATGCCAAAAAACGGTTGAAGCTTCTGTTCAAAAATGATGCTCCGAAATCAACTTCTGTCAACTTAGTGATACATTTTGGGATAGTACCTTAAGTTTAAAGCAGAAATTGGGGCACTTTTGAAATTTTCATTTTTGACCAAAATCGACAGGTCCGGGGCTTAGGGAATTTCTCATATGTCACAAAACGGTTGAAGCTCCTGTTCAAAAATGATGCTCCGAAATCAACTTCTTTCACCTTAGAGATACATTTTGGGATAGTACCTAAAGTTTAAAGCAGAAATTGGGGCACTTTCAACATTTTCATTTTTGACCAAAATTGACAGGTCTGGGCCTTAGGGATTTTCCCATATGCCACAAAACGGTTGAAGCTCCTGTTCAAAAATGATGCTCCGAAATCAACTTCTGTCACCTTAGTGATACATTTTGGGATAGCACCTAAAGTTTAAAGCAGAAAATTGGGCACTTTTGAAATTTTCATTTTTGACCAAAATCGACAGGTTCGGGCCTTAGGGATTTTCCCATATGCCACAAAACGGTTGAAGCTCCTGTTCAAAAATGATGCTCCGAAATTAACTTCTGTCACCTTAGTGATACATTTTGGGATAGCACCTACAGTTTAAAGCAGAAAATTGGGCACTTTTGAAATTTTCATTTTTGACCAATATCGACAGGTCCGGGGCTTAGGAAATTTCTCATATGCCAAAAAACGGTTGAAGCTTCTGTTCAAAAATGATGCTCCGAAATCAACTTCTGTCACCTTAGTGATACATTTTGGGATAGTACCTAAAGTTTAAAGCAGAAATTGGGGCACTTTCAAAATTTTCATTTTTGACCAAAATCGACAGGTCCGGGGCATAGGGAATTTCTCATATGCCACAAAACGGTTCAAGCTTCTGTTCAAAAATGATGCTCCGAAATCAACTTCTGTCACCTCAGTGATACATTTTGGGATAGTACCTAAAGTTTAAAGCAGAAATTGGGACACTTTTGAAATATTCATTTTTGACCAAAATCTACAGGTCCGGGGCTTAGGGAATTTCTCACATGCCACAAAACGGTTGAAGCTCCTGTTCAAAAATGATGCTCCGAAATCAACTTCTGTCACCTCAGTGATACATTTTGGGATAGTACCTAAAGTTTAAAGCAGAAATTGGGGCACTTTTGAAATTTTCATTTTTGACCAAAATCGACAGGTCCGGGGCTTAGGGAATTTCTCATATGCCACAAAACGGTTGAAGCTCCTGTTCAATAATGATGCTCCGAAATCAACTTCTGTCACCTTAGTGATACATTTTGGGATAGCACCTAAAGTTTAAAGCAGAAATTGGGGCACTTTTGAAATTTTCATTTTTGACCAAAATCGACAGGTCCGGGGCTTAGGGAATTTCTCATATGTCACAAAACGGTTGAAGCTCCTGTTCAAAAATGATGCTCCGAAATCAACTTCTTTCACCTTAGAGATACATTTTGGGATAGTACCTAAAGTTTAAAGCAGAAATTGGGGCACTTTCAACATTTTCATTTTTGACCAAAATTGACAGGTCTGGGCCTTAGGGATTTTCCCATATGCCACAAAACGGTTGAAGCTCCTGTTCAAAAATGATGCTCCGAAATCAACTTCTGTCACCTTAGTGATACATTTTGGGATAGCACCTAAAGTTTAAAGCAGAAAATTGGGCACTTTTGAAATTTTCATTTTTGACCAAAATCGACAGGTCCGGGCCTTAGGGATTTTCCCATATGCCACAAAACGGTTGAAGCTCCTGTTCAAAAATGATGCTCCGAAATTAACTTCTGTCACCTTAGTGATACATTTTGGGATAGCACCTACAGTTTAAAGCAGAAAATTGGGCACTTTTGAAATTTTCATTTTTGACCAATATCGACAGGTCCGGGGCTTAGGAAATTTCTCATATGCCAAAAAACGGTTGAAGCTTCTGTTCAAAAATGATGCTCCGAAATCAACTTCTGTCACCTTAGTGATACATTTTGGGATAGTACCTAAAGTTTAAAGCAGAAATTGGGGCACTTTCAACATTTTCATTTTTGACCAAAATCGACAGGTCCGGGGCTTAGGGAATTTCTCATATGCCAAAAAACGGTTGAAGCTTCTGTTCAAAAATGATGCTCCGAAATCAACTTCTGTCAACTTAGTGATACATTTTGGGATAGCACCTACAGTTTAAAGCAGAAAATTGGGCACTTTTGAAATTTTCATTTTTGACCAAAATCGACAGGTCCGGGCCTTAGGGATTTTCCCATATGCCACAAAACGGTTGAAGCTCCTGTTCAAAAATGATGCTCCGAAATCAACTTCTGTCACCTTAGTGATACATTTTGGGATAGTACCTAAAGTTTAAAGCAGAAATTGGGGCACTTTTGAAAATTTCATTTTTGACCAAAATCGACAGGTCCGGGGCTTAGGGAATTTCTCATATGCCACAAAACGGTTGAAGCTCCTGTTCAAAAATGATGCTCCGAAATCAACTTCTGTCACCTTAGTGATACATCTTGGGATAGTACCTAAAGTTTAAAGCAGAAATTGGGGCACTTTTGAAAATTTCATTTTTGACCAAAATCGACAGGTCCGGGGCTTAGGGAATTTCTCATATGCCACAAAACGGTTGAAGCTTCTGTTCAAAAATGATGCTCCGAAATCAACTTCTGTCACCTTAGTGATACATTTTGGGATAGCACCTAAAGTTTAAAGCAAAAATTGGGGCACTTTTGAAATTTTCATTTTTGACCAAAATCGACAGGTCCGGGGCTTAGGGAATTTCTCATATGCCAAAAAACGGTTGAAGCTTCTGTTCAAAAATGATGCTCCGAAATCAACTTCTGTCAACTTAGTGATACATTTTGGGATAGTACCTAAAGTTTAAAGCAGAAATTGGGGCACTTTTGAAAATTTCATTTTTGACCAAAATCGACAGGTCCGGGGCTTAGGGAATTTCTCATATGCCAAAAAAACGGTTGAAGCTTCTGTTCAAAAATGATGCTCCGAAATCAACTTCTGTCAACTTAGTGATACATTTTGGGATAGTACCTAAAGTTTAAAGCAGAAATTGGGGCACTTTTGAAATTTTCATTTTTGACCAAAATCGACAGATCCGGGGCTTAGGGAATTTCTCATATGCCACAAAACGGTTGAAGCTCCTATTCAAAAATGATGCTCCAAAATCAATTTCTGTCACCTTAGTTATACATTTTGGGATAGTACCTAAAGTTTAAAGCAGAAATTGGGGCACTTTTGAAAATTTCATTTTTGACCAAAATCGACAGGTCCGGGGCTTAGGGAATTTCTCATATGCCACAAAACGGTTGAAGCTTCTGTTCAAAAATGATGCTCCGAAATCAACTTCTGTCACCTTAGTGATACATTTTGGGATAGCACCTAAAGTTTAAAGCAAAAATTGGGGCACTTTTGAAATTTTCATTTTTGACCAAAATCGACAGGTCCGGGGCTTAGGGAATTTCTCATATGCCAAAAAACGGTTGAAGCTTCTGATCAAAAATGATGCTCCGAAATCAACTTCTGTCAACTTAGTGATACATTTTGGGATAGTACCTAAAGTTTAAGGCAGAAATTGGGGCACTTTTGAAAATGTCATTTTTGACCAAAATCGACAGGTCAGGGGCTTAGGGAATTTCTCATATGCCAAAAAAACGGTTGAAGCTTCTGTTCAAAAATGATGCTCCGAAATCAACTTCTGTCAACTTAGTGATACATTTTGGGATAGTACCTAAAGTTTAAAGCAGAAATTGGGGCACTTTTGAAATTTTCATTTTTGACCAAAATCGACAGGTCCGGGGCTTAGGGATTTTCTCATATGCCACAAAACGGTTGAAGTTCCTGTTCAAATATGATGCTCCGAAATCAACTTCTGTCACCTTAGTGATACATTTTGGGATAGTACCTAAAGTTTAAAGCAGAAATTGGGGCACTTTTAAAATTTTCATTTTTGACCAAAATCGACAGGTCCGGGGCTTAGGGAATTTCTCATATGCCAAAAAACGGTTGAAGCTTCTGTTCAAAAATGATGCTCCGAAATCAACTTCTGTCAACTTAGTGATACATTTTGGGATAGTACCTTAAGTTTAAAGCAGAAATTGGGGCACTTTTGAAATTTTCATTTTTGACCAAAATCGACAGGTCCGGGGCTTAGGGAATTTCTCATATGTCACAAAACGGTTGAAGCTCCTGTTCAAAAATGATGCTCCGAAATCAACTTCTTTCACCTTAGAGATACATTTTGGGATAGTACCTAAAGTTTAAAGCAGAAATTGGGGCACTTTCAACATTTTCATTTTTGACCAAAATTGACAGGTCTGGGCCTTAGGGATTTTCCCATATGCCACAAAACGGTTGAAGCTCCTGTTCAAAAATGATGCTCCGAAATCAACTTCTGTCACCTTAGTGATACATTTTGGGATAGCACCTAAAGTTTAAAGCAGAAAATTGGGCACTTTTGAAATTTTCATTTTTGACCAAAATCGACAGGTCCGGGCCTTAGGGATTTTCCCATATGCCACAAAACGGTTGAAGCTCCTGTTCAAAAATGATGCTCCGAAATTAACTTCTGTCACCTTAGTGATACATTTTGGGATAGCACCTACAGTTTAAAGCAGAAAATTGGGCACTTTTGAAATTTTCATTTTTGACCAATATCGACAGGTCCGGGGCTTAGGAAATTTCTCATATGCCAAAAAACGGTTGAAGCTTCTGTTCAAAAATGATGCTCCGAAATCAACTTCTGTCACCTTAGTGATACATTTTGGGATAGTACCTAAAGTTTAAAGCAGAAATTGGGGCACTTTCAAAATTTTCATTTTTGACCAAAATCGACAGGTCCGGGGCATAGGGAATTTCTCATATGCCACAAAACGGTTCAAGCTTCTGTTCAAAAATGATGCTCCGAAATCAACTTCTGTCACCTCAGTGATACATTTTGGGATAGTACCTAAAGTTTAAAGCAGAAATTGGGACACTTTTGAAATATTCATTTTTGACCAAAATCTACAGGTCCGGGGCTTAGGGAATTTCTCACATGCCACAAAACGGTTGAAGCTCCTGTTCAAAAATGATGCTCCGAAATCAACTTCTGTCACCTCAGTGATACATTTTGGGATAGTACCTAAAGTTTAAAGCAGAAATTGGGGCACTTTTGAAATTTTCATTTTTGACCAAAATCGACAGGTCCGGGGCTTAGGGAATTTCTCATATGCCACAAAACGGTTGAAGCTCCTGTTCAAAAATGATGCTCCGAAATCAACTTCTGTCACCTTAGTGATACATTTTGGGATAGCACCTAAAGTTTAAAGCAGAAATTGGGGCACTTTTGAAATTTTCATTTTTGACCAAAATCGACAGGTCCGGGGCTTAGGGAATTTCTCATATGTCACAAAACGGTTGAAGCTCCTGTTCAAAAATGATGCTCCGAAATCAACTTCTTTCACCTTAGAGATACATTTTGGGATAGTACCTAAAGTTTAAAGCAGAAATTGGGGCACTTTCAACATTTTCATTTTTGACCAAAATTGACAGGTCTGGGCCTTAGGGATTTTCCCATATGCCACAAAACGGTTGAAGCTCCTGTTAAAAAATGATGCTCCGAAATCAACTTCTGTCACCTTAGTGATACATTTTGGGATAGCACCTAAAGTTTAAAGCAGAAAATTGGGCACTTTTGAAATTTTCATTTTTGACCAAAATCGACAGGTCCGGGCCTTAGGGATTTTCCCATATGCCACAAAACGGTTGAAGCTCCTGTTCAAAAATGATGCTCCGAAATTAACTTCTGTCACCTTAGTGATACATTTTGGGATAGCACCTACAGTTTAAAGCAGAAAATTGGGCACTTTTGAAATTTTCATTTTTGACCAATATCGACAGGTCCGGGGCTTAGGAAATTTCTCATATGCCAAAAAACGGTTGAAGCTTCTGTTCAAAAATGATGCTCCGAAATCAACTTCTGTCAACTTAGTGATACATTTTGGGATAGTACCTTAAGTTTAAAGCAGAAATTGGGGCACTTTTGAAATTTTCATTTTTGACCAAAATCGACAGGTCCGGGGCTTAGGGAATTTCTCATATGTCACAAAACGGTTGAAGCTCCTGTTCAAAAATGATGCTCCGAAATCAACTTCTTTCACCTTAGAGATACATTTTGGGATAGTACCTAAAGTTTAAAGCAGAAATTGGGGCACTTTCAACATTTTCATTTTTGACCAAAATTGACAGGTCTGGGCCTTAGGGATTTTCCCATATGCCACAAAACGGTTGAAGCTCCTGTTCAAAAATGATGCTCCGAAATCAACTTCTGTCACCTTAGTGATACATTTTGGGATAGCACCTAAAGTTTAAAGCAGAAAATTGGGCACTTTTGAAATTTTCATTTTTGACCAAAATCGACAGGTCCGGGCCTTAGGGATTTTCCCATATGCCACAAAACGGTTGAAGCTCCTGTTCAAAAATGATGCTCCGAAATTAACTTCTGTCACCTTAGTGATACATTTTGGGATAGCACCTACAGTTTAAAGCAGAAAATTGGGCACTTTTGAAATTTTCATTTTTGACCAATATCGACAGGTCCGGGGCTTAGGAAATTTCTCATATGCCAAAAAACGGTTGAAGCTTCTGTTCAAAAATGATGCTCCGAAATCAACTTCTGTCACCTTAGTGATACATTTTGGGATAGTACCTAAAGTTTAAAGCAGAAATTGGGGCACTTTCAAAATTTTCATTTTTGACCAAAATCGACAGGTCCGGGGCATAGGGAATTTCTCATATGCCACAAAACGGTTCAAGCTTCTGTTCAAAAATGATGCTCCGAAATCAACTTCTGTCACCTCAGTGATACATTTTGGGATAGTACCTAAAGTTTAAAGCAGAAATTGGGACACTTTTGAAATATTCATTTTTGACCAAAATCTACAGGTCCGGGGCTTAGGGAATTTCTCACATGCCACAAAACGGTTGAAGCTCCTGTTCAAAAATGATGCTCCGAAATCAACTTCTGTCACCTCAGTGATACATTTTGGGATAGTACCTAAAGTTTAAAGCAGAAATTGGGGCACTTTTGAAATTTTCATTTTTGACCAAAATCGACAGGTCCGGGGCTTAGGGAATTTCTCATATGCCACAAAACGGTTGAAGCTCCTGTTCAAAAATGATGCTCCGAAATCAACTTCTGTCACCTTAGTGATACATTTTGGGATAGCACCTAAAGTTTAAAGCAGAAATTGGGGCACTTTTGAAATTTTCATTTTTGACCAAAATCGACAGGTCCGGGGCTTAGGGAATTTCTCATATGTCACAAAACGGTTGAAGCTCCTGTTCAAAAATGATGCTCCGAAATCAACTTCTTTCACCTTAGAGATACATTTTGGGATAGTACCTAAAGTTTAAAGCAGAAATTGGGGCACTTTCAACATTTTCATTTTTGACCAAAATTGACAGGTCTGGGCCTTAGGGATTTTCCCATATGCCACAAAACGGTTGAAGCTCCTGTTAAAAAATGATGCTCCGAAATCAACTTCTGTCACCTTAGTGATACATTTTGGGATAGCACCTAAAGTTTAAAGCAGAAAATTGGGCACTTTTGAAATTTTCATTTTTGACCAAAATCTACAGGTCCGGGCCTTAGGGATTTTCCCATATGCCACAAAACGGTTGAAGCTCCTGTTCAAAAATGATGCTCCGAAATTAACTTCTGTCACCTTAGTGATACATTTTGGGATAGCACCTACAGTTTAAAGCAGAAAATTGGGCACTTTTGAAATTTTCATTTTTGACCAATATCGACAGGTCCGGGGCTTAGGAAATTTCTCATATGCCAAAAAACGGTTGAAGCTTCTGTTCAAAAATGATGCTCCGAAATCAACTTCTGTCACCTTAGTGATACATTTTGGGATAGTACCTAAAGTTTAAAGCAGAAATTGGGGCACTTTCAAAATTTTCATTTTTGACCAAAATCGACAGGTCCGGGGCATAGGGAATTTCTCATATGCCACAAAACGGTTCAAGCTTCTGTTCAAAAATGATGCTCCGAAATCAACTTCTGTCACCTCAGTGATACATTTTGGGATAGTACCTAAAGTTTAAAGCAGAAATTGGGACACTTTTGAAATATTCATTTTTGACCAAAATCTACAGGTCCGGGGCTTAGGGAATTTCTCACATGCCACAAAACGGTTGAAGCTCCTGTTCAAAAATGATGCTACGAAATCAACTTCTGTCACCTCAGTGATACATTTTGGGATAGTACCTAAAGTTTAAAGCAGAAATTGGGGCACTTTTGAAATTTTCATTTTTGACCAAAATCGACAGGTCCGGGGCTTAGGGAATTTCTCATATGCCACAAAACGGTTGAAGCTCCTGTTCAAAAATGATGCTCCGAAATCAACTTCTGTCACCTTAGTGATACATTTTGGGATAGCACCTAAAGTTTAAAGCAGAAATTGGGGCACTTTTGAAATTTTCATTTTTGACCAAAATCGACAGGTCCGGGGCTTAGGGAATTTCTCATATGTCACAAAACGGTTGAAGCTCCTGTTCAAAAATGATGCTCCGAAATCAACTTCTTTCACCTTAGAGATACATTTTGGGATAGTACCTAAAGTTTAAAGCAGAAATTGGGGCACTTTCAACATTTTCATTTTTGACCAAAATTGACAGGTCTGGGCCTTAGGGATTTTCCCATATGCCACAAAACGGTTGAAGCTCCTGTTAAAAAATGATGCTCCGAAATCAACTTCTGTCACCTTAGTGATACATTTTGGGATAGCACCTAAAGTTTAAAGCAGAAAGTTGGGCACTTTTGAATTTTTCATTTTTGACCAAAATCGACAGGTCCGGGCCTTAGGGATTTTCCCATATGCCACAAAACGGTTGAAGCTCCTGTTCAAAAATGATGCTCCGAAATTAACTTCTGTCACCTTAGTGATACATTTTGGGATAGCACCTACAGTTTAAAGCAGAAAATTGGGCACTTTTGAAATTTTCATTTTTGACCAATATCGACAGGTCCGGGGCTTAGGAAATTTCTCATATGCCAAAAAACGGTTGAAGCTTCTGTTCAAAAATGATGCTCCGAAATCAACTTCTGTCACCTTAGTGATACATTTTGGGATAGTACCTAAAGTTTAAAGCAGAAATTGGGGCACTTTCAAAATTTTCATTTTTGACCAAAATCGACAGGTCCGGGGCATAGGGAATTTCTCATATGCCACAAAACGGTTCAAGCTTCTGTTCAAAAATGATGCTCCGAAATCAACTTCTGTCACCTTAGTGATACATTTTGGGATAGTACCTAAAGTTTAAAGCAGAAATTGGGGCACTTTCAAAATTTTCATTTTTGACCAAAATCGACAGGTCCGGGCCTTAGGGATTTTCTCATATGCCACAAAACGGTTGAAGCTCCTGTTCAAAAATGATGCTCCGAAATCAACTTCTGTCACCTTAGTGATACATTTTGGGATAGCACCTAAAGTTTAATGCAGAAATTGGGGCACTTTTGAAATTTTCATTTTTGACCAAAATCGACAGGTTCGGGGCTTAGGAAATTTCTCATATGCCACAAAACGGTTGAAGCTCCTGTTCAAAAATGTTGCTCCGAAATCAACTTCTGTCACCTCAGTGATACATTTTGGGATAGTACCTAAAGTTTAAAGCAGAAATTGGGACACTTTTGAAATATTCATTTTTGACCAAAATCTACAGGTCCGGGGCTTAGGGAATTTCTCACATGCCACAAAACGGTTGAAGCTCCTGTTCAAAAATGATGCTCCGAAATCAACTTCTGTCACCTCAGTGATACATTTTGGGATAGTACCTAAAGTTTAAAGCAGAAATTGGGGCACTTTTGAAATTTTCATTTTTGACCAAAATCGACAGGTCCGGGGCTTAGGGAATTTCTCATATGCCACAAAACGGTTGAAGCTCCTGTTCAAAAATGATGCTCCGAAATCAACTTCTGTCACCTTAGTGATACATTTTGGGATAGCACCTAAAGTTTAAAGCAGAAATTGGGGCACTTTTGAAAATTTCATTTTTGACCAAAATTGACCGGTCCGGGGCTTAGGGAATTTCTCATATGCCACAAAACGGTTGAATCTTCTGTTCAAAAATGATGCTCCAAAATCAACTTCTGTCACCTTAGTGATACATTTTGGGACAGCACCAAAAGTTTAAAGCAGAAATTGGGGCACTTTTGACATTTTCATTTTTGACCAAAATCGACAGGTCCGGGGCTTAGGGAATTTCTCATATGCCACAAAACGGTTGAAGCACCTGTTCAAAAATGATGCTCCGAAATCAACTTCTGTCACCTTAGTGATACATTTTGGGATAGTACCTAAAGTTTAAAGCAGAAATTGGGGCACTTTTGAAATTTTCATTTTTGACCAAAATCGACAGGTCCGGGGCTTAGGGAATTTCTCATATGCCACAAAACGGTTTAAGCTCCTGTTCAACAATGATGCTCCAAAATCAACTTCTATCACCTTAGTGATACATTTTGGGATAGCACCTAAAGTTTAAAGCAGAAATTGGGGCACTTTTGACATTTTCATTTTTGACCAAAATCGACAGGTCCGGGGCTTAGGGAATTTCTCATATGCCACAAAACGGTTGAAGCACCTGTTCAAAAATGATGCTCCGAAATCAACTTCTGTCACCTTAGTGATACATTTTGGGATAGTACCTAAAGTTTAAAGCAGAAATTGGGGCACTTTTGAAATTTTCATTTTTGACCAAAATCGACAGGTTCGGGGCATAGGGAATTTCTCATATGCCACAACATGGTTGAAGCTTCTGTTCAATAATGATGCTCCGAAATCAACTTCTGTCACCTTAGTGATATATTTTGGGATAGTACCTAAAGTTTAAAGCAGAAATTGGGGCACTTTTGAAATTTTCATTTTTGACCAAAATCGACAGGTCCGGGGCTTAGGGAATTTCTCATATGCCACAAAACGGTTGAAGCTCCTGTTCAAAGATGATGCTCCGAAATCAACTTCTGTCACCTTAGTGATACATTTTGGGATAGTACCTAAAGTTTAAAGCAGAAATTGGGGCACTTTTGAAATTTTCATTTTTGACCAAAATCGACAGGTCCGGGGCTTAGGGAATTTCTCATATACCACAACACGGTTGAAGCTTCTGTTCAATAATGATGCTCCGAAATCAACTTCTGTCACCTTAGTGATACATTTTGGGATAGTACCTAAAGTTTAAAGCAGAAATTGGGGCACTTTTGAAAATTTCATTTTTGACAAAAATCGACAGGTCCGGGGCTTAGGGAATTTCTCATATGTCACAAAACGGTTCAAGCTTCTGTTCAAAAATGATGCTCCGAAATCAACTTCTGTCACCTTAGTGATACATTTTGGGATAGCACCTAAAGTTTAAAGCAGAAATTGGGGCACTTTTGAAATTTTCATTTTTGACCAAAATCGACAGGTCCGGGGCTTAGGGAATTTCTCATATGCCACAAAACGGTTGAAGCTTCTGTTCAAAAATGATGCTCCAAAATCAACTTCTGTCACCTTAGTGATACATTTTGGGATAGCATCTACAGGTTAAAGCAGAAATTGGGGCACTTTCGAAATTTTCATTTTTGACCAAAATCGACAGGTCCGGGGCTTAGGGAATTTCTCATATGCCACAAAACGGTTGAAGCTTCTATTCAAAAATGATGCTCCGAAATCAACTTCTGTCACCTTAGTGATACACTTTGGGATAGCACCTAAAGTTTAAAGCAGAAATTGGGGCACTTTTGAAATTTTCATTTTTGACCAAAATCGACAGGTCCGGGG
Organism: Pseudophryne corroboree; assembly: GCF_028390025.1. Taxonomy (NCBI): domain Eukaryota; kingdom Metazoa; phylum Chordata; class Amphibia; order Anura; family Myobatrachidae; genus Pseudophryne; species Pseudophryne corroboree. The sequence continues at coordinate 1,286,543 of NW_026967603.1, read as the reverse complement.
CTTAGGGAATTTCTCATATGCCACAAAACGGTTGAAGCTCCTGTTCAAAAATGATGCTCCGGAATCAACTTCTGTCAACTTAGTGATACATCTTGGGATAGTACCTAAAGTTTAAAACAGAAATTGGGGCACTTTTGAAATTTAAATTTTTGACCAAAATCGACAGGTCCGGGGCTTAGGGAATTTCTCATATGCCACAAAACGGTTGAAGCTTCTGTTAAAAAATGATGCTCCGAAATCAACTTCTATCACCTTAGTGATACATTTTGGGATAGTACCTAAAGTTTAAAGCAGAAATTGGGGTACTTTTGAAATTTTTATTTTTGACCAAAATCGACAGGTCCGGGGCTTAGGGAATTTCTCATATGCCACAAAACGGTTGAAGCTCCTGTTCAAAAATGATGCTCCGAAATCAACTTCTGTCACCTCAGTGATACATTTTGGGATAGTACCTAAAGTTTAAAGCAGAAATTGGGGCACTTTTGAAATTTTCATTTTTGACCAAAATCGACAGGTCCGGGGCTTAGGGAATTTCTCATATGCCACAAAACGGTTGAAGCTCCTGTTCAAAAATGATGCTCCGAAATCAACTTCTGTCACCTTAGTGATACATTTTGGGATAGCACCTAAAGTTTAAAGCAGAAATTGGGGCACTTTTGAAAATTTCATTTTTGACCAAAATTGACCGGTCCGGGGCTTAGGGAATTTCTCATATGCCACAAAACGGTTGAATCTTCTGTTCAAAAATGATGCTCCAAAATCAACTTCTGTCACCTTAGTGATACATTTTGGGACAGCACCAAAAGTTTAAAGCAGAAATTGGGGCACTTTTGAAATTTTCATTTTTGACCAAAATCGACAGGTCCGGGGCTTAGGGAATTTCTCATATGCCACAAAACGGTTTAAGCTCCTGTTCAACAATGATGCTCCAAAATCAACTTCTATCACCTTAGTGATACATTTTGGGATAGCACCTAAAGTTTAAAGCAGAAATTGGGGCACTTTTGACATTTTCATTTTTGACCAAAATCGACAGGTCCGGGGCTTAGGGAATTTCTCATATGCCACAAAACGGTTGAAGCACCTGTTCAAAAATGATGCTCCGAAATCAACTTCTGTCACCTTAGTGATACATTTTGGGATAGTACCTAAAGTTTAAAGCAGAAATTGGGGCACTTTTGAAATTTTCATTTTTGACCAAAATCGACAGGTTCGGGGCATAGGGAATTTCTCATATGCCACAACATGGTTGAAGCTTCTGTTCAATAATGATGCTCCGAAATCAACTTCTGTCACCTTAGTGATATATTTTGGGATAGTACCTAAAGTTTAAAGCAGAAATTGGGGCACTTTTGAAATTTTCATTTTTGACCAAAATCGACAGGTCCGGGGCTTAGGGAATTTCTCATATGCCACAAAACGGTTGAAGCTCCTGTTCAAAGATGATGCTCCGAAATCAACTTCTGTCACCTTAGTGATACATTTTGGGATAGTACCTAAAGTTTAAAGCAGAAATTGGGGCACTTTTGAAATTTTCATTTTTGACCAAAATCGACAGGTCCGGGGCTTAGGGAATTTCTCATATACCACAACACGGTTGAAGCTTCTGTTCAATAATGATGCTCCGAAATCAACTTCTGTCACCTTAGTGATACATTTTGGGATAGTACCTAAAGTTTAAAGCAGAAATTGGGGCACTTTTGAAAATTTCATTTTTGACTAAAATCGACAGGTCCGGGGCTTAGGGAATTTCTCATATGTCACAAAATGGTTCAAGCTTCTGTTCAAAAATGATGCTCCGAAATCAACTTCTGTCACCTTAGTGATACATTTTGGGATAGCACCTAAAGTTTAAAGCAGAAATTGGGGCACTTTTGAAATTTTCATTTTTGACCAAAATCGACAGGTCCGGGGCTTAGGGAATTTCTCATATGCCACAAAACGGTTGAAGCTTCTATTCAAAAATGATGCTCCGAAATCAACTTCTGTCACCTTAGTGATACACTTTGGGATAGCACCTAAAGTTTAAAGCAGAAATTGGGGCACTTTTGAAATTTTCATTTTTGACCAAAATCGACAGGTCCGGGGCTTAGGGAATTTCTCATATGCCACAAAACGGTTGAAGCTCCTGTTCAAAAATGATGCTCCGGAATCAACTTCTGTCAACTTAGTGATACATCTTGGGATAGTACCTAAAGTTTAAAACAGAAATTGGGGCACTTTTGAAATTTAAATTTTTGACCAAAATCGACAGGTCCGGGGCTTAGGGAATTTCTCATATGCCACAAAACGGTTGAAGCTTCTGTTAAAAAATGATGCTCCGAAATCAACTTCTATCACCTTAGTGATACATTTTGGGATAGTACCTAAAGTTTAAAGCAGAAATTGGGGTACTTTTGAAATTTTTATTTTTGACCAAAATCGACAGGTCCGGGGCTTAGGGAATTTCTCATATGCCAAAAAACGGTTGAAGCTCCTGTTCAAAAATGATGCTCCGAAATCAACTTCTGTCACCTTAGTGATACATTTTGGGATAGTACCTAAAGTTTAAAGTAGAAATTGGGGCACTTTTAAAATTTTCATTTTTGACCAAAATCGACAGGTTCGGGGCATAGGGAATTTCTCATATGTCACAAAACGGTTCAAGCTTCTGTTCAAAAATGATGCTCCGAAATCAACTTCTGTCACCTTAGTGATACCATTTGGGATAGCACCTAAAGTTTAAAGCAGAAATTGGGGCACTTTTGAAATTTTCATTTTTGACCAAAATCGACAGGTCCGGGGCTTAGGGAATTTCTCATATGCCACAAAACGGTTGAAGCTTCTGTTCAAAAATGATGCTCCAAAATCAACTTCTGTCACCTTAGTGATACATTTTGGGATAGCATCTACAGGTTAAAGCAGAAATTGGGGCACTTTCGAAATTTTCATTTTTGACCAAAATCGACAGGTCCGGGGCTTAGGGAATTTCTCATATGCCACAAAACGGTTGAAGCTTCTATTCAAAAATGATGCTCCAAAATCAACTTCTGTCAACTTAGTGATACATTTTGGGATAGTACCGAAAGTTTAAAGCAGAAATTGGGGAACTTTTGAAAATTTCATTTTTGACCAAAATCGACAGGTCCGGGGCTTAGGGAAATTCTCATATGCCACAAAACGGTTGAAGCTCCTGTTCAAAAATGATGCTCCGAAATCAACTTCTGTCACCTTAGTGATACATTTTGGGATAGCACCTAAAGTTTAAAGCAGAAATTGGGGCACTTTTGAAATTTTCATTTTTGACCAAAATCGACAGGTCCGGGGCTTAGAGAATTTCTCATATGCCACAAAACGGTTGAATCTCCTGTTAAAAAATGATGCTCCGAAATCAACTTCTGTCACCTTAGTGATACATCTTGGGATAGTACCTAAAGTTTAAAGCAGAAATTGGGGCACTTTTGAAATTTTTATTTTTGACCAAAATCGACAGGTCCGGGGCTTAGGGAATTTCTCATATGCCACAAAACGGTTGAAGCTCCTGTTCAAAAATGATGCGCCTAAATCAACTTCTGTCACCTTAGTGATACATTTTGGGAGAAATTGGGGCACTTTTGAAATTTTCATTTTTGACCAAAATCGACAGGTCCGGGGCTTAGGGATTTTCTCATATGCCACAAAACGGTTGAAGCTCCTGTTCAAATATGATGCTCCGAAATCAACTTCTGTCATCTTAGTGATACATTTTGGGATAGTACCTAAAGTTTAAAGCAGAAATTGGGGCACTTTTGAAATTTTCATTTTTGACCAAAATCGACAGGTCCGGGGCTTAGGGAATTTCTCATATGCCACAAAACGGTTGAAGCTCCTGTTCAAAAATGATGCTCCGAAATCAACTTCTGTCACCTTAGTGGTACATTTTGGGATAGTACCTAAAGTTTAAAGCAGAAATTGGGGCACTTTTGAAATTTTCATTTTTGACCAAAATCGACAGGTCCGGGGCTTAGGGAATTTCTCATATGCCACAAAACGGTTGAAGCTCCTGTTCAAAAATGATGCTCCGAAATCAACTTCTGTCTCCTTAGAGATACATTTTGGGATAGTACCTAAAGTTTAAAGCAGAAATTGGGGCACTTTCAACATTTTCATTTTTGACCAAAATCGACAGGTCCGGGCCTTAGGGATTTTCTCATATGCCACAAAACGGTTGAAGCTCCTGTTCAAAAATGATGCTCCGAAATCAACTTCTGTCTCCTTAGAGATACATTTTGGGATAGTACCTAAAGTTTAAAGCAGAAATTGGGGCACTTTCAACATTTTCATTTTTGACCAAAATCGACAGGTCCGGGCCTTAGGGATTTTCTCATATGCCACAAAACGGTTGAAGTTCCTGTTCAAAAATGATGCTCCAAAATCAACTTCTGTCACCTTAGTGATACATTTTGGGATAGTACCTAAAGTTTAAAGCAGAAATTGGGGCACTTTTGAAATTTTCATTTTTGACCAAAATCGACAGGTCCGGGGCTTAGGGAATTTCTCATATGCCACAACACGGTTGAAGCTTCTGTTCAATAATGATGCTCCGAAATCAACTTCTGTCACCTTAGTGATACATTTTGGGATAGTACCTAAAGTTTAAAGCAGAAATTGGGGCACTTTTGAAAATTTCATTTTTGACTAAAATCGACAGGTCCGGGGCTTAGGGAATTTCTCATATGTCACAAAACGGTTCAAGCTTCTGTTCAAAAATGATGCTCCGAAATCAACTTCTGTCACCTTAGTGATACATTTTGGGATAGCACCTAAAGTTTAAAGCAGAAATTGGGGTACTTTTGAAATTTTTATTTTTGACCAAAATCGACAGGTCCGGGGCTTAGGGAATTTCTCATATGCCACAAAACGGTTGAAGCTCCTGTTCAAAAATGATGCTCCGAAATCAACTTCTGTCACCTCAGTGATACATTTTGGGATAGTACCTAAAGTTTAAAGCAGAAATTGGGGCACTTTTGAAATTTTCATTTTTGACCAAAATCGACAGGTCCGGGGCTTAGGGAATTTCTCATATGCCACAAAACGGTTGAAGCTCCTGTTCAAAAATGATGCTCCGAAATCAACTTCTGTCACCTTAGTGATACATTTTGGGATAGCACCTAAAGTTTAAAGCAGAAATTGGGGCACTTTTGAAAATTTCATTTTTGACCAAAATTGACCGGTCCGGGGCTTAGGGAATTTCTCATATGCCACAAAACGGTTGAATCTTCTGTTCAAAAATGATGCTCCAAAATCAACTTCTGTCACCTTAGTGATACATTTTGGGACAGCACCAAAAGTTTAAAGCAGAAATTGGGGCACTTTTGAAATTTTCATTTTTGACCAAAATCGACAGGTCCGGGGCTTAGGGAATTTCTCATATGCCACAAAACGGTTTAAGCTCCTGTTCAACAATGATGCTCCAAAATCAACTTCTATCACCTTAGTGATACATTTTGGGATAGCACCTAAAGTTTAAAGCAGAAATTGGGGCACTTTTGACATTTTCATTTTTGACCAAAATCGACAGGTCCGGGGCTTAGGGAATTTCTCATATGCCACAAAACGGTTGAAGCACCTGTTCAAAAATGATGCTCCGAAATCAACTTCTGTCACCTTAGTGATACATTTTGGGATAGTACCTAAAGTTTAAAGCAGAAATTGGGGCACTTTTGAAATTTTCATTTTTGACCAAAATCGACAGGTTCGGGGCATAGGGAATTTCTCATATGCCACAACATGGTTGAAGCTTCTGTTCAATAATGATGCTCCGAAATCAACTTCTGTCACCTTAGTGATATATTTTGGGATAGTACCTAAAGTTTAAAGCAGAAATTGGGGCACTTTTGAAATTTTCATTTTTGACCAAAATCGACAGGTCCGGGGCTTAGGGAATTTCTCATATGCCACAAAACGGTTGAAGCTCCTGTTCAAAGATGATGCTCCGAAATCAACTTCTGTCACCTTAGTGATACATTTTGGGATAGTACCTAAAGTTTAAAGCAGAAATTGGGGCACTTTTGAAATTTTCATTTTTGACCAAAATCGACAGGTCCGGGGCTTAGGGAATTTCTCATATACCACAACACGGTTGAAGCTTCTGTTCAATAATGATGCTCCGAAATCAACTTCTGTCACCTTAGTGATACATTTTGGGATAGTACCTAAAGTTTAAAGCAGAAATTGGGGCACTTTTGAAAATTTCATTTTTGACTAAAATCGACAGGTCCGGGGCTTAGGGAATTTCTCATATGTCACAAAATGGTTCAAGCTTCTGTTCAAAAATGATGCTCCGAAATCAACTTCTGTCACCTTAGTGATACATTTTGGGATAGCACCTAAAGTTTAAAGCAGAAATTGGGGCACTTTTGAAATTTTCATTTTTGACCAAAATCGACAGGTCCGGGGCTTAGGGAATTTCTCATATGCCACAAAACGGTTGAAGCTTCTATTCAAAAATGATGCTCCGAAATCAACTTCTGTCACCTTAGTGATACACTTTGGGATAGCACCTAAAGTTTAAAGCAGAAATTGGGGCACTTTTGAAATTTTCATTTTTGACCAAAATCGACAGGTCCGGGGCTTAGGGAATTTCTCATATGCCACAAAACGGTTGAAGCTCCTGTTCAAAAATGATGCTCCGGAATCAACTTCTGTCAACTTAGTGATACATCTTGGGATAGTACCTAAAGTTTAAAACAGAAATTGGGGCACTTTTGAAATTTAAATTTTTGACCAAAATCGACAGGTCCGGGGCTTAGGGAATTTCTCATATGCCACAAAACGGTTGAAGCTTCTGTTAAAAAATGATGCTCCGAAATCAACTTCTATCACCTTAGTGATACATTTTGGGATAGTACCTAAAGTTTAAAGCAGAAATTGGGGTACTTTTGAAATTTTTATTTTTGACCAAAATCGACAGGTCCGGGGCTTAGGGAATTTCTCATATGCCAAAAAACGGTTGAAGCTCCTGTTCAAAAATGATGCTCCGAAATCAACTTCTGTCACCTTAGTGATACATTTTGGGATAGTACCTAAAGTTTAAAGTAGAAATTGGGGCACTTTTAAAATTTTCATTTTTGACCAAAATCGACAGGTTCGGGGCATAGGGAATTTCTCATATGCCACAACATGGTTGAAGCTTCTGTTCAATAATGATGCTCCGAAATCAACTTCTGTCACCTTAGTGATATATTTTGGGATAGTACCTAAAGTTTAAAGTAGAAATTGGGGCACTTTTGAAATTTTCATTTTTGACCAAAATCGACAGGTCCGGGGCTTAGGGAATTTCTCATATGCCACAAAACAGTTGAAGCTCCTGTTCAAAGATGATGCTCCGAAATCAACTTCTGTCACCTTAGTGATACATTTTGGGATAGTACCTAAAGTTTAAAGCAGAAATAGGGGCACTTTTGAAATTTTCATTTTTGACCAAAATCGACAGGTCCGGGGCTTAGGGAATTTCTCATATGCCACAACACGGTTGAAGCTTCTGTTCAATAATGATGCTCCGAAATCAACTTCTGTCACCTTAGTGATACATTTTGGGATAGTACCTAAAGTTTAAAGCAGAAATTGGGGCACTTTTGAAAATTTCATTTTTGACCAAAATCGACAGGTCCGGGGCTTAGGGAATTTCTCATATGTCACAAAACGGTTCAAGCTTCTGTTCAAAAATGATGCTCCGAAATCAACTTCTGTCACCTTAGTGATACCATTTGGGATAGCACCTAAAGTTTAAAGCAGAAATTGGGGCACTTTTGAAATTTTCATTTTTGACCAAAATCGACAGGTCCGGGGCTTAGGGAATTTCTCATATGCCACAAAACGGTTGAAGCTTCTGTTCAAAAATGATGCTCCAAAATCAACTTCTGTCACCTTAGTGATACATTTTGGGATAGCATCTACAGGTTAAAGCAGAAATTGGGGCACTTTCGAAATTTTCATTTTTGACCAAAATCGACAGGTCCGGGGCTTAGGGAATTTCTCATATGCCACAAAACGGTTGAAGCTTCTATTCAAAAATGATGCTCCAAAATCAACTTCTGTCAACTTAGTGATACATTTTGGGATAGTACCGAAAGTTTAAAGCAGAAATTGGGGAACTTTTGAAAATTTCATTTTTGACCAAAATCGACAGGTCCGTGGCTTAGGGAAATTCTCATATGCCACAAAACGGTTGAAGCTCCTGTTCAAAAATGATGCTCCGAAATCAACTTCTGTCACCTTAGTGATACATTTTGGGATAGCACCTAAAGTTTAAAGCAGAAATTGGGGCACTTTTGAAATTTTCATTTTTGACCAAAATCGACAGGTCCGGGGCTTAGAGAATTTCTCATATGCCACAAAACGGTTGAATCTCCTGTTAAAAAATGATGCTCCGAAATCAACTTCTGTCACCTTAGTGATACATCTTGGGATAGTACCTAAAGTTTAAAGCAGAAATTGGGGCACTTTTGAAATTTTTATTTTTGACCAAAATCGACAGGTCCGGGGCTTAGGGAATTTCTCATATGCCACAAAACGGTTGAAGCTCCTGTTCAAAAATGATGCGCCTAAATCAACTTCTGTCACCTTAGTGATACATTTTGGGAGAAATTGGGGCACTTTTGAAATTTTCATTTTTGACCAAAATCGACAGGTCCGGGGCTTAGGGATTTTCTCATATGCCACAAAACGGTTGAAGCTCCTGTTCAAATATGATGCTCCGAAATCAACTTCTGTCATCTTAGTGATACATTTTGGGATAGTACCTAAAGTTTAAAGCAGAAATTGGGGCACTTTTGAAATTTTCATTTTTGACCAAAATCGACAGGTCCGGGGCTTAGGGAATTTCTCATATGCCACAAAACGGTTGAAGCTCCTGTTCAAAAATGATGCTCCGAAATCAACTTCTGTCACCTTAGTGGTACATTTTGGGATAGTACCTAAAGTTTAAAGCAGAAATTGGGGCACTTTTGAAATTTTCATTTTTGACCAAAATCGACAGGTCCGGGGCTTAGGGAATTTCTCATATGCCACAAAACGGTTGAAGCTCCTGTTCAAAAATGATGCTCCGAAATCAACTTCTGTCTCCTTAGAGATACATTTTGGGATAGTACCTAAAGTTTAAAGCAGAAATTGGGGCACTTTCAACATTTTCATTTTTGACCAAAATCGACAGGTCCGGGCCTTAGGGATTTTCTCATATGCCACAAAACGGTTGAAGCTCCTGTTCAAAAATGATGCTCCGAAATCAACTTCTGTCTCCTTAGAGATACATTTTGGGATAGTACCTAAAGTTTAAAGCAGAAATTGGGGTACTTTCAACATTTTCATTTTTGACCAAAATCGACAGGTCCGGGCCTTAGGGATTTTCTCATATGCCACAAAACGGTTGAAGTTCCTGTTCAAAAATGATGCTCCAAAATCAACTTCTGTCACCTTAGTGATACATTTTGGGATAGTACCTAAAGTTTAAAGCAGAAATTGGGGCACTTTTGAAATTTTCATTTTTGACCAAAATCGACAGGTCCGGGGCTTAGGGAATTTCTCATATGCCACAACACGGTTGAAGCTTCTGTTCAATAATGATGCTCCGAAATCAACTTCTGTCACCTTAGTGATACATTTTGGGATAGTACCTAAAGTTTAAAGCAGAAATTGGGGCACTTTTGAAAATTTCATTTTTGACTAAAATCGACAGGTCCGGGGCTTAGGGAATTTCTCATATGTCACAAAACGGTTCAAGCTTCTGTTCAAAAATGATGCTCCGAAATCAACTTCTGTCACCTTAGTGATACATTTTGGGATAGCACCTAAAGTTTAAAGCAGAAATTGGGGCACTTTTGAAATTTTCATTTTTGACCAAAATCGACAGGTCCGGGGCTTAGGGAATTTCTCATATGCCACAAAACGGTTGAAGCTTCTGTTCAAAAATGATGCTCCAAAATCAACTTCTGTCACCTTAGTGATACATTTTGGGATAGCATCTACAGGTTAAAGCAGAAATTGGGGCACTTTCGAAATTTTCATTTTTGACCAAAATCGACAGGTCCGGGGCTTAGGGAATTTCTCATATGCCACAAAACGGTTGAAGCTTCTATTCAAAAATGATGCTCCGAAATCAACTTCTGTCACCTTAGTGATACACTTTGGGATAGCACCTAAAGTTTAAAGCAGAAATTGGGGCACTTTTGAAATTTTCATTTTTGACCAAAATCGACAGGTCCGGGGCTTAGGGAATTTCTCATATGCCACAAAACGGTTGAAGCTCCTGTTCAAAAATGATGCTCCGGAATCAACTTCTGTCAACTTAGTGATACATCTTGGGATAGTACCTAAAGTTTAAAACAGAAATTGGGGCACTTTTGAAATTTAAATTTTTGACCAAAATCGACAGGTCCGGGGCTTAGGGAATTTCTCATATGCCACAAAACGGTTGAAGCTTCTGTTAAAAAATGATGCTCCGAAATCAACTTCTATCACCTTAGTGATACATTTTGGGATAGTACCTAAAGTTTAAAGCAGAAATTGGGGTACTTTTGAAATTTTTATTTTTGACCAAAATCGACAGGTCCGGGGCTTAGGGAATTTCTCATATGCCACAAAACGGTTGAAGCTCCTGTTCAAAAATGATGCTCCGAAATCAACTTCTGTCACCTCAGTGATACATTTTGGGATAGTACCTAAAGTTTAAAGCAGAAATTGGGGCACTTTTGAAATTTTCATTTTTGACCAAAATCGACAGGTCCGGGGCTTAGGGAATTTCTCATATGCCACAAAACGGTTGAAGCTCCTGTTCAAAAATGATGCTCCGAAATCAACTTCTGTCACCTTAGTGATACATTTTGGGATAGCACCTAAAGTTTAAAGCAGAAATTGGGGCACTTTTGAAAATTTCATTTTTGACCAAAATTGACCGGTCCGGGGCTTAGGGAATTTCTCATATGCCACAAAACGGTTGAATCTTCTGTTCAAAAATGATGCTCCAAAATCAACTTCTGTCACCTTAGTGATACATTTTGGGACAGCACCAAAAGTTTAAAGCAGAAATTGGGGCACTTTTGAAATTTTCATTTTTGACCAAAATCGACAGGTCCGGGGCTTAGGGAATTTCTCATATGCCACAAAACGGTTTAAGCTCCTGTTCAACAATGATGCTCCAAAATCAACTTCTATCACCTTAGTGATACATTTTGGGATAGCACCTAAAGTTTAAAGCAGAAATTGGGGCACTTTTGACATTTTCATTTTTGACCAAAATCGACAGGTCCGGGGCTTAGGGAATTTCTCATATGCCACAAAACGGTTGAAGCACCTGTTCAAAAATGATGCTCCGAAATCAACTTCTGTCACCTTAGTGATACATTTTGGGATATTACCTAAAGTTTAAAGCAGAAATTGGGGCACTTTTGAAATTTTCATTTTTGACCAAAATCGACAGGTTCGGGGCATAGGGAATTTCTCATATGCCACAACATGGTTGAAGCTTCTGTTCAATAATGATGCTCCGAAATCAACTTCTGTCACCTTAGTGATATATTTTGGGATAGTACCTAAAGTTTAAAGCAGAAATTGGGGCACTTTTGAAATTTTCATTTTTGACCAAAATCGACAGGTCCGGGGCTTAGGGAATTTCTCATATGCCACAAAACGGTTGAAGCTCCTGTTCAAAGATGATGCTCCGAAATCAACTTCTGTCACCTTAGTGATACATTTTGGGATAGTACCTAAAGTTTAAAGCAGAAATTGGGGCACTTTTGAAATTTTCATTTTTGACCAAAATCGACAGGTCCGGGGCTTAGGGAATTTCTCATATACCACAACACGGTTGAAGCTTCTGTTCAATAATGATGCTCCGAAATCAACTTCTGTCACCTTAGTGATACATTTTGGGATAGTACCTAAAGTTTAAAGCAGAAATTGGGGCACTTTTGAAAATTTCATTTTTGACTAAAATCGACATGTCCGGGGCTTAGGGAATTTCTCATATGTCACAAAATGGTTCAAGCTTCTGTTCAAAAATGATGCTCCGAAATCAACTTCTGTCACCTTAGTGATACATTTTGGGATAGCACCTAAAGTTTAAAGCAGAAATTGGGGCACTTTTGAAATTTTCATTTTTGACCAAAATCGACAGGTCCGGGGCTTAGGGAATTTCTCATATGCCACAAAACGGTTGAAGCTTCTATTCAAAAATGATGCTCCGAAATCAACTTCTGTCACCTTAGTGATACACTTTGGGATAGCACCTAAAGTTTAAAGCAGAAATTGGGGCACTTTTGAAATTTTCATTTTTGACCAAAATCGACAGGTCCGGGGCTTAGGGAATTTCTCATATGCCACAAAACGGTTGAAGCTCCTGTTCAAAAATGATGCTCCGGAATCAACTTCTGTCAACTTAGTGATACATCTTGGGATAGTACCTAAAGTTTAAAACAGAAATTGGGGCACTTTTGAAATTTAAATTTTTGACCAAAATCGACAGGTCCGGGGCTTAGGGAATTTCTCATATGCCACAAAACGGTTGAAGCTTCTGTTAAAAAATGATGCTCCGAAATCAACTTCTATCACCTTAGTGATACATTTTGGGATAGTACCTAAAGTTTAAAGCAGAAATTGGGGTACTTTTGAAATTTTTATTTTTGACCAAAATCGACAGGTCCGGGGCTTAGGGAATTTCTCATATGCCAAAAAACGGTTGAAGCTCCTGTTCAAAAATGATGCTCCGAAATCAACTTCTGTCACCTTAGTGATACATTTTGGGATAGTACCTAAAGTTTAAAGTAGAAATTGGGGCACTTTTAAAATTTTCATTTTTGACCAAAATCGACAGGTTCGGGGCATAGGGAATTTCTCATATGCCACAACATGGTTGAAGCTTCTGTTCAATAATGATGCTCCGAAATCAACTTCTGTCACCTTAGTGATATATTTTGGGATAGTACCTAAAGTTTAAAGTAGAAATTGGGGCACTTTTGAAATTTTCATTTTTGACCAAAATCGACAGGTCCGGGGCTTAGGGAATTTCTCATATGCCACAAAACGGTTGAAGCTTCTATTCAAAAATGATGCTCCAAAATCAACTTCTGTCAACTTAGTGATACATTTTGGGATAGTACCGAAAGTTTAAAGCAGAAATTGGGGAACTTTTGAAAATTTCATTTTTGACCAAAATCGACAGGTCCGGGGCTTAGGGAAATTCTCATATGCCACAAAACGGTTGAAGCTCCTGTTCAAAAATGATGCTCCGAAATCAACTTCTGTCACCTTAGTGATACATTTTGGGATAGCACCTAAAGTTTAAAGCAGAAATTGGGGCACTTTTGAAATTTTCATTTTTGACCAAAATCGACAGGTCCGGGGCTTAGAGAATTTCTCATATGCCACAAAACGGTTGAATCTCCTGTTAAAAAATGATGCTCCGAAATCAACTTCTGTCACCTTAGTGATACATCTTGGGATAGTACCTAAAGTTTAAAGCAGAAATTGGGGCACTTTTGAAATTTTTATTTTTGACCAAAATCGACAGGTCCGGGGCTTAGGGAATTTCTCATATGCCACAAAACGGTTGAAGCTCCTGTTCAAAAATGATGCGCCTAAATCAACTTCTGTCACCTTAGTGATACATTTTGGGAGAAATTGGGGCACTTTTGAAATTTTCATTTTTGACCAAAATCGACAGGTCCGGGGCTTAGGGATTTTCTCATATGCCACAAAACGGTTGAAGCTCCTGTTCAAATATGATGCTCCGAAATCAACTTCTGTCATCTTAGTGATACATTTTGGGATAGTACCTAAAGTTTAAAGCAGAAATTGGGGCACTTTTGAAATTTTCATTTTTGACCAAAATCGACAGGTCCGGGGCTTAGGGAATTTCTCATATGCCACAAAACGGTTGAAGCTCCTGTTCAAAAATGATGCTCCGAAATCAACTTCTGTCACCTTAGTGGTACATTTTGGGATAGTACCTAAAGTTTAAAGCAGAAATTGGGGCACTTTTGAAATTTTCATTTTTGACCAAAATCGACAGGTCCGGGGCTTAGGGAATTTCTCATATGCCACAAAACGGTTGAAGCTCCTGTTCAAAAATGATGCTCCGAAATCAACTTCTGTCTCCTTAGAGATACATTTTGGGATAGTACCTAAAGTTTAAAGCAGAAATTGGGGCACTTTCAACATTTTCATTTTTGACCAAAATCGACAGGTCCGGGCCTTAGGGATTTTCTCATATGCCACAAAACGGTTGAAGCTCCTGTTCAAAAATGATGCTCCGAAATCAACTTCTGTCTCCTTAGAGATACATTTTGGGATAGTACCTAAAGTTTAAAGCAGAAATTGGGGCACTTTCAACATTTTCATTTTTGACCAAAATCGACAGGTCCGGGCCTTAGGGATTTTCTCATATGCCACAAAACGGTTGAAGTTCCTGTTCAAAAATGATGCTCCAAAATCAACTTCTGTCACCTTAGTGATACATTTTGGGATAGTACCTAAAGTTTAAAGCAGAAATTGGGGCACTTTTGAAATTTTCATTTTTGACCAAAATCGACAGGTCCGGGGCTTAGGGAATTTCTCATATGCCACAACACGGTTGAAGCTTCTGTTCAATAATGATGCTCCGAAATCAACTTCTGTCACCTTAGTGATACATTTTGGGATAGTACCTAAAGTTTAAAGCAGAAATTGGGGCACTTTTGAAAATTTCATTTTTGACTAAAATCGACAGGTCCGGGGCTTAGGGAATTTCTCATATGTCACAAAACGGTTCAAGCTTCTGTTCAAAAATGATGCTCCGAAATCAACTTCTGTCACCTTAGTGATACATTTTGGGATAGCACCTAAAGTTTAAAGCAGAAATTGGGGTACTTTTGAAATTTTTATTTTTGACCAAAATCGACAGGTCCGGGGCTTAGGGAATTTCTCATATGCCACAAAACGGTTGAAGCTCCTGTTCAAAAATGATGCTCCGAAATCAACTTCTGTCACCTCAGTGATACATTTTGGGATAGTACCTAAAGTTTAAAGCAGAAATTGGGGCACTTTTGAAATTTTCATTTTTGACCAAAATCGACAGGTCCGGGGCTTAGGGAATTTCTCATATGCCACAAAACGGTTGAAGCTCCTGTTCAAAAATGATGCTCCGAAATCAACTTCTGTCACCTTAGTGATACATTTTGGGATAGCACCTAAAGTTTAAAGCAGAAATTGGGGCACTTTTGAAAATTTCATTTTTGACCAAAATTGACCGGTCCGGGGCTTAGGGAATTTCTCATATGCCACAAAACGGTTGAATCTTCTGTTCAAAAATGATGCTCCAAAATCAACTTCTGTCACCTTAGTGATACATTTTGGGACAGCACCAAAAGTTTAAAGCAGAAATTGGGGCACTTTTGAAATTTTCATTTTTGACCAAAATCGACAGGTCCGGGGCTTAGGGAATTTCTCATATGCCACAAAACGGTTTAAGCTCCTGTTCAACAATGATGCTCCAAAATCAACTTCTATCACCTTAGTGATACATTTTGGGATAGCACCTAAAGTTTAAAGCAGAAATTGGGGCACTTTTGACATTTTCATTTTTGACCAAAATCGACAGGTCCGGGGCTTAGGGAATTTCTCATATGCCACAAAACGGTTGAAGCACCTGTTCAAAAATGATGCTCCGAAATCAACTTCTGTCACCTTAGTGATACATTTTGGGATAGTACCTAAAGTTTAAAGCAGAAATTGGGGCACTTTTGAAATTTTCATTTTTGACCAAAATCGACAGGTTCGGGGCATAGGGAATTTCTCATATGCCACAACATGGTTGAAGCTTCTGTTCAATAATGATGCTCCGAAATCAACTTCTGTCACCTTAGTGATATATTTTGGGATAGTACCTAAAGTTTAAAGCAGAAATTGGGGCACTTTTGAAATTTTCATTTTTGACCAAAATCGACAGGTCCGGGGCTTAGGGAATTTCTCATATGCCACAAAACGGTTGAAGCTCCTGTTCAAAGATGATGCTCCGAAATCAACTTCTGTCACCTTAGTGATACATTTTGGGATAGTACCTAAAGTTTAAAGCAGAAATTGGGGCACTTTTGAAATTTTCATTTTTGACCAAAATCGACAGGTCCGGGGCTTAGGGAATTTCTCATATACCACAACACGGTTGAAGCTTCTGTTCAATAATGATGCTCCGAAATCAACTTCTGTCACCTTAGTGATACATTTTGGGATAGTACCTAAAGTTTAAAGCAGAAATTGGGGCACTTTTGAAAATTTCATTTTTGACTAAAATCGACAGGTCCGGGGCTTAGGGAATTTCTCATATGTCACAAAATGGTTCAAGCTTCTGTTCAAAAATGATGCTCCGAAATCAACTTCTGTCACCTTAGTGATACATTTTGGGATAGCACCTAAAGTTTAAAGCAGAAATTGGGGCACTTTTGAAATTTTCATTTTTGACCAAAATCGACAGGTCCGGGGCTTAGGGAATTTCTCATATGCCACAAAACGGTTGAAGCTTCTATTCAAAAATGATGCTCCGAAATCAACTTCTGTCACCTTAGTGATACACTTTGGGATAGCACCTAAAGTTTAAAGCAGAAATTGGGGCACTTTTGAAATTTTCATTTTTGACCAAAATCGACAGGTCCGGGGCTTAGGGAATTTCTCATATGCCACAAAACGGTTGAAGCTCCTGTTCAAAAATGATGCTCCGGAATCAACTTCTGTCAACTTAGTGATACATCTTGGGATAGTACCTAAAGTTTAAAACAGAAATTGGGGCACTTTTGAAATTTAAATTTTTGACCAAAATCGACAGGTCCGGGGCTTAGGGAATTTCTCATATGCCACAAAACGGTTGAAGCTTCTGTTAAAAAATGATGCTCCGAAATCAACTTCTATCACCTTAGTGATACATTTTGGGATAGTACCTAAAGTTTAAAGCAGAAATTGGGGTACTTTTGAAATTTTTATTTTTGACCAAAATCGACAGGTCCGGGGCTTAGGGAATTTCTCATATGCCAAAAAACGGTTGAAGCTCCTGTTCAAAAATGATGCTCCGAAATCAACTTCTGTCACCTTAGTGATACATTTTGGGATAGTACCTAAAGTTTAAAGTAGAAATTGGGGCACTTTTAAAATTTTCATTTTTGACCAAAATCGACAGGTTCGGGGCATAGGGAATTTCTCATATGCCACAACATGGTTGAAGCTTCTGTTCAATAATGATGCTCCGAAATCAACTTCTGTCACCTTAGTGATATATTTTGGGATAGTACCTAAAGTTTAAAGTAGAAATTGGGGCACTTTTGAAATTTTCATTTTTGACCAAAATCGACAGGTCCGGGGCTTAGGGAATTTCTCATATGCCACAAAACAGTTGAAGCTCCTGTTCAAAGATGATGCTCCGAAATCAACTTCTGTCACCTTAGTGATACATTTTGGGATAGTACCTAAAGTTTAAAGCAGAAATAGGGGCACTTTTGAAATTTTCATTTTTGACCAAAATCGACAGGTCCGGGGCTTAGGGAATTTCTCATATGCCACAACACGGTTGAAGCTTCTGTTCAATAATGATGCTCCGAAATCAACTTCTGTCACCTTAGTGATACATTTTGGGATAGTACCTAAAGTTTAAAGCAGAAATTGGGGCACTTTTGAAAATTTCATTTTTGACCAAAATCGACAGGTCCGGGGCTTAGGGAATTTCTCATATGTCACAAAACGGTTCAAGCTTCTGTTCAAAAATGATGCTCCGAAATCAACTTCTGTCACCTTAGTGATACCATTTGGGATAGCACCTAAAGTTTAAAGCAGAAATTGGGGCACTTTTGAAATTTTCATTTTTGACCAAAATCGACAGGTCCGGGGCTTAGGGAATTTCTCATATGCCACAAAACGGTTGAAGCTTCTGTTCAAAAATGATGCTCCAAAATCAACTTCTGTCACCTTAGTGATACATTTTGGGATAGCATCTACAGGTTAAAGCAGAAATTGGGGCACTTTCGAAATTTTCATTTTTGACCAAAATCGACAGGTCCGGGGCTTAGGGAATTTCTCATATGCCACAAAACGGTTGAAGCTTCTATTCAAAAATGATGCTCCAAAATCAACTTCTGTCAACTTAGTGATACATTTTGGGATAGTACCGAAAGTTTAAAGCAGAAATTGGGGAACTTTTGAAAATTTCATTTTTGACCAAAATCGACAGGTCCGGGGCTTAGGGAAATTCTCATATGCCACAAAACGGTTGAAGCTCCTGTTCAAAAATGATGCTCCGAAATCAACTTCTGTCACCTTAGTGATACATTTTGGGATAGCACCTAAAGTTTAAAGCAGAAATTGGGGCACTTTTGAAATTTTCATTTTTGACCAAAATCGACAGGTCCGGGGCTTAGAGAATTTCTCATATGCCACAAAACGGTTGAATCTCCTGTTAAAAAATGATGCTCCGAAATCAACTTCTGTCACCTTAGTGATACATCTTGGGATAGTACCTAAAGTTTAAAGCAGAAATTGGGGCACTTTTGAAATTTTTATTTTTGACCAAAATCGACAGGTCCGGGGCTTAGGGAATTTCTCATATGCCACAAAACGGTTGAAGCTCCTGTTCAAAAATGATGCGCCTAAATCAACTTCAGTCACCTTAGTGATACATTTTGGGAGAAATTGGGGCACTTTTGAAATTTTCATTTTTGACCAAAATCGACAGGTCCGGGGCTTAGGGATTTTCTCATATGCCACAAAACGGTTGAAGCTCCTGTTCAAATATGATGCTCCGAAATCAACTTCTGTCATCTTAGTGATACATTTTGGGATAGTACCTAAAGTTTAAAGCAGAAATTGGGGCACTTTTGAAATTTTCATTTTTGACCAAAATCGACAGGTCCGGGGCTTAGGGAATTTCTCATATGCCACAAAACGGTTGAAGCTCCTGTTCAAAAATGATGCTCCGAAATCAACTTCTGTCACCTTAGTGGTACATTTTGGGATAGTACCTAAAGTTTAAAGCAGAAATTGGGGCACTTTTGAAATTTTCATTTTTGACCAAAATCGACAGGTCCGGGGCTTAGGGAATTTCTCATATGCCACAAAACGGTTGAAGCTCCTGTTCAAAAATGATGCTCCGAAATCAACTTCTGTCTCCTTAGAGATACATTTTGGGATAGTACCTAAAGTTTAAAGCAGAAATTGGGGCACTTTCAACATTTTCATTTTTGACCAAAATCGACAGGTCCGGGCCTTAGGGATTTTCTCATATGCCACAAAACGGTTGAAGCTCCTGTTCAAAAATGATGCTCCGAAATCAACTTCTGTCTCCTTAGAGATACATTTTGGGATAGTACCTAAAGTTTAAAGCAGAAATTGGGGCACTTTCAACATTTTCATTTTTGACCAAAATCGACAGGTCCGGGCCTTAGGGATTTTCTCATATGCCACAAAACGGTTGAAGTTCCTGTTCAAAAATGATGCTCCAAAATCAACTTCTGTCACCTTAGTGATACATTTTGGGATAGTACCTAAAGTTTAAAGCAGAAATTGGGGCACTTTTGAAATTTTCATTTTTGACCAAAATCGACAGGTCCGGGGCTTAGGGAATTTCTCATATGCCACAACACGGTTGAAGCTTCTGTTCAATAATGATGCTCCGAAATCAACTTCTGTCACCTTAGTGATACATTTTGGGATAGTACCTAAAGTTTAAAGCAGAAATTGGGGCACTTTTGAAAATTTCATTTTTGACTAAAATCGACAGGTCCGGGGCTTAGGGAATTTCTCATATGTCACAAAACGGTTCAAGCTTCTGTTCAAAAATGATGCTCCGAAATCAACTTCTGTCACCTTAGTGATACATTTTGGGATAGCACCTAAAGTTTAAAGCAGAAATTGGGGCACTTTTGAAATTTTCATTTTTGACCAAAATCGACAGGTCCGGGGCTTAGGGAATTTCTCATATGCCACAAAACGGTTGAAGCTTCTATTCAAAAATGATGCTCCGAAATCAACTTCTGTCACCTTAGTGATACACTTTGGGATAGCACCTAAAGTTTAAAGCAGAAATTGGGGCACTTTTGAAATTTTCATTTTTGACCAAAATCGACAGGTCCGGGGCTTAGGGAATTTCTCATATGCCACAAAACGGTTGAAGCTCCTGTTCAAAAATGATGCTCCGGAATCAACTTCTGTCAACTTAGTGATACATCTTGGGATAGTACCTAAAGTTTAAAACAGAAATTGGGGCACTTTTGAAATTTAAATTTTTGACCAAAATCGACAGGTCCGGGGCTTAGGGAATTTCTCATATGCCACAAAACGGTTGAAGCTTCTGTTAAAAAATGATGCTCCGAAATCAACTTCTATCACCTTAGTGATACATTTTGGGATAGTACCTAAAGTTTAAAGCAGAAATTGGGGTACTTTTGAAATTTTTATTTTTGACCAAAATCGACAGGTCCGGGGCTTAGGGAATTTCTCATATGCCACAAAACGGTTGAAGCTCCTGTTCAAAAATGATGCTCCGAAATCAACTTCTGTCACCTCAGTGATACATTTTGGGATAGTACCTAAAGTTTAAAGCAGAAATTGGGGCACTTTTGAAATTTTCATTTTTGACCAAAATCGACAGGTCCGGGGCTTAGGGAATTTCTCATATGCCACAAAACGGTTGAAGCTCCTGTTCAAAAATGATGCTCCGAAATCAACTTCTGTCACCTTAGTGATACATTTTGGGATAGCACCTAAAGTTTAAAGCAGAAATTGGGGCACTTTTGAAAATTTCATTTTTGACCAAAATTGACCGGTCCGGGGCTTAGGGAATTTCTCATATGCCACAAAACGGTTGAATCTTCTGTTCAAAAATGATGCTCCAAAATCAACTTCTGTCACCTTAGTGATACATTTTGGGACAGCACCAAAAGTTTAAAGCAGAAATTGGGGCACTTTTGAAATTTTCATTTTTGACCAAAATCGACAGGTCCGGGGCTTAGGGAATTTCTCATATGCCACAAAACGGTTTAAGCTCCTGTTCAACAATGATGCTCCAAAATCAACTTCTATCACCTTAGTGATACATTTTGGGATAGCACCTAAAGTTTAAAGCAGAAATTGGGGCACTTTTGACATTTTCATTTTTGACCAAAATCGACAGGTCCGGGGCTTAGGGAATTTCTCATATGCCACAAAACGGTTGAAGCACCTGTTCAAAAATGATGCTCCGAAATCAACTTCTGTCACCTTAGTGATACATTTTGGGATAGTACCTAAAGTTTAAAGCAGAAATTGGGGCACTTTTGAAATTTTCATTTTTGACCAAAATCGACAGGTTCGGGGCATAGGGAATTTCTCATATGCCACAACATGGTTGAAGCTTCTGTTCAATAATGATGCTCCGAAATCAACTTCTGTCACCTTAGTGATATATTTTGGGATAGTACCTAAAGTTTAAAGCAGAAATTGGGGCACTTTTGAAATTTTCATTTTTGACCAAAATCGACAGGTCCGGGGCTTAGGGAATTTCTCATATGCCACAAAACGGTTGAAGCTCCTGTTCAAAGATGATGCTCCGAAATCAACTTCTGTCACCTTAGTGATACATTTTGGGATAGTACCTAAAGTTTAAAGCAGAAATTGGGGCACTTTTGAAATTTTCATTTTTGACCAAAATCGACAGGTCCGGGGCTTAGGGAATTTCTCATATACCACAACACGGTTGAAGCTTCTGTTCAATAATGATGCTCCGAAATCAACTTCTGTCACCTTAGTGATACATTTTGGGATAGTACCTAAAGTTTAAAGCAGAAATTGGGGCACTTTTGAAAATTTCATTTTTGACTAAAATCGACAGGTCCGGGGCTTAGGGAATTTCTCATATGTCACAAAATGGTTCAAGCTTCTGTTCAAAAATGATGCTCCGAAATCAACTTCTGTCACCTTAGTGATACATTTTGGGATAGCACCTAAAGTTTAAAGCAGAAATTGGGGCACTTTTGAAATTTTCATTTTTGACCAAAATCGACAGGTCCGGGGCTTAGGGAATTTCTCATATGCCACAAAACGGTTGAAGCTTCTATTCAAAAATGATGCTCCGAAATCAACTTCTGTCACCTTAGTGATACACTTTGGGATAGCACCTAAAGTTTAAAGCAGAAATTGGGGCACTTTTGAAATTTTCATTTTTGACCAAAATCGACAGGTCCGGGGCTTAGGGAATTTCTCATATGCCACAAAACGGTTGAAGCTCCTGTTCAAAAATGATGCTCCGGAATCAACTTCTGTCAACTTAGTGATACATCTTGGGATAGTACCTAAAGTTTAAAACAGAAATTGGGGCACTTTTGAAATTTAAATTTTTGACCAAAATCGACAGGTCCGGGGCTTAGGGAATTTCTCATATGCCACAAAACGGTTGAAGCTTCTGTTAAAAAATGATGCTCCGAAATCAACTTCTATCACCTTAGTGATACATTTTGGGATAGTACCTAAAGTTTAAAGCAGAAATTGGGGTACTTTTGAAATTTTTATTTTTGACCAAAATCGACAGGTCCGGGGCTTAGGGAATTTCTCATATGCCAAAAAACGGTTGAAGCTCCTGTTCAAAAATGATGCTCCGAAATCAACTTCTGTCACCTTAGTGATACATTTTGGGATAGTACCTAAAGTTTAAAGTAGAAATTGGGGCACTTTTAAAATTTTCATTTTTGACCAAAATCGACAGGTTCGGGGCATAGGGAATTTCTCATATGCCACAACATGGTTGAAGCTTCTGTTCAATAATGATGCTCCGAAATCAACTTCTGTCACCTTAGTGATATATTTTGGGATAGTACCTAAAGTTTAAAGTAGAAATTGGGGCACTTTTGAAATTTTCATTTTTGACCAAAATCGACAGGTCCGGGGCTTAGGGAATTTCTCATATGCCACAAAACAGTTGAAGCTCCTGTTCAAAGATGATGCTCCGAAATCAACTTCTGTCACCTTAGTGATACATTTTGGGATAGTACCTAAAGTTTAAAGCAGAAATAGGGGCACTTTTGAAATTTTCATTTTTGACCAAAATCGACAGGTCCGGGGCTTAGGGAATTTCTCATATGCCACAACACGGTTGAAGCTTCTGTTCAATAATGATGCTCCGAAATCAACTTCTGTCACCTTAGTGATACATTTTGGGATAGTACCTAAAGTTTAAAGCAGAAATTGGGGCACTTTTGAAAATTTCATTTTTGACCAAAATCGACAGGTCCGGGGCTTAGGGAATTTCTCATATGTCACAAAACGGTTCAAGCTTCTGTTCAAAAATGATGCTCCGAAATCAACTTCTGTCACCTTAGTGATACCATTTGGGATAGCACCTAAAGTTTAAAGCAGAAATTGGGGCACTTTTGAAATTTTCATTTTTGACCAAAATCGACAGGTCCGGGGCTTAGGGAATTTCTCATATGCCACAAAACGGTTGAAGCTTCTGTTCAAAAATGATGCTCCAAAATCAACTTCTGTCACCTTAGTGATACATTTTGGGATAGCATCTACAGGTTAAAGCAGAAATTGGGGCACTTTCGAAATTTTCATTTTTGACCAAAATCGACAGGTCCGGGGCTTAGGGAATTTCTCATATGCCACAAAACGGTTGAAGCTTCTATTCAAAAATGATGCTCCAAAATCAACTTCTGTCAACTTAGTGATACATTTTGGGATAGTACCGAAAGTTTAAAGCAGAAATTGGGGAACTTTTGAAAATTTCATTTTTGACCAAAATCGACAGGTCCGGGGCTTAGGGAAATTCTCATATGCCACAAAACGGTTGAAGCTCCTGTTCAAAAATGATGCTCCGAAATCAACTTCTGTCACCTTAGTGATACATTTTGGGATAGCACCTAAAGTTTAAAGCAGAAATTGGGGCACTTTTGAAATTTTCATTTTTGACCAAAATCGACAGGTCCGGGGCTTAGAGAATTTCTCATATGCCACAAAACGGTTGAATCTCCTGTTAAAAAATGATGCTCCGAAATCAACTTCTGTCACCTTAGTGATACATCTTGGGATAGTACCTAAAGTTTAAAGCAGAAATTGGGGCACTTTTGAAATTTTTATTTTTGACCAAAATCGACAGGTCCGGGGCTTAGGGAATTTCTCATATGCCACAAAACGGTTGAAGCTCCTGTTCAAAAATGATGCGCCTAAATCAACTTCTGTCACCTTAGTGATACATTTTGGGAGAAATTGGGGCACTTTTGAAATTTTCATTTTTGACCAAAATCGACAGGTCCGGGGCTTAGGGATTTTCTCATATGCCACAAAACGGTTGAAGCTCCTGTTCAAATATGATGCTCCGAAATCAACTTCTGTCATCTTAGTGATACATTTTGGGATAGTACCTAAAGTTTAAAGCAGAAATTGGGGCACTTTTGAAATTTTCATTTTTGACCAAAATCGACAGGTCCGGGGCTTAGGGAATTTCTCATATGCCACAAAACGGTTGAAGCTCCTGTTCAAAAATGATGCTCCGAAATCAACTTCTGTCACCTTAGTGGTACATTTTGGGATAGTACCTAAAGTTTAAAGCAGAAATTGGGGCACTTTTGAAATTTTCATTTTTGACCAAAATCGACAGGTCCGGGGCTTAGGGAATTTCTCATATGCCACAAAACGGTTGAAGCTCCTGTTCAAAAATGATGCTCCGAAATCAACTTCTGTCTCCTTAGAGATACATTTTGGGATAGTACCTAAAGTTTAAAGCAGAAATTGGGGCACTTTCAACATTTTCATTTTTGACCAAAATCGACAGGTCCGGGCCTTAGGGATTTTCTCATATGCCACAAAACGGTTGAAGCTCCTGTTCAAAAATGATGCTCCGAAATCAACTTCTGTCTCCTTAGAGATACATTTTGGGATAGTACCTAAAGTTTAAAGCAGAAATTGGGGCACTTTCAACATTTTCATTTTTGACCAAAATCGACAGGTCCGGGCCTTAGGGATTTTCTCATATGCCACAAAACGGTTGAAGTTCCTGTTCAAAAATGATGCTCCAAAATCAACTTCTGTCACCTTAGTGATACATTTTGGGATAGTACCTAAAGTTTAAAGCAGAAATTGGGGCACTTTTGAAATTTTCATTTTTGACCAAAATCGACAGGTCCGGGGCTTAGGGAATTTCTCATATGCCACAACACGGTTGAAGCTTCTGTTCAATAATGATGCTCCGAAATCAACTTCTGTCACCTTAGTGATACATTTTGGGATAGTACCTAAAGTTTAAAGCAGAAATTGGGGCACTTTTGAAAATTTCATTTTTGACTAAAATCGACAGGTCCGGGGCTTAGGGAATTTCTCATATGTCACAAAACGGTTCAAGCTTCTGTTCAAAAATGATGCTCCGAAATCAACTTCTGTCACCTTAGTGATACATTTTGGGATAGTACCTAAAGTTTAAAGCAGAAATTGGGGCACTTTTGAAAATTTCATTTTTGACTAAAATCGACAGGTCCGGGGCTTAGGGAATTTCTCATATGTCACAAAACGGTTCAAGCTTCTGTTCAAAAATGATGCTCCGAAATCAACTTCTGTCACCTTAGTGATACATTTTGGGATAGCACCTAAAGTTTAAAGCAGAAATTGGGGCACTTTTGAAATTTTCATTTTTGACCAAAATCGACAGGTCCGGGGCTTAGAGAATTTCTCATATGCCACAAAACGGTTGAAGCTTCTGTTCAAAAATGATGCTCCAAAATCAACTTCTGTCACCTTAGTGATACATTTTGGGATAGCATCTACAGGTTAAAGCAGAAATTGGGGCACTTTCGAAATTTTCATTTTTGACCAAAATCGACAGGTCCGGGGCTTAGGGAATTTCTCATATGCCACAAAACGGTTGAAGCTTCTATTCAAAAATGATGCTCCGAAATCAACTTCTGTCACCTTAGTGATACACTTTGGGATAGCACCTAAAGTTTAAAGCAGAAATTGGGGCACTTTTGAAATTTTCATTTTTGACCAAAATCGACAGGTCCGGGGCTTAGGGAATTTCTCATATGCCACAAAACGGTTGAAGCTCCTGTTCAAAAATGATGCTCCGGAATCAACTTCTGTCAACTTAGTGATACATCTTGGGATAGTACCTAAAGTTTAAAACAGAAATTGGGGCACTTTTGAAATTTAAATTTTTGACCAAAATCGACAGGTCCGGGGCTTAGGGAATTTCTCATATGCCACAAAACGGTTGAAGCTTCTGTTAAAAAATGATGCTCCGAAATCAACTTCTATCACCTTAGTGATACATTTTGGGATAGTACCTAAAGTTTAAAGCAGAAATTGGGGTACTTT
This sequence comes from Pseudophryne corroboree, assembly GCF_028390025.1. Taxonomy (NCBI): domain Eukaryota; kingdom Metazoa; phylum Chordata; class Amphibia; order Anura; family Myobatrachidae; genus Pseudophryne; species Pseudophryne corroboree. The sequence goes on along the minus strand of NW_026967603.1, from coordinate 1,260,239 downwards.
TGAAATTTTTATTTTTGACCAAAATCGACAGGTCCGGGGCTTAGGGAATTTCTCATATGCCACAAAACGGTTGAAGCTCCTGTTCAAAAATGATGCTCCGAAATCAACTTCTGTCACCTCAGTGATACATTTTGGGATAGTACCTAAAGTTTAAAGCAGAAATTGGGGCACTTTTGAAATTTTCATTTTTGACCAAAATCGACAGGTCCGGGGCTTAGGGAATTTCTCATATGCCACAAAACGGTTGAAGCTCCTGTTCAAAAATGATGCTCCGAAATCAACTTCTGTCACCTTAGTGATACATTTTGGGATAGCACCGAAAGTTTAAAGCAGAAATTGGGGCACTTTTGAAAATTTCATTTTTGACCAAAATTGACCGGTCCGGGGCTTAGGGAATTTCTCATATGCCACAAAACGGTTGAATCTTCTGTTCAAAAATGATGCTCCAAAATCAACTTCTGTCACCTTAGTGATACATTTTGGGACAGCACCAAAAGTTTAAAGCAGAAATTGGGGCACTTTTGAAATTTTCATTTTTGACCAAAATCGACAGGTCCGGGGCTTAGGGAATTTCTCATATGCCACAAAACGGTTTAAGCTCCTGTTCAACAATGATGCTCCAAAATCAACTTCTATCACCTTAGTGATACATTTTGGGATAGCACCTAAAGTTTAAAGCAGAAATTGGGGCACTTTTGACATTTTCATTTTTGACCAAAATCGACAGGTCCGGGGCTTAGGGAATTTCTCATATGCCACAAAACGGTTGAAGCACCTGTTCAAAAATGATGCTCCGAAATCAACTTCTGTCACCTTAGTGATACATTTTGGGATAGTACCTAAAGTTTAAAGCAGAAATTGGGGCACTTTTGAAATTTTCATTTTTGACCAAAATCGACAGGTTCGGGGCATAGGGAATTTCTCATATGCCACAACATGGTTGAAGCTTCTGTTCAATAATGATGCTCCGAAATCAACTTCTGTCACCTTAGTGATATATTTTGGGATAGTACCTAAAGTTTAAAGCAGAAATTGGGGCACTTTTGAAATTTTCATTTTTGACCAAAATCGACAGGTCCGGGGCTTAGGGAATTTCTCATATGCCACAAAACGGTTGAAGCTCCTGTTCAAAGATGATGCTCCGAAATCAACTTCTGTCACCTTAGTGATACATTTTGGGATAGTACCTAAAGTTTAAAGCAGAAATTGGGGCACTTTTGAAATTTTCATTTTTGACCAAAATCGACAGGTCCGGGGCTTAGGGAATTTCTCATATACCACAACACGGTTGAAGCTTCTGTTCAATAATGATGCTCCGAAATCAACTTCTGTCACCTTAGTGATACATTTTGGGATAGTACCTAAAGTTTAAAGCAGAAATTGGGGCACTTTTGAAAATTTCATTTTTGACTAAAATCGACAGGTCCGGGGCTTAGGGAATTTCTCATATGTCACAAAATGGTTCAAGCTTCTGTTCAAAAATGATGCTCCGAAATCAACTTCTGTCACCTTAGTGATACATTTTGGGATAGCACCTAAAGTTTAAAGCAGAAATTGGGGCACTTTTGAAATTTTCATTTTTGACCAAAATCGACAGGTCCGGGGCTTAGGGAATTTCTCATATGCCACAAAACGGTTGAAGCTTCTATTCAAAAATGATGCTCCGAAATCAACTTCTGTCACCTTAGTGATACACTTTGGGATAGCACCTAAAGTTTAAAGCAGAAATTGGGGCACTTTTGAAATTTTCATTTTTGACCAAAATCGACAGGTCCGGGGCTTAGGGAATTTCTCATATGCCACAAAACGGTTGAAGCTCCTGTTCAAAAATGATGCTCCGGAATCAACTTCTGTCAACTTAGTGATACATCTTGGGATAGTACCTAAAGTTTAAAACAGAAATTGGGGCACTTTTGAAATTTAAATTTTTGACCAAAATCGACAGGTCCGGGGCTTAGGGAATTTCTCATATGCCACAAAACGGTTGAAGCTTCTGTTAAAAAATGATGCTCCGAAATCAACTTCTATCACCTTAGTGATACATTTTGGGATAGTACCTAAAGTTTAAAGCAGAAATTGGGGTACTTTTGAAATTTTTATTTTTGACCAAAATCGACAGGTCCGGGGCTTAGGGAATTTCTCATATGCCAAAAAACGGTTGAAGCTCCTGTTCAAAAATGATGCTCCGAAATCAACTTCTGTCACCTTAGTGATACATTTTGGGATAGTACCTAAAGTTTAAAGTAGAAATTGGGGCACTTTTAAAATTTTCATTTTTGACCAAAATCGACAGGTTCGGGGCATAGGGAATTTCTCATATGCCACAACATGGTTGAAGCTTCTGTTCAATAATGATGCTCCGAAATCAACTTCTGTCACCTTAGTGATATATTTTGGGATAGTACCTAAAGTTTAAAGTAGAAATTGGGGCACTTTTGAAATTTTCATTTTTGACCAAAATCGACAGGTCCGGGGCTTAGGGAATTTCTCATATGCCACAAAACAGTTGAAGCTCCTGTTCAAAGATGATGCTCCGAAATCAACTTCTGTCACCTTAGTGATACATTTTGGGATAGTACCTAAAGTTTAAAGCAGAAATAGGGGCACTTTTGAAATTTTCATTTTTGACCAAAATCGACAGGTCCGGGGCTTAGGGAATTTCTCATATGCCACAACACGGTTGAAGCTTCTGTTCAATAATGATGCTCCGAAATCAACTTCTGTCACCTTAGTGATACATTTTGGGATAGTACCTAAAGTTTAAAGCAGAAATTGGGGCACTTTTGAAAATTTCATTTTTGACCAAAATCGACAGGTCCGGGGCTTAGGGAATTTCTCATATGTCACAAAACGGTTCAAGCTTCTGTTCAAAAATGATGCTCCGAAATCAACTTCTGTCACCTTAGTGATACCATTTGGGATAGCACCTAAAGTTTAAAGCAGAAATTGGGGCACTTTTGAAATTTTCATTTTTGACCAAAATCGACAGGTCCGGGGCTTAGGGAATTTCTCATATGCCACAAAACGGTTGAAGCTTCTGTTCAAAAATGATGCTCCAAAATCAACTTCTGTCACCTTAGTGATACATTTTGGGATAGCATCTACAGGTTAAAGCAGAAATTGGGGCACTTTCGAAATTTTCATTTTTGACCAAAATCGACAGGTCCGGGGCTTAGGGAATTTCTCATATGCCACAAAACGGTTGAAGCTTCTATTCAAAAATGATGCTCCAAAATCAACTTCTGTCAACTTAGTGATACATTTTGGGATAGTACCGAAAGTTTAAAGCAGAAATTGGGGAACTTTTGAAAATTTCATTTTTGACCAAAATCGACAGGTCCGGGGCTTAGGGAAATTCTCATATGCCACAAAACGGTTGAAGCTCCTGTTCAAAAATGATGCTCCGAAATCAACTTCTGTCACCTTAGTGATACATTTTGGGATAGCACCTAAAGTTTAAAGCAGAAATTGGGGCACTTTTGAAATTTTCATTTTTGACCAAAATCGACAGGTCCGGGGCTTAGAGAATTTCTCATATGCCACAAAACGGTTGAATCTCCTGTTAAAAAATGATGCTCCGAAATCAACTTCTGTCACCTTAGTGATACATCTTGGGATAGTACCTAAAGTTTAAAGCAGAAATTGGGGCACTTTTGAAATTTTTATTTTTGACCAAAATCGACAGGTCCGGGGCTTAGGGAATTTCTCATATGCCACAAAACGGTTGAAGCTCCTGTTCAAAAATGATGCGCCTAAATCAACTTCTGTCACCTTAGTGATACATTTTGGGAGAAATTGGGGCACTTTTGAAATTTTCATTTTTGACCAAACTCGACAGGTCCGGGGCTTAGGGATTTTCTCATATGCCACAAAACGGTTGAAGCTCCTGTTCAAATATGATGCTCCGAAATCAACTTCTGTCATCTTAGTGATACATTTTGGGATAGTACCTAAAGTTTAAAGCAGAAATTGGGGCACTTTTGAAATTTTCATTTTTGACCAAAATCGACAGGTCCGGGGCTTAGGGAATTTCTCATATGCCACAAAACGGTTGAAGCTCCTGTTCAAAAATGATGCTCCGAAATCAACTTCTGTCACCTTAGTGGTACATTTTGGGATAGTACCTAAAGTTTAAAGCAGAAATTGGGGCACTTTTGAAATTTTCATTTTTGACCAAAATCGACAGGTCCGGGGCTTAGGGAATTTCTCATATGCCACAAAACGGTTGAAGCTCCTGTTCAAAAATGATGCTCCGAAATCAACTTCTGTCTCCTTAGAGATACATTTTGGGATAGTACCTAAAGTTTAAAGCAGAAATTGGGGCACTTTCAACATTTTCATTTTTGACCAAAATCGACAGGTCCGGGCCTTAGGGATTTTCTCATATGCCACAAAACGGTTGAAGCTCCTGTTCAAAAATGATGCTCCGAAATCAACTTCTGTCTCCTTAGAGATACATTTTGGGATAGTACCTAAAGTTTAAAGCAGAAATTGGGGCACTTTCAACATTTTCATTTTTGACCAAAATCGACAGGTCCGGGCCTTAGGGATTTTCTCATATGCCACAAAACGGTTGAAGTTCCTGTTCAAAAATGATGCTCCAAAATCAACTTCTGTCACCTTAGTGATACATTTTGGGATAGTACCTAAAGTTTAAAGCAGAAATTGGGGCACTTTTGAAATTTTCATTTTTGACCAAAATCGACAGGTCCGGGGCTTAGGGAATTTCTCATATGCCACAACACGGTTGAAGCTTCTGTTCAATAATGATGCTCCGAAATCAACTTCTGTCACCTTAGTGATACATTTTGGGATAGTACCTAAAGTTTAAAGCAGAAATTGGGGCACTTTTGAAAATTTCATTTTTGACTAAAATCGACAGGTCCGGGGCTTAGGGAATTTCTCATATGTCACAAAACGGTTCAAGCTTCTGTTCAAAAATGATGCTCCGAAATCAACTTCTGTCACCTTAGTGATACATTTTGGGATAGCACCTAAAGTTTAAAGCAGAAATTGGGGTACTTTTGAAATTTTTATTTTTGACCAAAATCGACAGGTCCGGGGCTTAGGGAATTTCTCATATGCCACAAAACGGTTGAAGCTCCTGTTCAAAAATGATGCTCCGAAATCAACTTCTGTCACCTCAGTGATACATTTTGGGATAGTACCTAAAGTTTAAAGCAGAAATTGGGGCACTTTTGAAATTTTCATTTTTGACCAAAATCGACAGGTCCGGGGCTTAGGGAATTTCTCATATGCCACAAAACGGTTGAAGCTCCTGTTCAAAAATGATGCTCCGAAATCAACTTCTGTCACCTTAGTGATACATTTTGGGATAGCACCTAAAGTTTAAAGCAGAAATTGGGGCACTTTTGAAAATTTCATTTTTGACCAAAATTGACCGGTCCGGGGCTTAGGGAATTTCTCATATGCCACAAAACGGTTGAATCTTCTGTTCAAAAATGATGCTCCAAAATCAACTTCTGTCACCTTAGTGATACATTTTGGGACAGCACCAAAAGTTTAAAGCAGAAATTGGGGCACTTTTGAAATTTTCATTTTTGACCAAAATCGACAGGTCCGGGGCTTAGGGAATTTCTCATATGCCACAAAACGGTTTAAGCTCCTGTTCAACAATGATGCTCCAAAATCAACTTCTATCACCTTAGTGATACATTTTGGGATAGCACCTAAAGTTTAAAGCAGAAATTGGGGCACTTTTGACATTTTCATTTTTGACCAAAATCGACAGGTCCGGGGCTTAGGGAATTTCTCATATGCCACAAAACGGTTGAAGCTTCTGTTCAATAATGATGCTCCGAAATCAACTTCTGTCACCTTAGTGATACATTTTGGGATAGTACCTAAAGTTTAAAGCAGAAATTGGGGCACTTTTGAAAATTTCATTTTTGACTAAAATCGACAGGTCCGGGGCTTAGGGAATTTCTCATATGTCACAAAATGGTTCAAGCTTCTGTTCAAAAATGATGCTCCGAAATCAACTTCTGTCACCTTAGTGATACATTTTGGGATAGCACCTAAAGTTTAAAGCAGAAATTGGGGCACTTTTGAAATTTTCATTTTTGACCAAAATCGACAGGTCCGGGGCTTAGGGAATTTCTCATATGCCACAAAACGGTTGAAGCTTCTATTCAAAAATGATGCTCCGAAATCAACTTCTGTCACCTTAGTGATACACTTTGGGATAGCACCTAAAGTTTAAAGCAGAAATTGGGGCACTTTTGAAATTTTCATTTTTGACCAAAATCGACAGGTCCGGGGCTTAGGGAATTTCTCATATGCCACAAAACGGTTGAAGCTCCTGTTCAAAAATGATGCTCCGGAATCAACTTCTGTCAACTTAGTGATACATCTTGGGATAGTACCTAAAGTTTAAAACAGAAATTGGGGCACTTTTGAAATTTAAATTTTTGACCAAAATCGACAGGTCCGGGGCTTAGGGAATTTCTCATATGCCACAAAACGGTTGAAGCTTCTGTTAAAAAATGATGCTCCGAAATCAACTTCTATCACCTTAGTGATACATTTTGGGATAGTACCTAAAGTTTAAAGCAGAAATTGGGGTACTTTTGAAATTTTTATTTTTGACCAAAATCGACAGGTCCGGGGCTTAGGGAATTTCTCATATGCCAAAAAACGGTTGAAGCTCCTGTTCAAAAATGATGCTCCGAAATCAACTTCTGTCACCTTAGTGATACATTTTGGGATAGTACCTAAAGTTTAAAGTAGAAATTGGGGCACTTTTAAAATTTTCATTTTTGACCAAAATCGACAGGTTCGGGGCATAGGGAATTTCTCATATGCCACAACATGGTTGAAGCTTCTGTTCAATAATGATGCTCCGAAATCAACTTCTGTCACCTTAGTGATATATTTTGGGATAGTACCTAAAGTTTAAAGTAGAAATTGGGGCACTTTTGAAATTTTCATTTTTGACCAAAATCGACAGGTCCGGGGCTTAGGGAATTTCTCATATGCCACAAAACAGTTGAAGCTCCTGTTCAAAGATGATGCTCCGAAATCAACTTCTGTCACCTTAGTGATACATTTTGGGATAGTACCTAAAGTTTAAAGCAGAAATAGGGGCACTTTTGAAATTTTCATTTTTGACCAAAATCGACAGGTCCGGGGCTTAGGGAATTTCTCATATGCCACAACACGGTTGAAGCTTCTGTTCAATAATGATGCTCCGAAATCAACTTCTGTCACCTTAGTGATACATTTTGGGATAGTACCTAAAGTTTAAAGCAGAAATTGGGGCACTTTTGAAAATTTCATTTTTGACCAAAATCGACAGGTCCGGGGCTTAGGGAATTTCTCATATGTCACAAAACGGTTCAAGCTTCTGTTCAAAAATGATGCTCCGAAATCAACTTCTGTCACCTTAGTGATACCATTTGGGATAGCACCTAAAGTTTAAAGCAGAAATTGGGGCACTTTTGAAATTTTCATTTTTGACCAAAATCGACAGGTCCGGGGCTTAGGGAATTTCTCATATGCCACAAAACGGTTGAAGCTTCTGTTCAAAAATGATGCTCCAAAATCAACTTCTGTCACCTTAGTGATACATTTTGGGATAGCATCTACAGGTTAAAGCAGAAATTGGGGCACTTTCGAAATTTTCATTTTTGACCAAAATCGACAGGTCCGGGGCTTAGGGAATTTCTCATATGCCACAAAACGGTTGAAGCTTCTATTCAAAAATGATGCTCCAAAATCAACTTCTGTCAACTTAGTGATACATTTTGGGATAGTACCGAAAGTTTAAAGCAGAAATTGGGGAACTTTTGAAAATTTCATTTTTGACCAAAATCGACAGGTCCGGGGCTTAGGGAAATTCTCATATGCCACAAAACGGTTGAAGCTCCTGTTCAAAAATGATGCTCCGAAATCAACTTCTGTCACCTTAGTGATACATTTTGGGATAGCACCTAAAGTTTAAAGCAGAAATTGGGGCACTTTTGAAATTTTCATTTTTGACCAAAATCGACAGGTCCGGGGCTTAGAGAATTTCTCATATGCCACAAAACGGTTGAATCTCCTGTTAAAAAATGATGCTCCGAAATCAACTTCTGTCACCTTAGTGATACATCTTGGGATAGTACCTAAAGTTTAAAGCAGAAATTGGGGCACTTTTGAAATTTTTATTTTTGACCAAAATCGACAGGTCCGGGGCTTAGGGAATTTCTCATATGCCACAAAACGGTTGAAGCTCCTGTTCAAAAATGATGCGCCTAAATCAACTTCTGTCACCTTAGTGATACATTTTGGGAGAAATTGGGGCACTTTTGAAATTTTCATTTTTGACCAAAATCGACAGGTCCGGGGCTTAGGGATTTTCTCATATGCCACAAAACGGTTGAAGCTCCTGTTCAAATATGATGCTCCGAAATCAACTTCTGTCATCTTAGTGATACATTTTGGGATAGTACCTAAAGTTTAAAGCAGAAATTGGGGCACTTTTGAAATTTTCATTTTTGACCAAAATCGACAGGTCCGGGGCTTAGGGAATTTCTCATATGCCACAAAACGGTTGAAGCTCCTGTTCAAAAATGATGCTCCGAAATCAACTTCTGTCACCTTAGTGGTACATTTTGGGATAGTACCTAAAGTTTAAAGCAGAAATTGGGGCACTTTTGAAATTTTCATTTTTGACCAAAATCGACAGGTCCGGGGCTTAGGGAATTTCTCATATGCCACAAAACGGTTGAAGCTCCTGTTCAAAAATGATGCTCCGAAATCAACTTCTGTCTCCTTAGAGATACATTTTGGGATAGTACCTAAAGTTTAAAGCAGAAATTGGGGCACTTTCAACATTTTCATTTTTGACCAAAATCGACAGGTCCGGGCCTTAGGGATTTTCTCATATGCCACAAAACGGTTGAAGCTCCTGTTCAAAAATGATGCTCCGAAATCAACTTCTGTCTCCTTAGAGATACATTTTGGGATAGTACCTAAAGTTTAAAGCAGAAATTGGGGCACTTTCAACATTTTCATTTTTGACCAAAATCGACAGGTCCGGGCCTTAGGGATTTTCTCATATGCCACAAAACGGTTGAAGTTCCTGTTCAAAAATGATGCTCCAAAATCAACTTCTGTCACCTTAGTGATACATTTTGGGATAGTACCTAAAGTTTAAAGCAGAAATTGGGGCACTTTTGAAATTTTCATTTTTGACCAAAATCGACAGGTCCGGGGCTTAGGGAATTTCTCATATGCCACAACACGGTTGAAGCTTCTGTTCAATAATGATGCTCCGAAATCAACTTCTGTCACCTTAGTGATACATTTTGGGATAGTACCTAAAGTTTAAAGCAGAAATTGGGGCACTTTTGAAAATTTCATTTTTGACTAAAATCGACAGGTCCGGGGCTTAGGGAATTTCTCATATGTCACAAAACGGTTCAAGCTTCTGTTCAAAAATGATGCTCCGAAATCAACTTCTGTCACCTTAGTGATACATTTTGGGATAGCACCTAAAGTTTAAAGCAGAAATTGGGGCACTTTTGAAATTTTCATTTTTGACCAAAATCGACAGGTCCGGGGCTTAGGGAATTTCTCATATGCCACAAAACGGTTGAAGCTTCTGTTCAAAAATGATGCTCCAAAATCAACTTCTGTCACCTTAGTGATACATTTTGGGATAGCATCTACAGGTTAAAGCAGAAATTGGGGCACTTTCGAAATTTTCATTTTTGACCAAAATCGACAGGTCCGGGGCTTAGGGAATTTCTCATATGCCACAAAACGATTGAAGCTCCTGTTCAAAAATGATGCTCCGGAATCAACTTCTGTCAACTTAGTGATACATCTTGGGATAGTACCTAAAGTTTAAAACAGAAATTGGGGCACTTTTGAAATTTTCATTTTTGACCAAAATCGACAGGTCCGGGGCTTAGGGAATTTCTCATATGCCACAAAACGGTTGAAGCTTCTATTCAAAAATGATGCTCCGAAATCAACTTCTGTCACCTTAGTGATACACTTTGGGATAGCACCTAAAGTTTAAAGCAGAAATTGGGGCACTTTTGAAATTTTCATTTTTGACCAAAATCGACAGGTCCGGGGCTTAGGGAATTTCTCATATGCCACAAAACGATTGAAGCTCCTGTTCAAAAATGATGCTCCGGAATCAACTTCTGTCAACTTAGTGATACATCTTGGGATAGTACCTAAAGTTTAAAACAGAAATTGGGGCACTTTTGAAATTTAAATTTTTGACCAAAATCGACAGGTCCGGGGCTTAGGGAATTTCTCATATGCCACAAAACGGTTGAAGCTTCTGTTAAAAAATGATGCTCCGAAATCAACTTCTATCACCTTAGTGATACATTTTGGGATAGGACCTAAAGTTTAAAGCAGAAATTGGGGTACTTTTGAAATTTTCATTTTTGACCAAAATCGACAGGTCCGGGGCTTAGGGAATTTCTCATATGCCACAAAACGGTTGAAGCTCCTGTTCAAAAATGATGCTCCGAAATCAACTTCTATCACCTTAGTGATACATTTTGGGATAGTACCTAAAGTTTAAAGCAGAAATTGGGGCACTTTTGAAATTTTCATTTTTGACCAAAATCGACAGGTCCGGGGCTTAGGGAATTTCTCATATGCCACAAAACGGTTGAAGCACCTGTTCAAAAATGATGCTCCGAAATCAACTTCTGTCACCTTAGTGATACATTTTGGGATAGTACCTAAAGTTTAAAGCAGAAATTGGGGCACTTTTGAAATTTTCATTTTTGACCAAAATCGACAGGTTCGGGGCATAGGGAATTTCTCATATGCCACAACATGGTTGAAGCTTCTGTTCAATAATGATGCTCCGAAATCAACTTCTGTCACCTTAGTGATATATTTTGGGATAGTACCTAAAGTTTAAAGCAGAAATTGGGGCACTTTTGAAATTTTCATTTTTGACCAAAATCGACAGGTCCGGGGCTTAGGGAATTTCTCATATGCCACAAAACAGTTGAAGCTCCTGTTCAAAGATGATGCTCCGAAATCAACTTCTGTCACCTTAGTGATACATTTTGGGATAGTACCTAAAGTTTAAAGCAGAAACTGGGGCACTTTTGAAATTTTCATTTTTGACCAAAATCGACAGGTCCGGGACTTAGGGAATTTCTCATATGTCACAACACGGTTGAAGCTTCTGTTCAATAATGATGCTCCGAAATCAACTTCTGTCACCTTAGTGATACATTTTGGGATAGTACCTAAAGTTTAAAGCAGAAATTGGGGCACTTTTGAAAATTTCATTTTTGACCAAAATCGACAGGTCCGGGGCTTAGGGAATTTCTCATATGTCACAAAACGGTTCAAGCTTCTGTTCAAAAATGATGCTCCGAAATCAACTTCTGTCACCTTAGTGATACATTTTGGGATAGCACCTAAAGTTTAAAGCAGAAATTGGGGCACTTTTGAAATTTTCATTTTTGACCAAAATCGACAGGTCCGGGGCTTAGGGAATTTCTCATATGCCACAAAACGGTTGAAGCTTCTGTTCAAAAATGATGCTCCAAAATCAACTTCTGTCACCTTAGTGATACATTTTGGGATAGCATCTACAGGTTAAAGCAGAAATTGGGGCACTCTCGAAATTTTCATTTTTGACCAAAATCGACAGGTCCGGGGCTTAGGGAATTTCTCATATGCCACAAAACGGTTGAAGCTTCTATTCAAAAATGATGCTCCAAAATCAACTTCTGTCAACTTAGTGATACATTTTGGGATAGTACCTAAAGTTTAAAGCAGAAATTGGGGAACTTTTGAAAATTTCATTTTTGACCAAAATCGACAGGTCCGGGGCTTAGGGAAATTCTCATATGCCACAAAACGGTTGAAGCTCCTGTTCAAAAATGATGCTCCGAAATTAACTTCTGTCACCTTAGTGATACATTTTGGGATAGCACCTAAAATTTAAAGCAGAAATTGGGGCACTTTTGAAATTTTCATTTTTGACCAAAATCGACAGGTCCGGGGCTTAGAGAATTTCTCATATGCCACAAAACGGTTGAAGCTCCTGTTAAAAAATGATGCTCCGAAATCAACTTCTGTCACCTTAGTGATACATCTTGGGATAGTACCTAAAGTTTAAAGCAGAAATTGGGGCTCTTTTGAAATTTTCATTTTTGACCAAAATCGACAGGTCCGGGGCTTAGGGAATTTCTCATATGCCACAAAACGGTTGAAGCTCCTGTTCAAAAATGATGCGCCTAAATCAACTTCTGTCACCTTAGTGATACATTTTGGGAGAAATTGGGGCACTTTTGAAATTTTCATTTTTGACCAAAATCGACAGGTCCGGGGCTTAGGGATTTTCTCATATGCCACAAAACGGTTGAAGCTCCTGTTCAAATATGATGCTCCGAAATCAACTTCTGTCACCTTAGTGATACATTTTGGGATAGTATCTTAAGTTTAAAGCAGAAATTGGGGCACTTTTGAAATTTTAATTTTTGACCAAAATCGACAGGTCCGGGGCTTAGGGATTTTCTCATATGCCACAAAACGGTTGAAGCTCCTGTTCAAATATGATGCTCCGAAATCAACTTCTGTCACCTTAGTGATACATTTTGGGATAGTACCTAAAGTTTAAAGCAGAAATTGGGGCACTTTTGAAATTTTCATTTTTGACCAAAATCGACAGGTCCGGGGCTTAGGGAATTTCTCATATGCCACAAAACGGTTGAAGTTTCTATTCAAAAATGATGCTCCAAAATCAACTTCTGTCAACTTAGTGATACATTTTGGGATAGTACCTAAAGTTTAAAGCAGAAATTGGGGAACTTTTGAAAATTTCATTTTTGACCAAAATCGACAGGTCCGGGGCTTAGGGAAATTCTCATATGCCACAAAACGGTTGAAGCTCCTGTTCAAAAATGATGCTCCGAAATCAACTTCTGTCACCTTAGTGATACATTTTGGGATAGCACCTAAAGTTTAAAGCAGAAATTGGGGCACTTTTGAAATTTTCATTTTTGACCAAAATCGACAGGTCCGGGGCTTAGAGAATTTCTCATATGCCACAAAACGGTTGAAGCTCCTGTTAAAAAATGATGCTCCGAAATCAACTTCTGTCACCTTAGTGATACATCTTGGGATAGTACCTAAAGTTTAAAGCAGAAATTGGGGCACTTTTGAAATTTTCATTTTTGACCAAAATCGACAGGTCCGGGGCTTAGGGAATTTCTCATATGCCACAAAACGGTTGAAGCTCCTGTTCAAAAATGATGCGCCTAAATCAACTTCTGTCACCTTAGTGATACATTTTGGGAGAAATTGGGGCACTTTTGAAATTTTCATTTTTGACCAAAATCGACAGGTCCGGGGCTTAGGGATTTTCTCATATGCCACAAAACGGTTGAAGCTCCTGTTCAAATATGATGCTCCGAAATCAACTTCTGTCACCTTAGTGATACATTTTGGGATAGTACCTTAAGTTTAAAGCAGAAATTGGGGCACTTTTGAAATTTTAATTTTTGACCAAAATCGACAGGTCCGGGGCTTAGGGATTTTCTCATATGCCACAAAACGGTTGAAGCTCCTGTTCAAATATGATGCTCCGAAATCAACTTCTGTCACCTTAGTGATACATTTTGGGATAGTACCTAAAGTTTAAAGCAGAAATTGGGGCACTTTTGAAATTTTCATTTTTGACCAAAATCGACAGGTCCGGGGCTTAGGGAATTTCTCATATGCCACAAAACGGTTGAAGCTCCTGTTCAAAAATAATGCTCCGAAATCAACTTCTGTCACCTTAGTGGTACATTTTGGGATAGTACCTAAAGTTTAAAGCAGAAATTGGGGCACTTTTGAAATTTTCAATTTTGACCAAAATCGACAGGTCCGGGGCTTAGGGAATTTCTCATATGCCACAAAACGGTTGAAGCTCCTGTTCAAAAATGATGCTCCGAAATCAACTTCTGTCTCCTTAGAGATACATTTTGGGATAGTACCTAAAGTTTAAAGCAGAAATTGGGGCACTTTCAACATTTTCATTTTTGACCAAAATCGACAGGTCCGGGCCTTAGGGATTTTCTCATATGCCACAAAACGGTTGAAGCTCCTGTTCAAAAATGATGCTCCGAAATCAACTTCTGTCTCCTTAGAGATACATTTTGGGATAGTACCTAAAGTTTAAAGCAGAAATTGGGGCACTTTCAACATTTTCATTTTTGACCAAAATCGACAGGTCCGGGCCTTAGGGATTTTCTCATATGCCACAAAACGGTTGAAGCTCCTGTTCAAAAATGATGCTCCGAAATCAACTTCTGTCACCTTAGTGATACATTTTGGGATAGCACCTAAAGTTTAAAGCAGAAATTGGGGCACTTTTGAAATTTTCATTTTTGACCAAAATCGACAGGTCCGGGGCTTAGGGAATTTCTCATATGCCAAAAAACGGTTGAAGCTTCTGTTCAAAAATGATGCTCCGAAATCAACTTCTGTCAACTTAGTGATACATTTTGGGATAGCACCTACAGTTTAAAGCAGAAAATTGGGCACTTTTGAAATTTTCATTTTTGACCAAAATCGACAGGTCCGGGGCTTAGGGAATTTCTCATATGCCACAAAACGGTTGAAGCTCCTGTTCAAAAATGATGCTCCGAAATCAACTTCTGTCACCTTAGTGATACATTTTGGGATAGCACCTAAAGTTTAAAGCAGAAATTGGGGCACTTTTGAAATTTTCATTTTTGACCAAAATCGACAGGTCCAGGGCTTAGGGAATTTCTCATATGCCACAAATCGGTTGAAGCTTCTGTTCAAAAATTATGCTCCTAATTCAACTTCTGTCACCTTAGTGATACATTTTGGGATAGCACCTACAGTTTAAAGCAGAAAATTGGGCACTTTTGAAATTTTCATTTTTGACCAAAATCGACAGGTCCGGGCCTTAGGGATTTTCCCATATGCCACAAAACGGTTGAAGCTCCTGTTCAAAAATGATGCTCCGAAATCAACTTCTGTCACCTTAGTGATACATTTTGGGATAGCACCTACAGTTTAAAGCAGAAAATTGGGCACTTTTGAAATTTTCATTTTTGACCAATATCGACAGGTCCGGGGCTTAGGAAATTTCTCATATGCCACAAAACGGTTGAAGCTCCTGTTCAAAAATGATGCTCCGAAATCAACTTCTGTCACCTTAGTGATACATTTTGGGATAGTACCTAAAGTTTAAAGCAGAAATTGGGGCACTTTCAAAATTTTCATTTTTGACTAAAATCGACAGGTCCGGGCCTTAGGGATTTTCTCATATGCCACAAAACGGTTGAATTTCCTGTTCAAAAATGATGCTCCGAAATCAACTTCTGTCACCTTAGTGATACATTTTGGGATAGCACCTAAAGTTTAAAGCAGAAATTGGGGCACTTTTGAAATTTTCATTTTTGACCAAAATCGACAGGTCCGGGGCTTAGGGAATTTCTCATATGCCACAAAACGGTTGAAGCTCCTGTTCAAAAATGATGCTCCGAAATCAACTTCTGTCACCTTAGTGATACATTTTGGGATAGCACCTAAAGTTTAAAGCAGAAATTGGGGCACTTTTGAAATTTTCATTTTTGACCAAAATCGACAGGTCCGGGGCTTAGGGAATTTCTCATATGCCACAAAACGGTTGAAGCTCCTGTTCAAAAATGATGCTCCGAAATCAACTTCTGTCACCTTAGTGATACATTTTGGGATAGCACCTAAAGTTTAAAGCAGAAATTGGGGCACTTTTGAAATTTTCATTTTTGACCAAAATCGACAGGTCCAGGGCTTAGGGATTTTCTCATATGCCACAAAACGGTTGAAGCTCCTGTTCAAAAATGATGCTCCGAAATCAACTTCTGTCAACTTAGTGATACATTTTGGGATAGTACCTAAAGTTTAAAGCAGAAATTGGGGCACTTTTGAAATTTTCATTTTTGACCAAAATCGACAGGTCCGAGGCATAGGGAATTTCTCATATGCCACAAAACGGTTGAAGCTCCTGTTCAAAAATGATGCTCCGAAATCAACTTCTGTCACCTTAGAGATACATTTTGGGATAGTACCTAAAGTTTAAAGCAGAAATTGGGGCACTTTCAACATTTTCATTTTTGACCAAAATCGACAGGTCCGGGCCTTAGGGATTTTCTCATATGCCACAAAACGGTTGAAGCTCCTGTTCAAAAATGATGCTCCGAAATCAACTTCTGTCACCTTAGTGATACATTTTGGGATAGCACCTAAAGTTTAAAGCAGAAATTGGGGCACTTTTGAAATTTTCATTTTTGACCAAAATCGACAGGTCCGGGGCTTAGGGAATTTCTCATATGCCAAAAAACGGTTGAAGCTTCTGTTCAAAAATGATGCTCCGAAATCAACTTCTGTCAACTTAGTGATACATTTTGGGATAGTACCTAAAGTTTAAAGCAGAAATTGGGGCACTTTTGAAATTTTCATTTTTGACCAAAATCGACAGGTCCGGGGCTTAGGGAATTTCTCATATGCCACAAAACGGTTGAAGCTCCTGTTCAAAAATGATGCTCCGAAATCAACTTCTGTCACCTTAGTGATACATTTTGGGATAGCACCTAAAGTTTAAAGCAGAAATTGGGGCACTTTTGAAATTTTCATTTTTGACCAAAATCGACAGGTCCGGGGCTTAGGGAATTTCTCATATGCCACAAATCGGTTGAAGCTTCTGTTCAAAAATTATGCTCCTAATTCAACTTCTGTCACCTTAGTGATACATTTTGGGATAGCACCTACAGTTTAAAGCAGAAAATTGGGCACTTTTGAAATTTTCATTTTTGACCAAAATCGACAGGTCCGGGCCTTAGGGATTTTCCCATATGCCACAAAACGGTTGAAGCTCCTGTTCAAAAATGATGCTCCGAAATCAACTTCTGTCACCTTAGTGATACATTTTGGGATAGCACCTACAGTTTAAAGCAGAAAATTGGGCACTTTTGAAATTTTCATTTTTGACCAATATCGACAGGTCCGGGGCTTAGGAAATTTCTCATATGCCAAAAAACGGTTGAAGCTTCTGTTCAAAAATGATGCTCCGAAATCAACTTCTGTCACCTTAGTGATACATTTTGGGATAGTACCTAAAGTTTAAAGCAGAAATTGGGGCACTTTCAAAATTTTCATTTTTGACCAAAATCGACAGGTCCGGGCCTTAGGGATTTTCTCATATGCCACAAAACGGTTGAAGCTCCTGTTCAAAAATGATGCTCCGAAATCAACTTCTGTCACCTTAGTGATACATTTTGGGATAGTACCTAAAGTTTAAAGCAGAAATTGGGGCACTTTCAAAATTTTCATTTTTGACTAAAATCGACAGGTCCGGGCCTTAGGGATTTTCTCATATGCCACAAAACGGTTGAATTTCCTGTTCAAAAATGATGCTCCGAAATCAACTTCTGTCACCTTAGTGATACATTTTGGGATAGCACCTAAAGTTTAAAGCAGAAATTGGGGCACTTTTGAAATTTTCATTTTTGACCAAAATCGACAAGTCCGGGGCTTAGGGAATTTCTCATATGCCAAAAAACGGTTGAAGCTTCTGTTCAAAAATGATGCTCCGAAATCAACTTCTGTCAACTTAGTGATACATTTTGGGACAGCACCTAAAGTTTAAAGCAGAAATTGGGGCACTTTCAAAATTTTCATTTTTGACCAAAATCGACAGGTCCGGGGCATAGGGATTTTCTCATATGCCACAAAACGGTTGAAGCTCCTGTTCAAAAATGATGCTCCGAAATCAACTTCTGTCACCTTAGTGATACATTTTGGGATAGCACCTAAAGTTTAAAGCAGAAATTGGGGCACTTTTGAAATTTTCATTTTTGACCAAAATCGACAGGTCCGGGGCTTAGGGAATTTCTCATATGCCAAAAAACGGTTGAAGCTTCTGTTCAAAAATGATGCTCCGAAATCAACTTCTGTCACCTTAGTGATACATTTTGGGATAGTACCTAAAGTTTAAAGCAGAAATTGGGGCACTTTCAAAATTTTCATTTTTGACCAAAATCGACAGGTCCGGGCCTTAGGGATTTTCTCATATGCCACAAAACGGTTGAAGCTCCTGTTCAAAAATGATGCTCCGAAATCAACTTCTGTCACCTTAGTGATACATGTCGGGATAGTACCTAAAGTTTAAAGCAGAAATTGGGGCACTTTCAAAATTTTCATTTTTGACTAAAATCGACAGGTCCGGGCCTTAGGGATTTTCTCATATGCCACAAAACGGTTGAATTTCCTGTTCAAAAATGATGCTCCGAAATCAACTTCTGTCACCTTAGTGATACATTTTGGGATAGCACCTAAAGTTTAAAGCAGAAATTGGGGCACTTTTGAAATTTTCATTTTTGACCAAAATCGACAGGTCCGGGGCTTAGGGAATTTCTCATATGCCACAAAACGGTTGAAGCTCCTGTTCAAAAATGATGCTCCGAAATCAACTTCTGTCACCTTAGTGATACATTTTGGGATAGCACCTACAGTTTAAAGCAGAAAATTGGGCACTTTTGAAATTTTCATTTTTGACCAATATCGACAGGTCCGGGGCTTAGGGATTTTCTCATATGCCACAAAACGGTTGAAGCTCCTGTTCAAAAATGATGCTCCGAAATCAACTTCTGTCACCTTAGTGATACATTTTGGGATAGTACCTAAAGTTTAAAGCAGAAATTGGGGCACTTTCAAAATTTTCATTTTTGACTAAAATCGACAGGTCCGGGCCTTAGGGATTTTCTCATATGCCACAAAACGGTTGAATTTCCTGTTCAAAAATGATGCTCCGAAATCAACTTCTGTCACCTTAGTGATACATTTTGGGATAGCACCTAAAGTTTAAAGCAGAAATTGGGGCACTTTTGAAATTTTCATTTTTGACCAAAATCGACAGGTCCGGGGCTTAGGGAATTTCTCATATGCCACAAATCGGTTGAAGCTTCTGTTCAAAAATTATGCTCCGAAATCAACTTCTGTCACCTTACTGATACATTTTGGGATAGCACCTAAAGTTTAAAGCAGAAATTGGGGCACTTTTGAAATTTTCATTTTTGACCAAAATCGACAGGTCCAGGGCTTAGGGATTTTCTCATATGCCACAAAACGGTTGAAGCTCCTGTTCAAAAATGATGCTCCGAAATCAACTTCTGTCAACTTAGTGATACATTTTGGGATAGCACCTAAAGTTTAAAGCAGAAATTGGGGCACTTTCAACATTTTCATTTTTGACCAAAATCGACAGGTCCTGGCCTTAGGGATTTTCTCATATGCCACAAAACGGTTGAAGCTCCTGTTCAAATATGATGCTCCGAAATCAACTTCTGTCACCTTAGTGATACATTTTGGGATAGCACCTAAAGTTTAAAGCAGAAATTGGGGCACTTTTGAAATTTTCATTTTTGACCAAAATCGACAGGTCCGGGGCTTAGGGAATTTCTCATATGCCAAAAAACGGTTGAAGCTTCTGTTCAAAAATGATGCTCCGAAATCAACTTCTGTCAACTTAGTGATACATTTTGGGATAGTACCTAAAGTTTAAAGCAGAAATTGGGGCACTTTTGAAATTTTCATTTTTGACCAAAATCGACAGGTCCGGGGCTTAGGGAATTTCTCATATGTCACAAAACGGTTGAAGCTCCTGTTCAAAAATGATGCTCCGAAATCAACTTCTTTCACCTTAGAGATACATTTTGGGATAGTACCTAAAGTTTAAAGCAGAAATTGGGGCACTTTTGAAATTTTCATTTTTGACCAAAATCGACAGGTCCGGGGCTTAGGGATTTTCCCATATGCCACAAAACGGTTGAAGCTCCTGTTCAAAAATGATGCTCCGAAATCAACTTCTGTCACCTTAGTGATACATTTTGGGATAGCACCTAAAGTTTAAAGCAGAAAATTGGGCACTTTTGAAATTTTCATTTTTGACCAAAATCGACAGGTCCGGGCCTTAGGGATTTTCCCATATGCCACAAAACGGTTGAAGCTCCTGTTCAAAAATGATGCTCCGAAATCAACTTCTGTCACCTTAGTGATACATTTTGGGATAGCACCTACAGTTTAAAGCAGAAAATTGGGCACTTTTGAAATTTTCATTTTTGATCAATATCGACAGGTCCGGGGCTTAGGAAATTTCTCATATGCCAAAAAACGGTTGAAGCTTCTGTTCAAAAATGATGCTCCGAAATCAATTTCTGTCACCTTAGTGATACATTTTGGGATAGTACCTAAAGTTTAAAGCAGAAATTGGGGCACTTTCAAAATTTTCATTTTTGACCAAAATCGACAGGTCCGGGGCATAGGGAATTTCTCATATGCCACAAAACGGTTGAAGCTCCTGTTCAAAAATGATGCTCCGAAATCAACTTCTGTCACCTTAGAGATACATTTTGGGATAGTACCTAAAGTTTAAAGCAGAAATTGGGGCACTTTCAACATTTTCATTTTTGACCAAAATCGACAGGTCCGGGCCTTAGGGATTTTCTCATATGCCACAAAACGGTTGAAGCTCCTGTTCAAAAATGATGCTCCGAAATCAACTTCTGTCACCTTAGTGATACATTTTGGGATAGTACCTAAAGTTTAAAGCAGAAATTGGGGCACTTTTGAAATTTTCATTTTTGACCAAAATCGACAGGTCCGGGGCTTAGGGAATTTCTCATATGCCACAACCCGGTTGAAGCTTCTGTTCAATAATGATGCTCCGAAATCAACTTCTGTCACCTTAGTGATACATTTTGGGATAGTACCTAAAGTTTAAAGCAGAAATTGGGGCACTTTTGAAAATTTCATTTTTGACTAAAATCGACAGGTCCGGGGCTTAGGGAATTTCTCATATGTCACAAAACGGTTCAAGCTTCTGTTCAAAAATGATGCTCCGAAATCAACTTCTGTCACCTTAGTGATACATTTTGGGATAGCACCTAAAGTTTAAAGCAGAAATTGGGGCACTTTTGAAATTTTCATTTTTGACCAAAATCGACAGGTCCGGGGCTTAGGGAATTTCTCATATGCCATAAAACGGTTGAAGCTTCTGTTCAAAAATGATGCTCCAAAATCAACTTCTGTCACCTTAGTGATACATTTTGGGATAGCATCTACAGGTTAAAGCAGAAATTGGGGCACTTTCGAAATTTTCATTTTTGACCAAAATCGACAGGTCCGGGGCTTAGGGAATTTCTCATATGCCACAAAACGGTTGAAGCTTCTATTCAAAAATGATGCTCCGAAATCAACTTCTGTCACCTTAGTGATACACTTTGGGATAGCACCTAAAGTTTAAAGCAGAAATTGGGGCACTTTTGAAATTTTCATTTTTGACCAAAATCGACAGGTCCGGGGCTTAGGGAATTTCTCATATGCCACAAAACGATTGAAGCTCCTGTTCAAAAATGATGCTCCGGAATCAACTTCTGTCAACTTAGTGATACATCTTGGGATAGTACCTAAAGTTTAAAACAGAAATTGGGGCACTTTTGAAATTTAAATTTTTGACCAAAATCGACAGGTCCGGGGCTTAGGGAATTTCTCATATGCAACAAAACGGTTGAAGCTTCTGTTAAAAAATGATGCTCCGAAATCAACTTCTATCACCTTAGTGATACATTTTGGGATAGTACCTAAAGTTTAAAGCAGAAATTGGGGTACTTTTGAAATTTTCATTTTTGACCAAAATCGACAGGTCCGGGGCTTAGGGAATTTCTCATATGCCACAAAACGGTTGAAGCACCTGTTCAAAAATGATGCTCCGAAATCAACTTCTGTCACCTTAGTGATACATTTTGGGATAGTACCTAAAGTTTAAAGCAGAAATTGGGGCACTTTTGAAATTTTCATTTTTGACCAAAATCGACAGGTTCGGGGCATAGGGAATTTCTCATATGCCACAACATGGTTGAAGCTTCTGTTCAATAATGATGCTCCGAAATCAACTTCTGTCACCTTAGTGATATATTTTGGGATAGTACCTAAAGTTTAAAGCAGAAATTGGGGCACTTTTGAAATTTTCATTTTTGACCAAAATCGACAGGTCCGGGGCTTAGGGAATTTCTCATATGCCACAAAACAGTTGAAGCTCCTGTTCAAAGATGATGCTCCGAAATCAACTTCTGTCACCTTAGTGATACATTTTGGGATAGTACCTAAAGTTTAAAGCAGAAATTGGGGCACTTTTGAAATTTTCATTTTTGACCAAAATCGACAGGTCCGGGACTTAGGGAATTTCTCATATGCCACAAAACGGTTGAAGCTTCTGTTCAAAAATGATGCTCCAAAATCAACTTCTGTCACCTTAGTGATACATTTTGGGATAGCATCTACAGGTTAAAGCAGAAATTGGGGCACTTTCGAAATTTTCATTTTTGACCAAAATCGACAGGTCCGGGGCTTAGGGAATTTCTCATATGCCACAAAACGGTTGAAGCTTCTGTTCAAAAATGATGCTCCAAAATCAACTTCTGTCACCTTAGTGATACATTTTGGGATAGCATCTACAGGTTAAAGCAGAAATTGGGGCACTTTCGAAATTTTCATTTTTGACCAAAATCGACAGGTCCGGGGCTTAGGGAATTTCTCATATGCCACAAAACGGTTGAAGCTTCTGTTCAAAAATGATGCTCCAAAATCAACTTCTGTCACCTTAGTGATACATTTTGGGATAGCATCTACAGGTTAAAGCAGAAATTGGGGCACTTTCGAAATTTTCATTTTTGACCAAAATCGACAGGTCCGGGGCTTAGGGAATTTCTCATATGCCACAAAACGGTTGAAGCTTCTGTTCAAAAATGATGCTCCAAAATCAACTTCTGTCACCTTAGTGATACATTTTGGGATAGCATCTACAGGTTAAAGCAGAAATTGGGGCACTTTCGAAATTTTCATTTTTTGACCAAAATCGACAGGTCCGGGGCTTAGGGAATTTCTCATATGCCACAAAACGGTTGAAGCTTCTATTCAAAAATGATGCTCCAAAATCAACTTCTGTCAACTTAGTGATACATTTTGGGATAGTACCTAAAGTTTAAAGCAGAAATTGGGGAACTTTTGAAAATTTCATTTTTGACCAAAATCGACAGGTCCGGGGCTTAGGGAAATTCTCATATGCCACAAAACGGTTGAAGCTCCTGTTCAAAAATGATGCTCCGAAATCAACTTCTGTCACCTTAGTGATACATTTTGGGATAGCACCTAAAATTTAAAGCAGAAATTGGGGCACTTTTGAAATTTTCATTTTTGACCAAAATCGACAGGTCCGGGCTTAGAGAATTTCTCATATGCCACAAAACGGTTGAAGCTCCTGTTAAAAAATGATGCTCCGAAATCAACTTCTGTCAACTTAGTGATACATTTTGGGATAGTACCTAAAGTTTAAAGCAGAAATTGGGGAACTTTTGAAAATTTCATTTTTGACCAAAATCGACAGGTCCGGGGCTTAGGGAAATTCTCATATGCCACAAAACGGTTGAAGCTCCTGTTCAAAAATGATGCTCCGAAATCAACTTCTGTCACCTTAGTGATACATTTTGGGATAGCACCTAAAGTTTAAAGCAGAAATTGGGGCACTTTTGAAATTTTCATTTTTGACCAAAATCGACAGGTCCGGGGCTTAGAGAATTTCTCATATGCCACAAAACGGTTGAAGCTCCTGTTAAAAAATGATGCTCCGAAATCAACTTCTGTCACCTTAGTGATACATCTTGGGATAGTACCTAAAGTTTAAAGCAGAAATTGGGGCACTTTTGAAATTTTCATTTTTGACCAAAATCGACAGGTCCGGGGCTTAGGGAATTTCTCATATGCCACAAAACGGTTGAAGCTCCTGTTCAAAAATGATGCGCCTAAATCAACTTCTGTCACCTTAGTGATACATTTTGGGAGAAATTGGGGCACTTTTGAAATTTTCATTTTTGACCAAAATCGACAGGTCCGGGGCTTAGGGATTTTCTCATATGCCACAAAACGGTTGAAGCTCCTGTTCAAATATGATGCTCCGAAATCAACTTCTGTCACCTTAGTGATACATTTTGGGATAGTACCTTAAGTTTAAAGCAGAAATTGGTGCACTTTTGAAATTTTAATTTTTGACCAAAATCGACAGGTCCGGGGCTTAGGGATTTTCTCATATGCCACAAAACGGTTGAAGCTCCTGTTCAAATATGATGCTCCGAAATCAACTTCTGTCACCTTAGTGATACATTTTGGGATAGTACCTAAAGTTTAAAGCAGAAATTGGGGCACTTTTGAAATTTTCATTTTTGACCAAAATCGACAGGTCCGGGGCTTAGGGAATTTCTCATATGCCACAAAACGGTTGAAGCTCCTGTTCAAAAATGATGCTCCGAAATCAACTTCTGTCACCTTAGTGGTACATTTTGGGATAGTACCTAAAGTTTAAAGCAGAAATTGGGGCACTTTTGAAATTTTCATTTTTGACCAAAATCGACAGGTCCGGGGCTTAGGGAATTTCTTATATGCCACAAAACGGTTGAAGCTCCTGTTCAAAAATGATGCTCCGAAATCAACTTCTGTCTCCTTAGAGATACATTTTGGGATAGTACCTAAAGTTTAAAGCAGAAATTGGGGCACTTTCAACATTTTCATTTTTGACCAAAATCGACAGGTCCGGGCCTTAGGGATTTTCTCATATGCCACAAAACGGTTGAAGCTCCTGTTCAAAAATGATGCTCCGAAATCAACTTCTGTCTCCTTAGAGATACATTTTGGGATAGTACCTAAAGTTTAAAGCAGAAATTGGGGCACTTTCAACATTTTCATTTTTGACCAAAATCGACAGGTCCGGGCCTTAGGGATTTTCTCATATGCCACAAAACGGTTGAAGCTCCTGTTCAAATATGATGCTCCGAAATCAACTTCTGTCACCTTAGTGATACATTTTGGGATAGTACCTAAAGTTTAAAGCAGAAATTGGGGCACTTTTGAAATTTTCATTTTTGACCAAAATCGACAGGTCCGGGGCTTAGGGAATTTCTCATATGCCACAAAACGGTTGAAGCTCCTGTTCAAAAATGATGCTCCGAAATCAACTTCTGTCACCTTAGTGGTACATTTTGGGATAGTACCTAAAGTTTAAAGCAGAAATTGGGGCACTTTTGAAATTTTCATTTTTGACCAAAATCGACAGGTCCGGGGCTTAGAGAATTTCTCATATGCCACAAAACGGTTGAAGCTCCTGTTAAAAAATGATGCTCCGAAATCAACTTCTGTCACCTTAGTGATACATCTTGGGATAGTACCTAAAGTTTAAAGCAGAAATTGGGGCACTTTTGAAATTTTCATTTTTGACCAAAATCGACAGGTCCGGGGCTTAGGGAATTTCTCATATGCCACAAAACGGTTGAAGCTCCTGTTCAAAAATGATGCGCCTAAATCAACTTCTGTCACCTTAGTGATACATTTTGGGAGAAATTGGGGCACTTTTGAAATTTTCATTTTTGACCAAAATCGACAGGTCCGGGGCTTAGGGATTTTCTCATATGCCACAAAACGGTTGAAGCTCCTGTTCAAATATGATGCTCCGAAATCAACTTCTGTCACCTTAGTGATACATTTTGGGATAGTACCTTAAGTTTAAAGCAGAAATTGGGGCACTTTTGAAATTTTAATTTTTGACCAAAATCGACAGGTCCGGGGCTTAGGGATTTTCTCATATGCCACAAAACGGTTGAAGCTCCTGTTCAAATATGATGCTCCGAAATCAACTTCTGTCACCTTAGTGATACATTTTGGGATAGTACCTAAAGTTTAAAGCAGAAATTGGGGCACTTTTGAAATTTTCATTTTTGACCAAAATCGACAGGTCCGGGGCTTAGGGAATTTCTCATATGTCACAAAACGGTTGAAGCTCCTGTTCAAAAATGATGCTCCGAAATCAACTTCTGTCTCCTTAGAGATACATTTTGGGATAGTACCTAAAGTTTAAAGCAGAAATTGGGGCACTTTCAACATTTTCATTTTTGACCAAAATCGACAGGTCCGGGCCTTAGGGATTTTCTCATATGCCACAAAACGGTTGAAGCTCCTGTTCAAAAATGATGCTCCGAAATCAACTTCTGTCTCCTTAGAGATACATTTTGGGATAGTACCTAAAGTTTAAAGCAGAAATTGGGGCACTTTCAACATTTTCATTTTTGACCAAAATCGACAGGTCCGGGCCTTAGGGATTTTCTCATATGCCACAAAACGGTTGAAGCTCCTGTTCAAAAATGATGCTCCGAAATCAACTTCTGTCACCTTAGTGATACATTTTGGGATAGCACCTAAAGTTTAAAGCAGAAATTGGGGCACTTTTGAAATTTTCATTTTTGACCAAAATCGACAGGTCCGGGGCTTAGGGAATTTCTCATATGCCAAAAAACGGTTGAAGCTTCTGTTCAAAAATGATGCTCCGAAATCAACTTCTGTCAACTTAGTGATACATTTTGGGATAGTACCTAAAGTTTAAAGCAGAAATTGGGGCACTTTTGAAATTTTCATTTTTGACCAAAATCGACAGGTCCGGGGCTTAGGGAATTTCTCATATGCCACAAAACGGTTGAAGCTCCTGTTCAAAAATGATGCTCCGAAATCAACTTCTTTCACCTTAGAGATACATTTTGGGATAGTACCTAAAGTTTAAAGCAGAAATTGGGGCACTTTCAAAATTTTCATTTTTGACCAAAATCGACAGGTCCGGGCCTTAGGGATTTTCTCATATGCCACAAAACGGTTGAAGCTCCTGTTCAAAAATGATGCTCCGAAATCAACTTCTGTCACCTTAGTGATACATTTTGGGATAGTACCTTAAGTTTAAAGCAGAAATTGGGGCACTTTTGAAATTTTAATTTTTGACCAAAATCGACAGGTCCGGGGCTTAGGGATTTTCTCATATGCCACAAAACGGTTGAAGCTCCTGTTCAAATATGATGCTCCGAAATCAACTTCTGTCACCTTAGTGATACATTTTGGGATAGTACCTAAAGTTTAAAGCAGAAATTGGGGCACTTTCAACATTTTCATTTTTGACCAAAATCGACAGGTCCGGGCCTTAGGGATTTTCTCATATGCCACAAAACGGTTGAAGCTCCTGTTCAAAAATGATGCTCCGAAATCAACTTCTGTCTCCTTAGAGATACATTTTGGGATAGTACCTAAAGTTTAAAGCAGAAATTGGGGCACTTTCAACATTTTCATTTTTGACCAAAATCGACAGGTCCGGGCCTTAGGGATTTTCTCATATGCCACAAAACGGTTGAAGCTCCTGTTCAAAAATGATGCTCCGAAATCAACTTCTGTCACCTTAGTGATACATTTTGGGATAGCACCTAAAGTTTAAAGCAGAAATTGGGGCACTTTTGAAATTTTCATTTTTGACCAAAATCGACAGGTCCGGGGCTTAGGGAATTTCTCATATGCCAAAAAACGGTTGAAGCTTCTGTTCAAAAATGATGCTCCGAAATCAACTTCTGTCACCTTAGTGATACATTTTGGGATAGTACCTAAAGTTTAAAGCAGAAATTGGGGCACTTTCAAAATTTTCATTTTTGACCAAAATCGACAGGTCCGGGCCTTAGGGATTTTCTCATATGCCACAAAACGGTTGAAGCTTCTGTTCAAAAATGATGCTCCGAAATCAACTTCTGTCAACTTAGTGATACATTTTGGGATAGTACCTAAAGTTTAAAGCAGAAATTGGGGCACTTTTGAAATTTTCATTTTTGACCAAAATCGACAGGTCCGGGGCTTAGGGAATTTCTCATATGCCAAAAAACGGTTGAAGCTTCTGTTCAAAAATGATGCTCCGAAATCAACTTCTGTCACCTTAGTGATACATTTTGGGATAGCACCTACAGTTTAAAGCAGAAAATTGGGCACTTTTGAAATTTTCATTTTTGACCAATATCGACAGGTCCGGGGCTTAGGAAATGTCTCATATGCCAAAAAACGGTTGAAGCTTCTGTTCAAAAATGATGCTCCGAAATCAACTTCTGTCACCTTAGTGATACATTTTGGGATAGCACCTAAAGTTTAAAGCAGAAAATTGGGCACTTTTGAAATTTTCATTTTTGACCAAAATCGACAGGTCCGGGGCTTAGGGAATTTCTCATATGCCACAAAACGGTTTAAGCTCCTGTTCAACAATGATGCTCCAAAATCAACTTCTATCACCTTAGTGATACATTTTGGGATAGCACCTACAGTTTAAAGCAGAAAATTGGGCACTTTTGAAATTTTCATTTTTGACCAATATCGACAGGTCCGGGGCTTAGGAAATGTCTCATATGCCAAAAAACGGTTGAAGCTTCTGTTCAAAAATGATGCTCCGAAATCAACTTCTGTCACCTTAGTGATACATTTTGGGATAGCACCTAAAGTTTAAAGCAGAAAATTGGGCACTTTTGAAATTTTCATTTTTGACCAAAATCGACAGGTCCGGGGCTTAGGGAATTTCTCATAAGCCACAAAACGGTTTAAGCTCCTGTTCAACAATGATGCTCCAAAATCAACTTCTATCACCTTAGTGATACATTTTGGGATAGCACCTAAAGTTTAAAGCAGAAATTGGGGCACTTTTGACATTTTCATTTTTGACCAAAATCGACAGGTCCGGGGCTTAGGGAATTTCTCATATGCCACAAAACGGTTGAAGCACCTGTTCAAAAATGATGCTCCGAAATCAACTTCTGTCACCTTAGTGATACATTTTGGGATAGTACCTAAAGTTTAAAGCAGAAATTGGGGCACTTTTGAAATTTTCATTTTTGACCAAAATCGACAGGTTCGGGGCATAGGGAATTTCTCATATGCCACAACATGGTTGAAGCTTCTGTTCAATAATGATGCTCCGAAATCAACTTCTGTCACCTTAGTGATATATTTTGGGATAGTACCTAAAGTTTAAAGCAGAAATTGGGGCACTTTTGAAATTTTCATTTTTGACCAAAATCGACAGGTCCGGGGCTTAGGGAATTTCTCATATGCCACAAAACGGTTGAAGCTCCTGTTCAAAGATGATGCTCCGAAATCAACTTCTGTCACCTTAGTGATACATTTTGGGATAGTACCTAAAGTTTAAAGCAGAAATTGGGGCACTTTTGAAATTTTCATTTTTGACCAAAATCGACAGGTCCGGGGCTTAGGGAATTTCTCATATACCACAACACGGTTGAAGCTTCTGTTCAATAATGATGCTCCGAAATCAACTTCTGTCACCTTAGTGATACATTTTGGGATAGTACCTAAAGTTTAAAGCAGAAATTGGGGCACTTTTGAAAATTTCATTTTTGACTAAAATCGACATGTCCGGGGCTTAGGGAATTTCTCATATGTCACAAAATGGTTCAAGCTTCTGTTCAAAAATGATGCTCCGAAATCAACTTCTGTCACCTTAGTGATACATTTTGGGATAGCACCTAAAGTTTAAAGCAGAAATTGGGGCACTTTTGAAATTTTCATTTTTGACCAAAATCGACAGGTCCGGGGCTTAGGGAATTTCTCATATGCCACAAAACGGTTGAAGCTTCTATTCAAAAATGATGCTCCGAAATCAACTTCTGTCACCTTAGTGATACACTTTGGGATAGCACCTAAAGTTTAAAGCAGAAATTGGGGCACTTTTGAAATTTTCATTTTTGACCAAAATCGACAGGTCCGGGGCTTAGGGAATTTCTCATATGCCACAAAACGGTTGAAGCTCCTGTTCAAAAATGATGCTCCGGAATCAACTTCTGTCAACTTAGTGATACATCTTGGGATAGTACCTAAAGTTTAAAACAGAAATTGGGGCACTTTTGAAATTTAAATTTTTGACCAAAATCGACAGGTCCGGGGCTTAGGGAATTTCTCATATGCCACAAAACGGTTGAAGCTTCTGTTAAAAAATGATGCTCCGAAATCAACTTCTATCACCTTAGTGATACATTTTGGGATAGTACCTAAAGTTTAAAGCAGAAATTGGGGTACTTTTGAAATTTTTATTTTTGACCAAAATCGACAGGTCCGGGCCTTAGGGATTTTCTCATATGCCACAAAACGGTTGAAGCTCCTGTTCAAAAATGATGCTCCGAAATCAACTTCTGTCTCCTTAGAGATACATTTTGGGATAGTACCTAAAGTTTAAAGCAGAAATTGGGGCACTTTCAACATTTTCATTTTTGACCAAAATCGACAGGTCCGGGCCTTAGGGATTTTCTCATATGCCACAAAACGGTTGAAGCTCCTGTTCAAAAATGATGCTCCGAAATCAACTTCTGTCACCTTAGTGATACATTTTGGGATAGCACCTAAAGTTTAAAGCAGAAATTGGGGCACTTTTGAAATTTTCATTTTTGACCAAAATCGACAGGTCCGGGGCTTAGGGAATTTCTCATATGCCAAAAAACGGTTGAAGCTTCTGTTCAAAAATGATGCTCCGAAATCAACTTCTGTCACCTTAGTGATACATTTTGGGATAGTACCTAAAGTTTAAAGCAGAAATTGGGGCACTTTCAAAATTTTCATTTTTGACCAAAATCGACAGGTCCGGGCCTTAGGGATTTTCTCATATGCCACAAAACGGTTGAAGCTCCTGTTCAAAAATGATGCTCCGAAATCAACTTCTGTCACCTTAGTGATACATGTCGGGATAGTACCTAAAGTTTAAAGCAGAAATTGGGGCACTTTCAAAATTTTCATTTTTGACTAAAATCGACAGGTCCGGGCCTTAGGGATTTTCTCATATGCCACAAAACGGTTGAATTTCCTGTTCAAAAATGATGCTCCGAAATCAACTTCTGTCACCTTAGTGATACATTTTGGGATAGCACCTAAAGTTTAAAGCAGAAATTGGGGCACTTTTGAAATTTTCATTTTTGACCAAAATCGACAGGTCCGGGGCTTAGGGAATTTCTCATATGCCACAAAACGGTTGAAGCTCCTGTTCAAAAATGATGCTCCGAAATCAACTTCTGTCACCTTAGTGATACATTTTGGGAT
The DNA here is from genome assembly GCF_028390025.1 of Pseudophryne corroboree. NCBI lineage: Eukaryota > Metazoa > Chordata > Amphibia > Anura > Myobatrachidae > Pseudophryne > Pseudophryne corroboree. The sequence continues at coordinate 1,229,255 of NW_026967603.1, read as the reverse complement.
AGCACCTACAGTTTAAAGCAGAAAATTGGGCACTTTTGAAATTTTCATTTTTGACCAATATCGACAGGTCCGGGGCTTAGGGATTTTCTCATATGCCACAAAACGGTTGAAGCTCCTGTTCAAAAATGATGCTCCGAAATCAACTTCTGTCACCTTAGTGATACATTTTGGGATAGTACCTAAAGTTTAAAGCAGAAATTGGGGCACTTTCAAAATTTTCATTTTTGACTAAAATCGACAGGTCCGGGCCTTAGGGATTTTCTCATATGCCACAAAACGGTTGAATTTCCTGTTCAAAAATGATGCTCCGAAATCAACTTCTGTCACCTTAGTGATACATTTTGGGATAGCACCTAAAGTTTAAAGCAGAAATTGGGGCACTTTTGAAATTTTCATTTTTGACCAAAATCGACAGGTCCGGGGCTTAGAGAATTTCTCATATGCCACAAAACGGTTGAAGCTCCTGTTAAAAAATGATGCTCCGAAATCAACTTCTGTCACCTTAGTGATACATCTTGGGATAGTACCTAAAGTTTAAAGCAGAAATTGGGGCACTTTTGAAATTTTCATTTTTGACCAAAATCGACAGGTCCGGGGCTTAGGGAATTTCTCATATGCCACAAAACGGTTGAAGCTCCTGTTCAAAAATGATGCGCCTAAATCAACTTCTGTCACCTTAGTGATACATTTTGGGAGAAATTGGGGCACTTTTGAAATTTTCATTTTTGACCAAAATCGACAGGTCCGGGGCTTAGGGATTTTCTCATATGCCACAAAACGGTTGAAGCTCCTGTTCAAATATGATGCTCCGAAATCAACTTCTGTCACCTTAGTGATACATTTTGGGATAGTACCTTAAGTTTAAAGCAGAAATTGGTGCACTTTTGAAATTTTAATTTTTGACCAAAATCGACAGGTCCGGGGCTTAGGGATTTTCTCATATGCCACAAAACGGTTGAAGCTCCTGTTCAAATATGATGCTCCGAAATCAACTTCTGTCACCTTAGTGATACATTTTGGGATAGTACCTAAAGTTTAAAGCAGAAATTGGGGCACTTTTGAAATTTTCATTTTTGACCAAAATCGACAGGTCCGGGGCTTAGGGAATTTCTCATATGCCACAAAACGGTTGAAGCTCCTGTTCAAAAATGATGCTCCGAAATCAACTTCTGTCACCTTAGTGGTACATTTTGGGATAGTACCTAAAGTTTAAAGCAGAAATTGGGGCACTTTTGAAATTTTCATTTTTGACCAAAATCGACAGGTCCGGGGCTTAGGGAATTTCTCATATGCCACAAAACGGTTGAAGCTCCTGTTCAAAAATGATGCTCCGAAATCAACTTCTGTCTCCTTAGAGATACATTTTGGGATAGTACCTAAAGTTTAAAGCAGAAATTGGGGCACTTTCAACATTTTCATTTTTGACCAAAATCGACAGGTCCGGGCCTTAGGGATTTTCTCATATGCCACAAAACGGTTGAAGCTCCTGTTCAAAAATGATGCTCCGAAATCAACTTCTGTCACCTTAGTGATACATTTTGGGATAGTACCTAAAGTTTAAAGCAGAAATTGGGGAACTTTTGAAAATTTCATTTTTGACCAAAATCGACAGGTCCGGGGCTTAGGAAAATTCTCATATGCCACAAAACGGTTGAAGCTCCTGTTCAAAAATGATGCTCCGAAATCAACTTCTGTCACCTTAGTGATACATTTTGGGATAGCACCTAAAGTTTAAAGCAGAAATTGGGGCACTTTTGAAATTTTCATTTTTGACCAAAATCGACAGGTCCGGGGCTTAGAGAATTTCTCATATGCCACAAAACGGTTGAAGCTCCTGTTAAAAAATGATGCTCCGAAATCAACTTCTGTCACCTTAGTGATACATCTTGGGATAGTACCTAAAGTTTAAAGCAGAAATTGGGGCACTTTTGAAATTTTCATTTTTGACCAAAATCGACAGGTCCGGGGCTTAGGGAATTTCTCATATGCCACAAAACGGTTGAAGCTCCTGTTCAAAAATGATGCGCCTAAATCAACTTCTGTCACCTTAGTGATACATTTTGGGAGAAATTGGGGCACTTTTGAAATTTTCATTTTTGACCAAAATCGACAGGTCCGGGGCTTAGGGATTTTCTCATATGCCACAAAACGGTTGAAGCTCCTGTTCAAAAATGATGCTCCGAAATCAACTTCTGTCACCTTAGTGATACATTTTGGGATAGCACCTAAAGTTTAAAGCAGAAATTGGGGCACTTTTGAAATTTTCATTTTTGACCAAAATCGACAGGTCCGGGGCTTAGGGAATTTCTCATATGCCAAAAAACGGTTGAAGCTTCTGTTCAAAAATGATGCTCCGAAATCAACTTCTGTCACCTTAGTGATACATTTTGGGATAGCACCTAAAGTTTAAAGCAGAAAATTGGGCACTTTTGAAATTTTCATTTTTGACCAAAATCGACAGGTCCGGGGCTTAGGGAATTTCTCATATGCCAAAAAACGGTTGAAGCTTCTGTTCAAAAATGATGCTCCGAAATCAACTTCTGTCAACTTAGTGATACATTTTGGGATAGTACCTAAAGTTTAAAGCAGAAATTGGGGCACTTTTGAAATTTTCATTTTTGACCAAAATCGACAGGTCCGGGGCTTAGGGAATTTCTCATATGCCAAAAAACGGTTGAAGCTTCTGTTCAAAAATGATGCTCCGAAATCAACTTCTGTCAACTTAGTGATACATTTTGGGATAGTACCTAAAGTTTAAAGCAGAAATTGGGGCACTTTTGAAATTTTCATTTTTGACCAAAATCGACAGGTCCGGGGCTTAGGGAATTTCTCATATGCCAAAAAACGGTTGAAGCTTCTGTTCAAAAATGATGCTCCGAAATCAACTTCTGTCACCTTAGTGATACATTTTGGGATAGCACCTACAGTTTAAAGCAGAAAATTGGGCACTTTTGAAATTTTCATTTTTGACCAATATCGACAGGTCCGGGGCTTAGGAAATGTCTCATATGCCAAAAAACGGTTGAAGCTTCTGTTCAAAAATGATGCTCCGAAATCAACTTCTGTCACCTTAGTGATACATTTTGGGATAGCACCTAAAGTTTAAAGCAGAAAATTGGGCACTTTTGAAATTTTCATTTTTGACCAAAATCGACAGGTCCGGGGCTTAGGGAATTTCTCATATGCCACAAAACGGTTTAAGCTCCTGTTCAACAATGATGCTCCAAAATCAACTTCTATCACCTTAGTGATACATTTTGGGATAGCACCTAAAGTTTAAAGCAGAAATTGGGGCACTTTTGACATTTTCATTTTTGACCAAAATCGACAGGTCCGGGGCTTAGGGAATTTCTCATATGCCACAAAACGGTTGAAGCACCTGTTCAAAAATGATGCTCCGAAATCAACTTCTGTCACCTTAGTGATACATTTTGGGATAGTACCTAAAGTTTAAAGCAGAAATTGGGGCACTTTTGAAATTTTCATTTTTGACCAAAATCGACAGGTTCGGGGCATAGGGAATTTCTCATATGCCACAACATGGTTGAAGCTTCTGTTCAATAATGATGCTCCGAAATCAACTTCTGTCACCTTAGTGATATATTTTGGGATAGTACCTAAAGTTTAAAGCAGAAATTGGGGCACTTTTGAAATTTTCATTTTTGACCAAAATCGACAGGTCCGGGGCTTAGGGAATTTCTCATATGCCACAAAACGGTTGAAGCTCCTGTTCAAAGATGATGCTCCGAAATCAACTTCTGTCACCTTAGTGATACATTTTGGGATAGTACCTAAAGTTTAAAGCAGAAATTGGGGCACTTTTGAAATTTTCATTTTTGACCAAAATCGACAGGTCCGGGGCTTAGGGAATTTCTCATATACCACAACACGGTTGAAGCTTCTGTTCAATAATGATGCTCCGAAATCAACTTCTGTCACCTTAGTGATACATTTTGGGATAGTACCTAAAGTTTAAAGCAGAAATTGGGGCACTTTTGAAAATTTCATTTTTGACTAAAATCGACATGTCCGGGGCTTAGGGAATTTCTCATATGTCACAAAATGGTTCAAGCTTCTGTTCAAAAATGATGCTCCGAAATCAACTTCTGTCACCTTAGTGATACATTTTGGGATAGCACCTAAAGTTTAAAGCAGAAATTGGGGCACTTTTGAAATTTTCATTTTTGACCAAAATCGACAGGTCCGGGGCTTAGGGAATTTCTCATATGCCACAAAACGGTTGAAGCTTCTATTCAAAAATGATGCTCCGAAATCAACTTCTGTCACCTTAGTGATACACTTTGGGATAGCACCTAAAGTTTAAAGCAGAAATTGGGGCACTTTTGAAATTTTCATTTTTGACCAAAATCGACAGGTCCGGGGCTTAGGGAATTTCTCATATGCCACAAAACGGTTGAAGCTCCTGTTCAAAAATGATGCTCCGGAATCAACTTCTGTCAACTTAGTGATACATCTTGGGATAGTACCTAAAGTTTAAAACAGAAATTGGGGCACTTTTGAAATTTAAATTTTTGACCAAAATCGACAGGTCCGGGGCTTAGGGAATTTCTCATATGCCACAAAACGGTTGAAGCTTCTGTTAAAAAATGATGCTCCGAAATCAACTTCTATCACCTTAGTGATACATTTTGGGATAGTACCTAAAGTTTAAAGCAGAAATTGGGGTACTTTTGAAATTTTTATTTTTGACCAAAATCGACAGGTCCGGGGCTTAGGGAATTTCTCATATGCCAAAAAACGGTTGAAGCTCCTGTTCAAAAATGATGCTCCGAAATCAACTTCTGTCACCTTAGTGATACATTTTGGGATAGTACCTAAAGTTTAAAGTAGAAATTGGGGCACTTTTAAAATTTTCATTTTTGACCAAAATCGACAGGTTCGGGGCATAGGGAATTTCTCATATGCCACAACATGGTTGAAGCTTCTGTTCAATAATGATGCTCCGAAATCAACTTCTGTCACCTTAGTGATATATTTTGGGATAGTACCTAAAGTTTAAAGTAGAAATTGGGGCACTTTTGAAATTTTCATTTTTGACCAAAATCGACAGGTCCGGGGCTTAGGGAATTTCTCATATGCCACAAAACGGTTGAAGCTTCTATTCAAAAATGATGCTCCAAAATCAACTTCTGTCAACTTAGTGATACATTTTGGGATAGTACCGAAAGTTTAAAGCAGAAATTGGGGAACTTTTGAAAATTTCATTTTTGACCAAAATCGACAGGTCCGGGGCTTAGGGAAATTCTCATATGCCACAAAACGGTTGAAGCTCCTGTTCAAAAATGATGCTCCGAAATCAACTTCTGTCACCTTAGTGATACATTTTGGGATAGCACCTAAAGTTTAAAGCAGAAATTGGGGCACTTTTGAAATTTTCATTTTTGACCAAAATCGACAGGTCCGGGGCTTAGAGAATTTCTCATATGCCACAAAACGGTTGAATCTCCTGTTAAAAAATGATGCTCCGAAATCAACTTCTGTCACCTTAGTGATACATCTTGGGATAGTACCTAAAGTTTAAAGCAGAAATTGGGGCACTTTTGAAATTTTTATTTTTGACCAAAATCGACAGGTCCGGGGCTTAGGGAATTTCTCATATGCCACAAAACGGTTGAAGCTCCTGTTCAAAAATGATGCGCCTAAATCAACTTCTGTCACCTTAGTGATACATTTTGGGAGAAATTGGGGCACTTTTGAAATTTTCATTTTTGACCAAAATCGACAGGTCCGGGGCTTAGGGATTTTCTCATATGCCACAAAACGGTTGAAGCTCCTGTTCAAATATGATGCTCCGAAATCAACTTCTGTCATCTTAGTGATACATTTTGGGATAGTACCTAAAGTTTAAAGCAGAAATTGGGGCACTTTTGAAATTTTCATTTTTGACCAAAATCGACAGGTCCGGGGCTTAGGGAATTTCTCATATGCCACAAAACGGTTGAAGCTCCTGTTCAAAAATGATGCTCCGAAATCAACTTCTGTCACCTTAGTGGTACATTTTGGGATAGTACCTAAAGTTTAAAGCAGAAATTGGGGCACTTTTGAAATTTTCATTTTTGACCAAAATCGACAGGTCCGGGGCTTAGGGAATTTCTCATATGCCACAAAACGGTTGAAGCTCCTGTTCAAAAATGATGCTCCGAAATCAACTTCTGTCTCCTTAGAGATACATTTTGGGATAGTACCTAAAGTTTAAAGCAGAAATTGGGGCACTTTCAACATTTTCATTTTTGACCAAAATCGACAGGTCCGGGCCTTAGGGATTTTCTCATATGCCACAAAACGGTTGAAGCTCCTGTTCAAAAATGATGCTCCGAAATCAACTTCTGTCTCCTTAGAGATACATTTTGGGATAGTACCTAAAGTTTAAAGCAGAAATTGGGGCACTTTCAACATTTTCATTTTTGACCAAAATCGACAGGTCCGGGCCTTAGGGATTTTCTCATATGCCACAAAACGGTTGAAGTTCCTGTTCAAAAATGATGCTCCAAAATCAACTTCTGTCACCTTAGTGATACATTTTGGGATAGTACCTAAAGTTTAAAGCAGAAATTGGGGCACTTTTGAAATTTTCATTTTTGACCAAAATCGACAGGTCCGGGGCTTAGGGAATTTCTCATATGCCACAACACGGTTGAAGCTTCTGTTCAATAATGATGCTCCGAAATCAACTTCTGTCACCTTAGTGATACATTTTGGGATAGTACCTAAAGTTTAAAGCAGAAATTGGGGCACTTTTGAAAATTTCATTTTTGACTAAAATCGACAGGTCCGGGGCTTAGGGAATTTCTCATATGTCACAAAACGGTTCAAGCTTCTGTTCAAAAATGATGCTCCGAAATCAACTTCTGTCACCTTAGTGATACATTTTGGGATAGCACCTAAAGTTTAAAGCAGAAATTGGGGTACTTTTGAAATTTTTATTTTTGACCAAAATCGACAGGTCCGGGGCTTAGGGAATTTCTCATATGCCACAAAACGGTTGAAGCTCCTGTTCAAAAATGATGCTCCGAAATCAACTTCTGTCACCTCAGTGATACATTTTGGGATAGTACCTAAAGTTTAAAGCAGAAATTGGGGCACTTTTGAAATTTTCATTTTTGACCAAAATCGACAGGTCCGGGGCTTAGGGAATTTCTCATATGCCACAAAACGGTTGAAGCTCCTGTTCAAAAATGATGCTCCGAAATCAACTTCTGTCACCTTAGTGATACATTTTGGGATAGCACCTAAAGTTTAAAGCAGAAATTGGGGCACTTTTGAAAATTTCATTTTTGACCAAAATTGACCGGTCCGGGGCTTAGGGAATTTCTCATATGCCACAAAACGGTTGAATCTTCTGTTCAAAAATGATGCTCCAAAATCAACTTCTGTCACCTTAGTGATACATTTTGGGACAGCACCAAAAGTTTAAAGCAGAAATTGGGGCACTTTTGAAATTTTCATTTTTGACCAAAATCGACAGGTCCGGGGCTTAGGGAATTTCTCATATGCCACAAAACGGTTTAAGCTCCTGTTCAACAATGATGCTCCAAAATCAACTTCTATCACCTTAGTGATACATTTTGGGATAGCACCTAAAGTTTAAAGCAGAAATTGGGGCACTTTTGACATTTTCATTTTTGACCAAAATCGACAGGTCCGGGGCTTAGGGAATTTCTCATATGCCACAAAACGGTTGAAGCACCTGTTCAAAAATGATGCTCCGAAATCAACTTCTGTCACCTTAGTGATACATTTTGGGACAGCACCAAAAGTTTAAAGCAGAAATTGGGGCACTTTTGAAATTTTCATTTTTGACCAAAATCGACAGGTCCGGGGCTTAGGGAATTTCTCATATGTCACAAAACGGTTGAAGCTCCTGTTCAAAAATGATGCTCCGAAATCAACTTCTGTCACCTTAGTGATACATTTTGGGATAGTACCTAAAGTTTAAAGCAGAAATTGGGGAACTTTTGAAAATTTCATTTTTGACCAAAATCGACAGGTCCGGGGCTTAGGAAAATTCTCATATGCCACAAAACGGTTGAAGCTCCTGTTCAAAAATGATGCTCCGAAATCAACTTCTGTCACCTTAGTGATACATTTTGGGATAGCACCTAAAGTTTAAAGCAGAAATTGGGGCACTTTTGAAATTTTCATTTTTGACCAAAATCGACAGGTCCGGGGCTTAGAGAATTTCTCATATGCCACAAAACGGTTGAAGCTCCTGTTAAAAAATGATGCTCCGAAATCAACTTCTGTCACCTTAGTGATACATCTTGGGATAGTACCTAAAGTTTAAAGCAGAAATTGGGGCACTTTTGAAATTTTCATTTTTGACCAAAATCGACAGGTCCGGGGCTTAGGGAATTTCTCATATGCCACAAAACGGTTGAAGCTCCTGTTCAAAAATGATGCGCCTAAATCAACTTCTGTCACCTTAGTGATACATTTTGGGAGAAATTGGGGCACTTTTGAAATTTTCATTTTTGACCAAAATCGACAGGTCCGGGGCTTAGGGATTTTCTCATATGCCACAAAACGGTTGAAGCTCCTGTTCAAATATGATGCTCCGAAATCAACTTCTGTCACCTTAGTGATACATTTTGGGATAGTACCTTAAGTTTAAAGCAGAAATTGGGGCACTTTTGAAATTTTAATTTTTGACCAAAATCGACAGGTCCGGGGCTTAGGGATTTTCTCATATGCCACAAAACGGTTGAAGCTCCTGTTCAAATATGATGCTCCGAAATCAACTTCTGTCACCTTAGTGATACATTTTGGGATAGTACCTAAAGTTTAAAGCAGAAATTGGGGCACTTTTGAAATTTTCATTTTTGACCAAAATCGACAGGTCCGGGGCTTAGGGAATTTCTCATATGTCACAAAACGGTTGAAGCTCCTGTTCAAAAATGATGCTCCGAAATCAACTTCTGTCTCCTTAGAGATACATTTTGGGATAGTACCTAAAGTTTAAAGCAGAAATTGGGGCACTTTCAACATTTTCATTTTTGACCAAAATCGACAGGTCCGGGCCTTAGGGATTTTCTCATATGCCACAAAACGGTTGAAGCTCCTGTTCAAAAATGATGCTCCGAAATCAACTTCTGTCTCCTTAGAGATACATTTTGGGATAGTACCTAAAGTTTAAAGCAGAAATTGGGGCACTTTCAACATTTTCATTTTTGACCAAAATCGACAGGTCCGGGCCTTAGGGATTTTCTCATATGCCACAAAACGGTTGAAGCTCCTGTTCAAAAATGATGCTCCGAAATCAACTTCTGTCACCTTAGTGATACATTTTGGGATAGCACCTAAAGTTTAAAGCAGAAATTGGGGCACTTTTGAAATTTTCATTTTTGACCAAAATCGACAGGTCCGGGGCTTAGGGAATTTCTCATATGCCAAAAAACGGTTGAAGCTTCTGTTCAAAAATGATGCTCCGAAATCAACTTCTGTCAACTTAGTGATACATTTTGGGATAGTACCTAAAGTTTAAAGCAGAAATTGGGGCACTTTTGAAATTTTCATTTTTGACCAAAATCGACAGGTCCGGGGCTTAGGGAATTTCTCATATGCCACAAAACGGTTGAAGCTCCTGTTCAAAAATGATGCTCCGAAATCAACTTCTGTCACCTTAGTGATACATTTTGGGATAGTACCTTAAGTTTAAAGCAGAAATTGGGGCACTTTTGAAATTTTAATTTTTGACCAAAATCGACAGGTCCGGGGCTTAGGGATTTTCTCATATGCCACAAAACGGTTGAAGCTCCTGTTCAAATATGATGCTCCGAAATCAACTTCTGTCACCTTAGTGATACATTTTGGGATAGTACCTAAAGTTTAAAGCAGAAATTGGGGCACTTTTGAAATTTTCATTTTTGACCAAAATCGACAGGTCCGGGGCTTAGGGAATTTCTCATATGCCACAAAACGGTTGAAGCTCCTGTTCAAAAATGATGCTCCGAAATCAACTTCTGTCTCCTTAGAGATACATTTTGGGATAGTACCTAAAGTTTAAAGCAGAAATTGGGGCACTTTCAACATTTTCATTTTTGACCAAAATCGACAGGTCCGGGCCTTAGGGATTTTCTCATATGCCACAAAACGGTTGAAGCTCCTGTTCAAAAATGATGCTCCGAAATCAACTTCTGTCTCCTTAGAGATACATTTTGGGATAGTACCTAAAGTTTAAAGCAGAAATTGGGGCACTTTCAACATTTTCATTTTTGACCAAAATCGACAGGTCCGGGCCTTAGGGATTTTCTCATATGCCACAAAACGGTTGAAGCTCCTGTTCAAAAATGATGCTCCGAAATCAACTTCTGTCACCTTAGTGATACATTTTGGGATAGCACCTAAAGTTTAAAGCAGAAATTGGGGCACTTTTGAAATTTTCATTTTTGACCAAAATCGACAGGTCCGGGGCTTAGGGAATTTCTCATATGCCAAAAAACGGTTGAAGCTTCTGTTCAAAAATGATGCTCCGAAATCAACTTCTGTCACCTTAGTGATACATTTTGGGATAGTACCTAAAGTTTAAAGCAGAAATTGGGGCACTTTCAAAATTTTCATTTTTGACCAAAATCGACAGGTCCGGGCCTTAGGGATTTTCTCATATGCCACAAAACGGTTGAAGCTCCTGTTCAAAAATGATGCTCCGAAATCAACTTCTGTCACCTTAGTGATACATGTCGGGATAGTACCTAAAGTTTAAAGCAGAAATTGGGGCACTTTCAAAATTTTCATTTTTGACTAAAATCGACAGGTCCGGGCCTTAGGGATTTTCTCATATGCCACAAAACGGTTGAATTTCCTGTTCAAAAATGATGCTCCGAAATCAACTTCTGTCACCTTAGTGATACATTTTGGGATAGCACCTACAGTTTAAAGCAGAAAATTGGGCACTTTTGAAATTTTCATTTTTGACCAATATCGACAGGTCCGGGGCTTAGGGATTTTCTCATATGCCACAAAACGGTTGAAGCTCCTGTTCAAAAATGATGCTCCGAAATCAACTTCTGTCACCTTAGTGATACATTTTGGGATAGTACCTAAAGTTTAAAGCAGAAATTGGGGCACTTTCAAAATTTTCATTTTTGACTAAAATCGACAGGTCCGGGCCTTAGGGATTTTCTCATATGCCACAAAACGGTTGAATTTCCTGTTCAAAAATGATGCTCCGAAATCAACTTCTGTCACCTTAGTGATACATTTTGGGATAGCACCTAAAGTTTAAAGCAGAAATTGGGGCACTTTTGAAATTTTCATTTTTGACCAAAATCGACAGGTCCGGGGCTTAGGGAATTTCTCATATGCCACAAATCGGTTGAAGCTTCTGTTCAAAAATTATGCTCCGAAATCAACTTCTGTCACCTTACTGATACATTTTGGGATAGCACCTAAAGTTTAAAGCAGAAATTGGGGCACTTTTGAAATTTTCATTTTTGACCAAAATCGACAGGTCCAGGGCTTAGGGATTTTCTCATATGCCACAAAACGGTTGAAGCTCCTGTTCAAAAATGATGCTCCGAAATCAACTTCTGTCAACTTAGTGATACATTTTGGGATAGCACCTAAAGTTTAAAGCAGAAATTGGGGCACTTTCAACATTTTCATTTTTGACCAAAATCGACAGGTCCTGGCCTTAGGGATTTTCTCATATGCCACAAAACGGTTGAAGCTCCTGTTCAAAAATGATGCTCCGAAATCAACTTCTGTCACCTTAGTGATACATTTTGGGATAGCACCTAAAGTTTAAAGCAGAAATTGGGGTACTTTTGAAATTTTTATTTTTGACCAAAATCGACAGGTCCGGGGCTTAGGGAATTTCTCATATGCCACAAAACGGTTGAAGCTCCTGTTCAAAAATGATGCTCCGAAATCAACTTCTGTCACCTCAGTGATACATTTTGGGATAGTACCTAAAGTTTAAAGCAGAAATTGGGGCACTTTTGAAATTTTCATTTTTGACCAAAATCGACAGGTCCGGGGCTTAGGGAATTTCTCATATGCCACAAAACGGTTGAAGCTCCTGTTCAAAAATGATGCTCCGAAATCAACTTCTGTCACCTTAGTGATACATTTTGGGATAGCACCTAAAGTTTAAAGCAGAAATTGGGGCACTTTTGAAAATTTCATTTTTGACCAAAATTGACCGGTCCGGGGCTTAGGGAATTTCTCATATGCCACAAAACGGTTGAATCTTCTGTTCAAAAATGATGCTCCAAAATCAACTTCTGTCACCTTAGTGATACATTTTGGGACAGCACCAAAAGTTTAAAGCAGAAATTGGGGCACTTTTGAAATTTTCATTTTTGACCAAAATCGACAGGTCCGGGGCTTAGGGAATTTCTCATATGCCACAAAACGGTTTAAGCTCCTGTTCAACAATGATGCTCCAAAATCAACTTCTATCACCTTAGTGATACATTTTGGGATAGCACCTAAAGTTTAAAGCAGAAATTGGGGCACTTTTGACATTTTCATTTTTGACCAAAATCGACAGGTCCGGGGCTTAGGGAATTTCTCATATGCCACAAAACGGTTGAAGCACCTGTTCAAAAATGATGCTCCGAAATCAACTTCTGTCACCTTAGTGATACATTTTGGGACAGCACCAAAAGTTTAAAGCAGAAATTGGGGCACTTTTGAAATTTTCATTTTTGACCAAAATCGACAGGTCCGGGGCTTAGGGAATTTCTCATATGTCACAAAACGGTTGAAGCTCCTGTTCAAAAATGATGCTCCGAAATCAACTTCTGTCACCTTAGTGATACATTTTGGGATAGTACCTAAAGTTTAAAGCAGAAATTGGGGAACTTTTGAAAATTTCATTTTTGACCAAAATCGACAGGTCCGGGGCTTAGGAAAATTCTCATATGCCACAAAACGGTTGAAGCTCCTGTTCAAAAATGATGCTCCGAAATCAACTTCTGTCACCTTAGTGATACATTTTGGGATAGCACCTAAAGTTTAAAGCAGAAATTGGGGCACTTTTGAAATTTTCATTTTTGACCAAAATCGACAGGTCCGGGGCTTAGAGAATTTCTCATATGCCACAAAACGGTTGAAGCTCCTGTTAAAAAATGATGCTCCGAAATCAACTTCTGTCACCTTAGTGATACATCTTGGGATAGTACCTAAAGTTTAAAGCAGAAATTGGGGCACTTTTGAAATTTTCATTTTTGACCAAAATCGACAGGTCCGGGGCTTAGGGAATTTCTCATATGCCACAAAACGGTTGAAGCTCCTGTTCAAAAATGATGCGCCTAAATCAACTTCTGTCACCTTAGTGATACATTTTGGGAGAAATTGGGGCACTTTTGAAATTTTCATTTTTGACCAAAATCGACAGGTCCGGGGCTTAGGGATTTTCTCATATGCCACAAAACGGTTGAAGCTCCTGTTCAAATATGATGCTCCGAAATCAACTTCTGTCACCTTAGTGATACATTTTGGGATAGTACCTTAAGTTTAAAGCAGAAATTGGGGCACTTTTGAAATTTTAATTTTTGACCAAAATCGACAGGTCCGGGGCTTAGGGATTTTCTCATATGCCACAAAACGGTTGAAGCTCCTGTTCAAATATGATGCTCCGAAATCAACTTCTGTCACCTTAGTGATACATTTTGGGATAGTACCTAAAGTTTAAAGCAGAAATTGGGGCACTTTTGAAATTTTCATTTTTGACCAAAATCGACAGGTCCGGGGCTTAGGGAATTTCTCATATGTCACAAAACGGTTGAAGCTCCTGTTCAAAAATGATGCTCCGAAATCAACTTCTGTCTCCTTAGAGATACATTTTGGGATAGTACCTAAAGTTTAAAGCAGAAATTGGGGCACTTTCAACATTTTCATTTTTGACCAAAATCGACAGGTCCGGGCCTTAGGGATTTTCTCATATGCCACAAAACGGTTGAAGCTCCTGTTCAAAAATGATGCTCCGAAATCAACTTCTGTCTCCTTAGAGATACATTTTGGGATAGTACCTAAAGTTTAAAGCAGAAATTGGGGCACTTTCAACATTTTCATTTTTGACCAAAATCGACAGGTCCGGGCCTTAGGGATTTTCTCATATGCCACAAAACGGTTGAAGCTCCTGTTCAAAAATGATGCTCCGAAATCAACTTCTGTCACCTTAGTGATACATTTTGGGATAGCACCTAAAGTTTAAAGCAGAAATTGGGGCACTTTTGAAATTTTCATTTTTGACCAAAATCGACAGGTCCGGGGCTTAGGGAATTTCTCATATGCCAAAAAACGGTTGAAGCTTCTGTTCAAAAATGATGCTCCGAAATCAACTTCTGTCAACTTAGTGATACATTTTGGGATAGTACCTAAAGTTTAAAGCAGAAATTGGGGCACTTTTGAAATTTTCATTTTTGACCAAAATCGACAGGTCCGGGGCTTAGGGAATTTCTCATATGCCACAAAACGGTTGAAGCTCCTGTTCAAAAATGATGCTCCGAAATCAACTTCTGTCACCTTAGTGATACATTTTGGGATAGTACCTTAAGTTTAAAGCAGAAATTGGGGCACTTTTGAAATTTTAATTTTTGACCAAAATCGACAGGTCCGGGGCTTAGGGATTTTCTCATATGCCACAAAACGGTTGAAGCTCCTGTTCAAATATGATGCTCCGAAATCAACTTCTGTCACCTTAGTGATACATTTTGGGATAGTACCTAAAGTTTAAAGCAGAAATTGGGGCACTTTTGAAATTTTCATTTTTGACCAAAATCGACAGGTCCGGGGCTTAGGGAATTTCTCATATGCCACAAAACGGTTGAAGCTCCTGTTCAAAAATGATGCTCCGAAATCAACTTCTGTCTCCTTAGAGATACATTTTGGGATAGTACCTAAAGTTTAAAGCAGAAATTGGGGCACTTTCAACATTTTCATTTTTGACCAAAATCGACAGGTCCGGGCCTTAGGGATTTTCTCATATGCCACAAAACGGTTGAAGCTCCTGTTCAAAAATGATGCTCCGAAATCAACTTCTGTCTCCTTAGAGATACATTTTGGGATAGTACCTAAAGTTTAAAGCAGAAATTGGGGCACTTTCAACATTTTCATTTTTGACCAAAATCGACAGGTCCGGGCCTTAGGGATTTTCTCATATGCCACAAAACGGTTGAAGCTCCTGTTCAAAAATGATGCTCCGAAATCAACTTCTGTCACCTTAGTGATACATTTTGGGATAGCACCTAAAGTTTAAAGCAGAAATTGGGGCACTTTTGAAATTTTCATTTTTGACCAAAATCGACAGGTCCGGGGCTTAGGGAATTTCTCATATGCCAAAAAACGGTTGAAGCTTCTGTTCAAAAATGATGCTCCGAAATCAACTTCTGTCACCTTAGTGATACATTTTGGGATAGTACCTAAAGTTTAAAGCAGAAATTGGGGCACTTTCAAAATTTTCATTTTTGACCAAAATCGACAGGTCCGGGCCTTAGGGATTTTCTCATATGCCACAAAACGGTTGAAGCTCCTGTTCAAAAATGATGCTCCGAAATCAACTTCTGTCACCTTAGTGATACATGTCGGGATAGTACCTAAAGTTTAAAGCAGAAATTGGGGCACTTTCAAAATTTTCATTTTTGACTAAAATCGACAGGTCCGGGCCTTAGGGATTTTCTCATATGCCACAAAACGGTTGAATTTCCTGTTCAAAAATGATGCTCCGAAATCAACTTCTGTCACCTTAGTGATACATTTTGGGATAGCACCTACAGTTTAAAGCAGAAAATTGGGCACTTTTGAAATTTTCATTTTTGACCAATATCGACAGGTCCGGGGCTTAGGGATTTTCTCATATGCCACAAAACGGTTGAAGCTCCTGTTCAAAAATGATGCTCCGAAATCAACTTCTGTCACCTTAGTGATACATTTTGGGATAGTACCTAAAGTTTAAAGCAGAAATTGGGGCACTTTCAAAATTTTCATTTTTGACTAAAATCGACAGGTCCGGGCCTTAGGGATTTTCTCATATGCCACAAAACGGTTGAATTTCCTGTTCAAAAATGATGCTCCGAAATCAACTTCTGTCACCTTAGTGATACATTTTGGGATAGCACCTAAAGTTTAAAGCAGAAATTGGGGCACTTTTGAAATTTTCATTTTTGACCAAAATCGACAGGTCCGGGGCTTAGGGAATTTCTCATATGCCACAAATCGGTTGAAGCTTCTGTTCAAAAATTATGCTCCGAAATCAACTTCTGTCACCTTACTGATACATTTTGGGATAGCACCTAAAGTTTAAAGCAGAAATTGGGGCACTTTTGAAATTTTCATTTTTGACCAAAATCGACAGGTCCAGGGCTTAGGGATTTTCTCATATGCCACAAAACGGTTGAAGCTCCTGTTCAAAAATGATGCTCCGAAATCAACTTCTGTCAACTTAGTGATACATTTTGGGATAGCACCTAAAGTTTAAAGCAGAAATTGGGGCACTTTCAACATTTTCATTTTTGACCAAAATCGACAGGTCCTGGCCTTAGGGATTTTCTCATATGCCACAAAACGGTTGAAGCTCCTGTTCAAAAATGATGCTCCGAAATCAACTTCTGTCACCTTAGTGATACATTTTGGGATAGCACCTAAAGTTTAAAGCAGAAATTGGGGCACTTTTGAAATTTTCATTTTTGACCAAAATCGACAGGTCCGGGGCTTAGGGAATTTCTCATATGCCAAAAAACGGTTGAAGCTTCTGTTCAAAAATGATGCTCCGAAATCAACTTCTGTCACCTTAGTGATACATTTTGGGATAGCACCTAAAGTTTAAAGCAGAAAATTGGGCACTTTTGAAATTTTCATTTTTGACCAAAATCGACAGGTCCGGGGCTTAGGGAATTTCTCATATGCCAAAAAACGGTTGAAGCTTCTGTTCAAAAATGATGCTCCGAAATCAACTTCTGTCAACTTAGTGATACATTTTGGGATAGTACCTAAAGTTTAAAGCAGAAATTGG
Organism: Pseudophryne corroboree; assembly: GCF_028390025.1. Lineage (NCBI taxonomy): Eukaryota > Metazoa > Chordata > Amphibia > Anura > Myobatrachidae > Pseudophryne > Pseudophryne corroboree. The sequence goes on along the minus strand of NW_026967603.1, from coordinate 1,212,280 downwards.
GGCACTTTTGAAATTTTCATTTTTGACCAAAATCGACAGGTCCGGGGCTTAGGGAATTTCTCATATGCCAAAAAACGGTTGAAGCTTCTGTTCAAAAATGATGCTCCGAAATCAACTTCTGTCAACTTAGTGATACATTTTGGGATAGTACCTAAAGTTTAAAGCAGAAATTGGGGCACTTTTGAAATTTTCATTTTTGACCAAAATCGACAGGTCCGGGGCTTAGGGAATTTCTCATATGCCAAAAAACGGTTGAAGCTTCTGTTCAAAAATGATGCTCCGAAATCAACTTCTGTCACCTTAGTGATACATTTTGGGATAGCACCTACAGTTTAAAGCAGAAAATTGGGCACTTTTGAAATTTTCATTTTTGACCAATATCGACAGGTCCGGGGCTTAGGAAATGTCTCATATGCCAAAAAACGGTTGAAGCTTCTGTTCAAAAATGATGCTCCGAAATCAACTTCTGTCACCTTAGTGATACATTTTGGGATAGCACCTAAAGTTTAAAGCAGAAAATTGGGCACTTTTGAAATTTTCATTTTTGACCAAAATCGACAGGTCCGGGGCTTAGGGAATTTCTCATATGCCACAAAACGGTTTAAGCTCCTGTTCAACAATGATGCTCCAAAATCAACTTCTATCACCTTAGTGATACATTTTGGGATAGCACCTAAAGTTTAAAGCAGAAATTGGGGCACTTTTGACATTTTCATTTTTGACCAAAATCGACAGGTCCGGGGCTTAGGGAATTTCTCATATGCCACAAAACGGTTGAAGCACCTGTTCAAAAATGATGCTCCGAAATCAACTTCTGTCACCTTAGTGATACATTTTGGGATAGTACCTAAAGTTTAAAGCAGAAATTGGGGCACTTTTGAAATTTTCATTTTTGACCAAAATCGACAGGTTCGGGGCATAGGGAATTTCTCATATGCCACAACATGGTTGAAGCTTCTGTTCAATAATGATGCTCCGAAATCAACTTCTGTCACCTTAGTGATATATTTTGGGATAGTACCTAAAGTTTAAAGCAGAAATTGGGGCACTTTTGAAATTTTCATTTTTGACCAAAATCGACAGGTCCGGGGCTTAGGGAATTTCTCATATGCCACAAAACGGTTGGAGCTCCTGTTCAAAGATGATGCTCCGAAATCAACTTCTGTCACCTTAGTGATACATTTTGGGATAGTACCTAAAGTTTAAAGCAGAAATTGGGGCACTTTTGAAATTTTCATTTTTGACCAAAATCGACAGGTCCGGGGCTTAGGGAATTTCTCATATACCACAACACGGTTGAAGCTTCTGTTCAATAATGATGCTCCGAAATCAACTTCTGTCACCTTAGTGATACATTTTGGGATAGTACCTAAAGTTTAAAGCAGAAATTGGGGCACTTTTGAAATTTTCATTTTTGACCAATATCGACAGGTCCGGGGCTTAGGGATTTTCTCATATGCCACAAAACGGTTGAAGCTCCTGTTCAAAAATGATGCTCCGAAATCAACTTCTGTCACCTTAGTGATACATTTTGGGATAGTACCTAAAGTTTAAAGCAGAAATTGGGGCACTTTCAAAATTTTCATTTTTGACTAAAATCGACAGGTCCGGGCCTTAGGGATTTTCTCATATGCCACAAAACGGTTGAATTTCCTGTTCAAAAATGATGCTCCGAAATCAACTTCTGTCACCTTAGTGATACATTTTGGGATAGCACCTAAAGTTTAAAGCAGAAATTGGGGCACTTTTGAAATTTTCATTTTTGACCAAAATCGACAGGTCCGGGGCTTAGGGAATTTCTCATATGCCACAAATCGGTTGAAGCTTCTGTTCAAAAATTATGCTCCGAAATCAACTTCTGTCACCTTACTGATACATTTTGGGATAGCACCTAAAGTTTAAAGCAGAAATTGGGGCACTTTTGAAATTTTCATTTTTGACCAAAATCGACAGGTCCAGGGCTTAGGGATTTTCTCATATGCCACAAAACGGTTGAAGCTCCTGTTCAAAAATGATGCTCCGAAATCAACTTCTGTCAACTTAGTGATACATTTTGGGATAGCACCTAAAGTTTAAAGCAGAAATTGGGGCACTTTCAACATTTTCATTTTTGACCAAAATCGACAGGTCCTGGCCTTAGGGATTTTCTCATATGCCACAAAACGGTTGAAGCTCCTGTTCAAAAATGATGCTCCGAAATCAACTTCTGTCACCTTAGTGATACATTTTGGGATAGCACCTAAAGTTTAAAGCAGAAATTGGGGTACTTTTGAAATTTTTATTTTTGACCAAAATCGACAGGTCCGGGGCTTAGGGAATTTCTCATATGCCACAAAACGGTTGAAGCTCCTGTTCAAAAATGATGCTCCGAAATCAACTTCTGTCACCTCAGTGATACATTTTGGGATAGTACCTAAAGTTTAAAGCAGAAATTGGGGCACTTTTGAAATTTTCATTTTTGACCAAAATCGACAGGTCCGGGGCTTAGGGAATTTCTCATATGCCACAAAACGGTTGAAGCTCCTGTTCAAAAATGATGCTCCGAAATCAACTTCTGTCACCTTAGTGATACATTTTGGGATAGCACCTAAAGTTTAAAGCAGAAATTGGGGCACTTTTGAAAATTTCATTTTTGACCAAAATTGACCGGTCCGGGGCTTAGGGAATTTCTCATATGCCACAAAACGGTTGAATCTTCTGTTCAAAAATGATGCTCCAAAATCAACTTCTGTCACCTTAGTGATACATTTTGGGACAGCACCAAAAGTTTAAAGCAGAAATTGGGGCACTTTTGAAATTTTCATTTTTGACCAAAATCGACAGGTCCGGGGCTTAGGGAATTTCTCATATGCCACAAAACGGTTTAAGCTCCTGTTCAACAATGATGCTCCAAAATCAACTTCTATCACCTTAGTGATACATTTTGGGATAGCACCTAAAGTTTAAAGCAGAAATTGGGGCACTTTTGACATTTTCATTTTTGACCAAAATCGACAGGTCCGGGGCTTAGGGAATTTCTCATATGCCACAAAACGGTTGAAGCACCTGTTCAAAAATGATGCTCCGAAATCAACTTCTGTCACCTTAGTGATACATTTTGGGACAGCACCAAAAGTTTAAAGCAGAAATTGGGGCACTTTTGAAATTTTCATTTTTGACCAAAATCGACAGGTCCGGGGCTTAGGGAATTTCTCATATGTCACAAAACGGTTGAAGCTCCTGTTCAAAAATGATGCTCCGAAATCAACTTCTGTCACCTTAGTGATACATTTTGGGATAGTACCTAAAGTTTAAAGCAGAAATTGGGGAACTTTTGAAAATTTCATTTTTGACCAAAATCGACAGGTCCGGGGCTTAGGAAAATTCTCATATGCCACAAAACGGTTGAAGCTCCTGTTCAAAAATGATGCTCCGAAATCAACTTCTGTCACCTTAGTGATACATTTTGGGATAGCACCTAAAGTTTAAAGCAGAAATTGGGGCACTTTTGAAATTTTCATTTTTGACCAAAATCGACAGGTCCGGGGCTTAGAGAATTTCTCATATGCCACAAAACGGTTGAAGCTCCTGTTAAAAAATGATGCTCCGAAATCAACTTCTGTCACCTTAGTGATACATCTTGGGATAGTACCTAAAGTTTAAAGCAGAAATTGGGGCACTTTTGAAATTTTCATTTTTGACCAAAATCGACAGGTCCGGGGCTTAGGGAATTTCTCATATGCCACAAAACGGTTGAAGCTCCTGTTCAAAAATGATGCGCCTAAATCAACTTCTGTCACCTTAGTGATACATTTTGGGAGAAATTGGGGCACTTTTGAAATTTTCATTTTTGACCAAAATCGACAGGTCCGGGGCTTAGGGATTTTCTCATATGCCACAAAACGGTTGAAGCTCCTGTTCAAATATGATGCTCCGAAATCAACTTCTGTCACCTTAGTGATACATTTTGGGATAGTACCTTAAGTTTAAAGCAGAAATTGGGGCACTTTTGAAATTTTAATTTTTGACCAAAATCGACAGGTCCGGGGCTTAGGGATTTTCTCATATGCCACAAAACGGTTGAAGCTCCTGTTCAAATATGATGCTCCGAAATCAACTTCTGTCACCTTAGTGATACATTTTGGGATAGTACCTAAAGTTTAAAGCAGAAATTGGGGCACTTTTGAAATTTTCATTTTTGACCAAAATCGACAGGTCCGGGGCTTAGGGAATTTCTCATATGTCACAAAACGGTTGAAGCTCCTGTTCAAAAATGATGCTCCGAAATCAACTTCTGTCTCCTTAGAGATACATTTTGGGATAGTACCTAAAGTTTAAAGCAGAAATTGGGGCACTTTCAACATTTTCATTTTTGACCAAAATCGACAGGTCCGGGCCTTAGGGATTTTCTCATATGCCACAAAACGGTTGAAGCTCCTGTTCAAAAATGATGCTCCGAAATCAACTTCTGTCTCCTTAGAGATACATTTTGGGATAGTACCTAAAGTTTAAAGCAGAAATTGGGGCACTTTCAACATTTTCATTTTTGACCAAAATCGACAGGTCCGGGCCTTAGGGATTTTCTCATATGCCACAAAACGGTTGAAGCTCCTGTTCAAAAATGATGCTCCGAAATCAACTTCTGTCACCTTAGTGATACATTTTGGGATAGCACCTAAAGTTTAAAGCAGAAATTGGGGCACTTTTGAAATTTTCATTTTTGACCAAAATCGACAGGTCCGGGGCTTAGGGAATTTCTCATATGCCAAAAAACGGTTGAAGCTTCTGTTCAAAAATGATGCTCCGAAATCAACTTCTGTCAACTTAGTGATACATTTTGGGATAGTACCTAAAGTTTAAAGCAGAAATTGGGGCACTTTTGAAATTTTCATTTTTGACCAAAATCGACAGGTCCGGGGCTTAGGGAATTTCTCATATGCCACAAAACGGTTGAAGCTCCTGTTCAAAAATGATGCTCCGAAATCAACTTCTGTCACCTTAGTGATACATTTTGGGATAGTACCTTAAGTTTAAAGCAGAAATTGGGGCACTTTTGAAATTTTAATTTTTGACCAAAATCGACAGGTCCGGGGCTTAGGGATTTTCTCATATGCCACAAAACGGTTGAAGCTCCTGTTCAAATATGATGCTCCGAAATCAACTTCTGTCACCTTAGTGATACATTTTGGGATAGTACCTAAAGTTTAAAGCAGAAATTGGGGCACTTTTGAAATTTTCATTTTTGACCAAAATCGACAGGTCCGGGGCTTAGGGAATTTCTCATATGCCACAAAACGGTTGAAGCTCCTGTTCAAAAATGATGCTCCGAAATCAACTTCTGTCTCCTTAGAGATACATTTTGGGATAGTACCTAAAGTTTAAAGCAGAAATTGGGGCACTTTCAACATTTTCATTTTTGACCAAAATCGACAGGTCCGGGCCTTAGGGATTTTCTCATATGCCACAAAACGGTTGAAGCTCCTGTTCAAAAATGATGCTCCGAAATCAACTTCTGTCTCCTTAGAGATACATTTTGGGATAGTACCTAAAGTTTAAAGCAGAAATTGGGGCACTTTCAACATTTTCATTTTTGACCAAAATCGACAGGTCCGGGCCTTAGGGATTTTCTCATATGCCACAAAACGGTTGAAGCTCCTGTTCAAAAATGATGCTCCGAAATCAACTTCTGTCACCTTAGTGATACATTTTGGGATAGCACCTAAAGTTTAAAGCAGAAATTGGGGCACTTTTGAAATTTTCATTTTTGACCAAAATCGACAGGTCCGGGGCTTAGGGAATTTCTCATATGCCAAAAAACGGTTGAAGCTTCTGTTCAAAAATGATGCTCCGAAATCAACTTCTGTCACCTTAGTGATACATTTTGGGATAGTACCTAAAGTTTAAAGCAGAAATTGGGGCACTTTCAAAATTTTCATTTTTGACCAAAATCGACAGGTCCGGGCCTTAGGGATTTTCTCATATGCCACAAAACGGTTGAAGCTCCTGTTCAAAAATGATGCTCCGAAATCAACTTCTGTCACCTTAGTGATACATGTCGGGATAGTACCTAAAGTTTAAAGCAGAAATTGGGGCACTTTCAAAATTTTCATTTTTGACTAAAATCGACAGGTCCGGGCCTTAGGGATTTTCTCATATGCCACAAAACGGTTGAATTTCCTGTTCAAAAATGATGCTCCGAAATCAACTTCTGTCACCTTAGTGATACATTTTGGGATAGCACCTACAGTTTAAAGCAGAAAATTGGGCACTTTTGAAATTTTCATTTTTGACCAATATCGACAGGTCCGGGGCTTAGGGATTTTCTCATATGCCACAAAACGGTTGAAGCTCCTGTTCAAAAATGATGCTCCGAAATCAACTTCTGTCACCTTAGTGATACATTTTGGGATAGTACCTAAAGTTTAAAGCAGAAATTGGGGCACTTTCAAAATTTTCATTTTTGACTAAAATCGACAGGTCCGGGCCTTAGGGATTTTCTCATATGCCACAAAACGGTTGAATTTCCTGTTCAAAAATGATGCTCCGAAATCAACTTCTGTCACCTTAGTGATACATTTTGGGATAGCACCTAAAGTTTAAAGCAGAAATTGGGGCACTTTTGAAATTTTCATTTTTGACCAAAATCGACAGGTCCGGGGCTTAGGGAATTTCTCATATGCCACAAATCGGTTGAAGCTTCTGTTCAAAAATTATGCTCCGAAATCAACTTCTGTCACCTTACTGATACATTTTGGGATAGCACCTAAAGTTTAAAGCAGAAATTGGGGCACTTTTGAAATTTTCATTTTTGACCAAAATCGACAGGTCCAGGGCTTAGGGATTTTCTCATATGCCACAAAACGGTTGAAGCTCCTGTTCAAAAATGATGCTCCGAAATCAACTTCTGTCAACTTAGTGATACATTTTGGGATAGCACCTAAAGTTTAAAGCAGAAATTGGGGCACTTTCAACATTTTCATTTTTGACCAAAATCGACAGGTCCTGGCCTTAGGGATTTTCTCATATGCCACAAAACGGTTGAAGCTCCTGTTCAAAAATGATGCTCCGAAATCAACTTCTGTCACCTTAGTGATACATTTTGGGATAGCACCTAAAGTTTAAAGCAGAAATTGGGGCACTTTTGAAATTTTCATTTTTGACCAAAATCGACAGGTCCGGGGCTTAGGGAATTTCTCATATGCCAAAAAACGGTTGAAGCTTCTGTTCAAAAATGATGCTCCGAAATCAACTTCTGTCACCTTAGTGATACATTTTGGGATAGCACCTAAAGTTTAAAGCAGAAAATTGGGCACTTTTGAAATTTTCATTTTTGACCAAAATCGACAGGTCCGGGGCTTAGGGAATTTCTCATATGCCAAAAAACGGTTGAAGCTTCTGTTCAAAAATGATGCTCCGAAATCAACTTCTGTCAACTTAGTGATACATTTTGGGATAGTACCTAAAGTTTAAAGCAGAAATTGGGGCACTTTTGAAATTTTCATTTTTGACCAAAATCGACAGGTCCGGGGCTTAGGGAATTTCTCATATGCCAAAAAACGGTTGAAGCTTCTGTTCAAAAATGATGCTCCGAAATCAACTTCTGTCAACTTAGTGATACATTTTGGGATAGTACCTAAAGTTTAAAGCAGAAATTGGGGCACTTTTGAAATTTTCATTTTTGACCAAAATCGACAGGTCCGGGGCTTAGGGAATTTCTCATATGCCAAAAAACGGTTGAAGCTTCTGTTCAAAAATGATGCTCCGAAATCAACTTCTGTCACCTTAGTGATACATTTTGGGATAGCACCTACAGTTTAAAGCAGAAAATTGGGCACTTTTGAAATTTTCATTTTTGACCAATATCGACAGGTCCGGGGCTTAGGAAATGTCTCATATGCCAAAAAACGGTTGAAGCTTCTGTTCAAAAATGATGCTCCGAAATCAACTTCTGTCACCTTAGTGATACATTTTGGGATAGCACCTAAAGTTTAAAGCAGAAAATTGGGCACTTTTGAAATTTTCATTTTTGACCAAAATCGACAGGTCCGGGGCTTAGGGAATTTCTCATATGCCACAAAACGGTTTAAGCTCCTGTTCAACAATGATGCTCCAAAATCAACTTCTATCACCTTAGTGATACATTTTGGGATAGCACCTAAAGTTTAAAGCAGAAATTGGGGCACTTTTGACATTTTCATTTTTGACCAAAATCGACAGGTCCGGGGCTTAGGGAATTTCTCATATGCCACAAAACGGTTGAAGCACCTGTTCAAAAATGATGCTCCGAAATCAACTTCTGTCACCTTAGTGATACATTTTGGGATAGTACCTAAAGTTTAAAGCAGAAATTGGGGCACTTTTGAAATTTTCATTTTTGACCAAAATCGACAGGTTCGGGGCATAGGGAATTTCTCATATGCCACAACATGGTTGAAGCTTCTGTTCAATAATGATGCTCCGAAATCAACTTCTGTCACCTTAGTGATATATTTTGGGATAGTACCTAAAGTTTAAAGCAGAAATTGGGGCACTTTTGAAATTTTCATTTTTGACCAAAATCGACAGGTCCGGGGCTTAGGGAATTTCTCATATGCCACAAAACGGTTGGAGCTCCTGTTCAAAGATGATGCTCCGAAATCAACTTCTGTCACCTTAGTGATACATTTTGGGATAGTACCTAAAGTTTAAAGCAGAAATTGGGGCACTTTTGAAATTTTCATTTTTGACCAAAATCGACAGGTCCGGGGCTTAGGGAATTTCTCATATACCACAACACGGTTGAAGCTTCTGTTCAATAATGATGCTCCGAAATCAACTTCTGTCACCTTAGTGATACATTTTGGGATAGTACCTAAAGTTTAAAGCAGAAATTGGGGCACTTTTGAAAATTTCATTTTTGACTAAAATCGACATGTCCGGGGCTTAGGGAATTTCTCATATGTCACAAAATGGTTCAAGCTTCTGTTCAAAAATGATGCTCCGAAATCAACTTCTGTCACCTTAGTGATACATTTTGGGATAGCACCTAAAGTTTAAAGCAGAAATTGGGGCACTTTTGAAATTTTCATTTTTGACCAAAATCGACAGGTCCGGGGCTTAGGGAATTTCTCATATGCCACAAAACGGTTGAAGCTTCTATTCAAAAATGATGCTCCGAAATCAACTTCTGTCACCTTAGTGATACACTTTGGGATAGCACCTAAAGTTTAAAGCAGAAATTGGGGCACTTTTGAAATTTTCATTTTTGACCAAAATCGACAGGTCCGGGGCTTAGGGAATTTCTCATATGCCACAAAACGGTTGAAGCTCCTGTTCAAAAATGATGCTCCGGAATCAACTTCTGTCAACTTAGTGATACATCTTGGGATAGTACCTAAAGTTTAAAACAGAAATTGGGGCACTTTTGAAATTTAAATTTTTGACCAAAATCGACAGGTCCGGGGCTTAGGGAATTTCTCATATGCCACAAAACGGTTGAAGCTTCTGTTAAAAAATGATGCTCCGAAATCAACTTCTATCACCTTAGTGATACATTTTGGGATAGTACCTAAAGTTTAAAGCAGAAATTGGGGTACTTTTGAAATTTTTATTTTTGACCAAAATCGACAGGTCCGGGGCTTAGGGAATTTCTCATATGCCAAAAAACGGTTGAAGCTCCTGTTCAAAAATGATGCTCCGAAATCAACTTCTGTCACCTTAGTGATACATTTTGGGATAGTACCTAAAGTTTAAAGTAGAAATTGGGGCACTTTTAAAATTTTCATTTTTGACCAAAATCGACAGGTTCGGGGCATAGGGAATTTCTCATATGCCACAACATGGTTGAAGCTTCTGTTCAATAATGATGCTCCGAAATCAACTTCTGTCACCTTAGTGATATATTTTGGGATAGTACCTAAAGTTTAAAGTAGAAATTGGGGCACTTTTGAAATTTTCATTTTTGACCAAAATCGACAGGTCCGGGGCTTAGGGAATTTCTCATATGCCACAAAACGGTTGAAGCTTCTATTCAAAAATGATGCTCCAAAATCAACTTCTGTCAACTTAGTGATACATTTTGGGATAGTACCGAAAGTTTAAAGCAGAAATTGGGGAACTTTTGAAAATTTCATTTTTGACCAAAATCGACAGGTCCGGGGCTTAGGGAAATTCTCATATGCCACAAAACGGTTGAAGCTCCTGTTCAAAAATGATGCTCCGAAATCAACTTCTGTCACCTTAGTGATACATTTTGGGATAGCACCTAAAGTTTAAAGCAGAAATTGGGGCACTTTTGAAATTTTCATTTTTGACCAAAATCGACAGGTCCGGGGCTTAGAGAATTTCTCATATGCCACAAAACGGTTGAATCTCCTGTTAAAAAATGATGCTCCGAAATCAACTTCTGTCACCTTAGTGATACATCTTGGGATAGTACCTAAAGTTTAAAGCAGAAATTGGGGCACTTTTGAAATTTTTATTTTTGACCAAAATCGACAGGTCCGGGGCTTAGGGAATTTCTCATATGCCACAAAACGGTTGAAGCTCCTGTTCAAAAATGATGCGCCTAAATCAACTTCTGTCACCTTAGTGATACATTTTGGGAGAAATTGGGGCACTTTTGAAATTTTCATTTTTGACCAAAATCGACAGGTCCGGGGCTTAGGGATTTTCTCATATGCCACAAAACGGTTGAAGCTCCTGTTCAAATATGATGCTCCGAAATCAACTTCTGTCATCTTAGTGATACATTTTGGGATAGTACCTAAAGTTTAAAGCAGAAATTGGGGCACTTTTGAAATTTTCATTTTTGACCAAAATCGACAGGTCCGGGGCTTAGGGAATTTCTCATATGCCACAAAACGGTTGAAGCTCCTGTTCAAAAATGATGCTCCGAAATCAACTTCTGTCACCTTAGTGGTACATTTTGGGATAGTACCTAAAGTTTAAAGCAGAAATTGGGGCACTTTTGAAATTTTCATTTTTGACCAAAATCGACAGGTCCGGGGCTTAGGGAATTTCTCATATGCCACAAAACGGTTGAAGCTCCTGTTCAAAAATGATGCTCCGAAATCAACTTCTGTCTCCTTAGAGATACATTTTGGGATAGTACCTAAAGTTTAAAGCAGAAATTGGGGCACTTTCAACATTTTCATTTTTGACCAAAATCGACAGGTCCGGGCCTTAGGGATTTTCTCATATGCCACAAAACGGTTGAAGCTCCTGTTCAAAAATGATGCTCCGAAATCAACTTCTGTCTCCTTAGAGATACATTTTGGGATAGTACCTAAAGTTTAAAGCAGAAATTGGGGCACTTTCAACATTTTCATTTTTGACCAAAATCGACAGGTCCGGGCCTTAGGGATTTTCTCATATGCCACAAAACGGTTGAAGTTCCTGTTCAAAAATGATGCTCCAAAATCAACTTCTGTCACCTTAGTGATACATTTTGGGATAGTACCTAAAGTTTAAAGCAGAAATTGGGGCACTTTTGAAATTTTCATTTTTGACCAAAATCGACAGGTCCGGGGCTTAGGGAATTTCTCATATGCCACAACACGGTTGAAGCTTCTGTTCAATAATGATGCTCCGAAATCAACTTCTGTCACCTTAGTGATACATTTTGGGATAGTACCTAAAGTTTAAAGCAGAAATTGGGGCACTTTTGAAAATTTCATTTTTGACTAAAATCGACAGGTCCGGGGCTTAGGGAATTTCTCATATGTCACAAAACGGTTCAAGCTTCTGTTCAAAAATGATGCTCCGAAATCAACTTCTGTCACCTTAGTGATACATTTTGGGATAGCACCTAAAGTTTAAAGCAGAAATTGGGGTACTTTTGAAATTTTTATTTTTGACCAAAATCGACAGGTCCGGGGCTTAGGGAATTTCTCATATGCCACAAAACGGTTGAAGCTCCTGTTCAAAAATGATGCTCCGAAATCAACTTCTGTCACCTCAGTGATACATTTTGGGATAGTACCTAAAGTTTAAAGCAGAAATTGGGGCACTTTTGAAATTTTCATTTTTGACCAAAATCGACAGGTCCGGGGCTTAGGGAATTTCTCATATGCCACAAAACGGTTGAAGCTCCTGTTCAAAAATGATGCTCCGAAATCAACTTCTGTCACCTTAGTGATACATTTTGGGATAGCACCTAAAGTTTAAAGCAGAAATTGGGGCACTTTTGAAAATTTCATTTTTGACCAAAATTGACCGGTCCGGGGCTTAGGGAATTTCTCATATGCCACAAAACGGTTGAATCTTCTGTTCAAAAATGATGCTCCAAAATCAACTTCTGTCACCTTAGTGATACATTTTG